>NW_004955430.1:5813982-5864622 GCF_000276665.1 Chinchilla lanigera | reverse complement strand
TCTTCTTCTTCTCTCTCTCTCTTCTTTTCCCCGCTGCTTTTATTAATTTGTTTTAAAGAAAGTTACCAAAACAACGCATCTAGGGGACTAAACAGGGATGGACCCCATGAATCGCACAATTACTGTATTGCTTTCTGGGAATTCCACTGCATCTAGGGCCCCGTGGAATAGAAGCCGCTGCTTTTTTATGGGTACAATTCTACATCTGCGACTGATTGAGTCTGCAGATGGGCTCTTAGAGAAACATTTCACCACTTGCCCCTTAGTCTGAGGGTGCAAGTGGCCCCTATTGCTAGCAGTTCCTGAACCGTGAGAACGAAGAAGCGTAGGGGGAGCCTGTGGACATTTAAGCACAAGAGCAAGTTGCTTTCTTTTCTAAAAGTTACAACTATCTTTTCCTTTTAACAAACTACTGTACTTGAAAGTTTGTAAGCTGCCTTAGAACAGACCTACCAGCAACCCCATGTACTGTTTCCAGTCTGTAACAGTTGAGATTCTTCCCATTTCCTCCCTTAATTTTGTTGTAAGGGTTTATTTAGATGTACGGTGTGCAGTCAGTTCTGCATTTGGCTTCAGAGTTGGCTCACGCTGCACATTAATTATTGGTTATCTAGAAGGTAAGCTCTGACTCATTTTCCTCTGGAAGGATGCCTTTCTGCCTTGCAGTAGCCCTTTACCTTTAAATATGCATTTTCAGGGAATTTTGTGGTGACCTGCAATGTGGCACCTTTGGCTACATCTGGATTTGAGTCCCTTACCACCAGCATGTCTCCTGAGTGAGGACATCATCCAGTGGTATTAGGGATCTGAGGAATCTGTTAATGAACCGTAGGTTTACGGCCCGCCTCGAATATCTATCCATGAGATTCAGAAATTACACATGGGGAAGCTGCCTTGGACAATAAAAGAACAAACACATTCTGGATCTTAATAGGAAACAAAAATGCATAAACGAAAGCAGACTGCTTCTTTAAATATACAATTTCAGAACAAGACTAGTCTCCCAAGAAAGTTTGAGGAACCCTGAATTTAATTGGGAAAAGAAGCTGGGGCTCTGTTTTCCTCAGTGTCAGGCTAGCAGATGAGATTTAATTTTTGACACTTTGCAGAAGACAGACTCCTTTCCATTAGCCAAGTGGATCTAGGGCCTGCGTCATTATTTTGCTTTGTAAATTCTGGCTGTGCTGTAATCAGACCTCTCAAATGCAGATGGTTACTGCGGGAAAGAATGAAGGACAGTAAACTTTGAAAGGAAGAAAGTGAAAGCTTTTCTTAATTTCAGCTCTTCTGTTCAGCCCCCAGGTTTAAATTGCAGGTCTACAGAGTAACTTTTTGTAATAGTTTTGTCTTTTTTTTCCCCTTTCATTACACTTAAGATCTTTAAGTTTCGTTTACCTGGAAGTTGAGAATCAGAGACTATACAAAATCTGTTTCATTGATGCTGAAGCTCTATCACTAGGACTTACCAGGTCTGTAATTTTTATGGTTATTGTTTATCTTCAGTTTTTCTTTATCTTTAATCTCCAATGGTTCCAAAGGAAGATAGGCTATAGATAGGCTTGCCGTAAGTAATTTGTGACTTCCCATTGAAGGAGCCTCTGACAGAGGCTAGACCTTTTCAGGCCCACTACTTCTCATAGGATGTGTCCCCATCAGATGCAAATTACCACTGAGGTCTCTATGCCAAGCACAGGGATGATGAACCACCGCACGGACCCATTTCCTGGGGCATCTCCTAAATATCAGTGAATAATGCTTTTTGAATTCTCAAACATTTGAAAAATAAGTTCAGTTACTAGAGAGTTAGGCAGAATATTGTTCCTTCAGTATTTTGAAGATAGTGATGATTGAGTGAGAAATGGGTAATCACTATTACTTTATAGTCAGTTTGATATAAAAACATTTGGTGTTTCTAAAACTCTTGACCCATGAACTCTTAGATCAAAGTCACATGTAGCCTTAGGTAAGCATGCAGATTGCTAAACCTCTACTTGGGCTTATTGAATAGGTATCTCTTGTCCAGGGGCCCAGGAATCTGCATTACCAGGTATGCAAATGATTCTTGGGATGCCATCCAGTTGGGTGCTATCCTACTTTGAATTATTTTTATATTTTGGTGACTGTATATTTTTTGCAGATGTGTGATTCATCACAATGCACTGTGTGATAGAAAGAGATGAGCCCTGAGGGATCTCTGTGACTACTTTTAGTTGTGTACGTCATTTAGATCTGGTGCCTCTTGGAGGCTACTCTCTTCCTTTCTTGTGGGCCTTCTGTCCATTCACCCCTTTGTTTCAAAGAAGAGCATAATTCACTGTGTCTAAAAACATTATTGAGAAGTGATTTGACTTTAACCTCATACAAAATCTTCACTTCTGCTGATCTTAGTGTCTGAAATATTTCAGATAAATGTTAAAGGAGCTCAAAGTGTATAACATTTGTGAAACAGACACAACATGATAGTTTTAGTCAAAATTATGGATAAGATCGTATATCTCTGAACAAATCCATCTGAAGGGAAATTGCTGCCCATCTTTAAGGTCCTACCAAGGTCATTGGCAACTGGACTTTGGAAGGTTACGACTAGGGTAAATCTGGCCAAGAGCAGGTAAGGCTCACTGTTTAAAGAATCAAATGTCTGCATCTAAAGAAAAATGTAATCAACTAAAGAATGCTCTTTTGACAAGTTGTGCTAATATCCCTAAGTGAAGAAATGCTTCTGTTCTCTTATACTTCTTGCGATTTCTGAGATGACAATAAAAAGTGAGTCTGCAAGCCTTGCCTTTAATTCTTACAAGTTTAACAGATTTATTTGAGAGATGGCCAGATGACAGTAAAATGCACTTTCATCTCTATTTCATGAAGCTTTTAAAAAGAATTCTGAAAAAGAACTGGATTATTTTACAGATTATATTGATAGTGAAATTCATACGTACCAAACTTCAGTAACACTGTGCATTTTTCTAATCTACCAAAAAACACATTTTATAGCCAACAAAACTTGCTTTGGTGCTTCCCATGTCCAGCTCATGTTACTGTGTTTTTGAAATGGAACATTTGCTGCAGGGGACAGAACATTTAGCGTGAAGGATACCAACCAATAACAAAATAAGTTGTCTGCAAATAATGATGTAGGGTTCTTTGACATAATGTTTCTATTTTTCAGGCTAGTAGTTCTTCTCCCTGTCCTTCTTCTGGGTTTGTATTTGATTTGGGGAGAGTGAGTCAGGATTTGTTTATTTAGGACACAGATGCAAGTGTCCAAAAATAACCCACATCCTAATCCTGTCCCCAGTGACTCTTAAACAATATGGTGGTAGTGCTGGTGGAGGGGACTTTTGAAGTGTTATCTGTTCCTACGCAGAAGTTTTCTGCCATGTGAGTGCTTTATTCCATTTGGCGTTTTTAAAATTTAACTACAGGGCAATTTTTTTAAGTTGGAAAGTAGATTCTGTACTACTAAAATGCTATCATTTTCCCCCAAATACATATATTCTTTTAATCTCACATTCAATTTCTTCTATTATTTCATTTCTGAACTCAAAGGAAATAAAACTCTTTTCCCCTCCATAGGTTTAAAATGTTAAGATCATGAAATTATATAATCTCTTTAAAAAGCAAAAGGTAAATAAAATAATTCTTTAAGAAAAAGCCAAATGCTTAAACCCCCAACAATACAGTCAAAACTGTGAAAAGATATCAACTTGAAGTAATTCAAATGACACAATTTTATAGTTGTCTTACCATGACCTTAAGAAAATATTTCCCAAAAGGAATTCTCCCTTAAATAATTCTTTTAGACAGGGTCTTGAAGAACAAATTCTCTTGAAGTGAATTGTTGTCTTTGATGGTGCTATTTTCCTGCAAATTCCAGGGGACAGAATATTTGGTTTTAACTTAAGCTAATGAAAGTAATTTTCCTTTGAGAAATAGGTTTTTGGCTGAATTGTAAAGCCTGTCTGCAGGTGAGATTTAATTTAATCCTTTGAGTATTTAAGAAGCATTCCTGAGACAGTGGCCAAAGAGTGACAAGATTAGCACTTTGTTTATTGAAAGTGTGAGGATAAGAAAAGGAGTGTAATGATTTTTAAATAATCTTAATGGCAATTTTTAATTAGTACAATATACATTATTTAAGTTGTCAAAATTTAAGGTTCACTTAAATTTTAAAGTTAGGTGCAATTGAAGTTCATCTAGGAATTAAACAGCAAGGCAGCAAGCATAGAAAATGGGCAGTATGTTGTGAACTAAATTTCAAGTTTACAATGGAGAATGGAAGAAGAATGCTTTAATATTAAAAGCAAGTACATCAGTGAAAATCTGCAGTAGACCTATTGTGGCTTTGTCAGAGCCTCAATCATTTATACATGGCCTTCCTGTGCTTTTAACAAATGTTTTTCTCTTTGTCTCATCATTTCCTTCTTAATTCTTCTTTTTTTATGAGTGACATGAGTGACTTAATAAGCAGAATGGCAGATACAGTTTAAATAAAGACCTCTAACACAATGAAAGGTATATGTCTGGTTGAAACTTGATCCCAAAGTTATACAACTATATGGCTATGAAGTTCAAGTAAAATTGGTGTCATAAAAATTCTTATTCATTTCCTACTCAACGTGTGTGCAAATGTACTTTGGTGCATACAGTAATTCCCTTTTGTAGAGTTTGCTTTTTCTTTTATTTTGAAGAGCACAAATTATGAAGAAAAAGGAAACATTTTTCATATAAAATTTTATGGGTTTCAGGTTTTTATGTGAAAAACAAACTAAAGTAAATCTTACATGTGATTATCATGACATGTAGCAGATAGGAGTTTACAAGATATTAGGGGTGTTTTTCTTTTTAGGGGGCTGCAGATCTCTTAACTACCGTACTGTTCTCTAATTCATGCTGGCCATGGTTAGCAAACCTTAAAGATCTTGTCTATAGCAATCACATATTAATATTTTTACTTTGTGAATGTATCTACAAGCTGCCTTGGACTTTGCCTGTTGTTTTATCTTTGGAGATTTTCAGTATGTTCCGTTTCAGAACAATTTAGGGATGTTTTAAATTTGCTGCCTGTTCATTTTATGTGTAGAGGAGAAATTACACAAAATTCCATACTATTTGGGAACATGCTGTCTTGGTTAAGGGTTTGGATCACATTTTAAAATTAGTTTTAAGAGAAAGGAAATCATATAAATGTTCTGGAATGTGGGTAAGCACCAAGCATGGGAAACAGTTGCTTTTATTTTAGAGTGCCTTATCCACGGGGGTCAGACTGCTGATGATAAAAGACCATCATGGAGCTTTAAATATTGATTACACACTTTGGGTACAGTTTCTTGCTTTCCCCTTGAACTGAAATCCAGACTTTGGTAGAGTTTACACAGTGCAGTATCACAGATATTCCACAGGGTGTCATGATGTGGTTGTTTGTTCTCAAGAAAAATGGTAATAGGTAATTTGAGCCAAGGTTCATCCAGTATTTAAAAAGACTGGCTCCTTTTGGCTTTGGTCCAGGAATATTGACTGATGGCCTACTATGTCCCAGACCCACGACAGGAAATACAGATTTTAGAAGTGTCATGAAGGTCTTCTTTTTAAACTTTGAATTTGCCAAGTAAAAAGAGATATAAATAAAAAGAAATAAAGCAAGGAAATGCAAGAAAGTTATCTGTCAAAGTTATGGAGGCTGGTGAGTCAAAGATCAAGGCACTGCGCGTCTACTGAGGCAGTTCTCTGCTTCCACGACAGTGCATTGAATGCTGCATAGAGGACTGACATTCTATATGGCAGAAGGTCAAAGAGAAAAAAGGGCCAAATTCCTCCATTAAACTTGTTGTAAGAGTATTAATTTATTATTACCTGAGCACTTCCCGAAAGGTCCCACCTCCTGACACTATTTCATTACGATTAAGGAGATTAAGCTTCCAACATATGAATTTTGAGGGACATATTCAAACTTCTCTTCAGATTTTTTGGAGGATTTGAGAGCGTTGGCATTACCTCTCATCTCTCTGAGCTTTTGTTTTGTTGGTAGATTTTGATTACTCATTCATTCTCCTTAACTGTGATTGGTCTGCTCAGATTTTCTATTTCTTCATATTTTCTATTTCTTCATGTTTCAGTACTGGTTCATTGTATGTTTCTAGAAATGTGTGTCTCCTAGATTATTTTGTGCATATAATTGCTCATAGTAATCTCTTTTGATTTTTTTTGTATTTCAAAGATGTGAGTTATAATATATTTCATTCATAATTTTATTTATTTGAGGCTTCTCTCATTTTTGCAGTCTAGCTAAGGGTTTGTCAGTTTTATCTTTATAAAAAACCAATTGCCAATTCCATTGGTCTTTCTGTCTTTTTTATTTGTTTCTGTTCTACTTATTATTGCCTTTCTTCTGCTAACATTTATCTTAGTTTGTTTTTTCTAGATACTTGTACTATAAACTTGTTTATTATTCAATATTTTTTCTTAATGTATTTTTTACCATTAACTTCCCTTTTAGAACTTTTGCTTTATTCCCTAAGTTTTGATGTGTTTCCATTTTCATTTGTCTCGATATTTTTTTATCTACTCTTTTCATTTCTTCCTTAACCTATTGGTTCTTCAGGAATGTGTTGTTTGCACGTGCTTATGAGTTTCCTGTTTTATTCCTATTATTAATTTCTAGTTTCATACTACTGTGGTTGGAAAACATACTTCATACAGTTTTAGGCTTTAAAAATTTTAAGGATTTTTTTATGACTCAAGATATTATCTATCCTGGAAAATATTCCAGGTAGACTTGTAAAGAATGTATATTTTTCTTTTGGGCAGAATGTTATGCATATATGTTGGTTAAATCTAATTGGTGTACATTGTTATTCAACTCTGATATTTCTTTATTGATTTTATGTTTGAATTTGACTGTATTCTTACCTCCATAGTGAGTTTTATACCTTCATATATTTTCATGTTGTTAGCATCCTTTCACTTCAATTTTAAAACCTCGTTTTAGCATTTCTTATAGGCAGAATTGGATGCTCATGTCCAAGAACTTTTGTTTGTCTGAGAAAATTATCTTCCTCCTTCATTCTGAAAGACAATTTTCCTACAGATAGTTTTCTTGTTAGCACTTTTTTTTTTTAGTACTTTGAATATGATTATCTTATTCTCTCCTGGCGTGCAAGGTTTCTGCTGAAAAATCTACTTCTCTTAAATTCCTTTCAGTGTGATAAATTGTTTGTCTATTGTTGCTATTAAAATTCTTTCTTGTTCTTTCATTTTGAAGAATTTGATTATTTTGTATCTTAATGGAGGTCTGAAATTTACTCTATCTGGTATTCTTTGGGATTAATGCTGATTTTGCTCTGCAGATTTGGCGTTTTCTACCATTTGTTTAGATAAGCTTCAGTCCCTTTCTCTTTCTCTGGTTCTTCTAGGACTCCCATAATATATATGTGACCTTACTTGATGGTGTCATAAAAGACTCAGAGGCTTTCTTCACCCTCTTCATTCTTTATTTCTCTTTGTGCCTCTGACAAAATATATTCAAATAACCTGTCTTTGAGTTATTGATTCTTTCTTATGCTTGATCAAGTCAGCTATTTAAATCCTCTGTGGATTTTTTCTTTCAAACATTATGTTTCTCAACTCTAGAATATGTGTTTATTTCTTTAGTACAGTTTAAATTTATTTTTTGACACATTTTTGTCCATGTATAGTGCTCCTGATTTCATTTTGTGACCTGTTTTCTGGTAGCTCACTGAGTGTGTAAAGGTGAATTCTTTGCCAGGCAGTTTGTATCCCTGTGCCCTTGACACCAGACTTGGGTCCTGGGCCTCAAGTGTTGGGCTGACATTAGGATGTAGCTAGGACCTAAATATTCAGGGTCCAGCCTGCCGTACCACAGTTCACCAGCATGAGTCTAAAGCTTGGATGTGTGACAAAGTCAGGTGCTCAGTTCATTTTTCTTCTCTACACAAAAAGTGTCTTCTCCACATGTATTCACTTTCCAGGATTCTGAGAATACTGATGTGGGTAATGTGCAAGTATCCTTCCTGCCCTGTTTAATTCATCTTATTTTCATGCTTCTTCCATGTGTTATAATCTTTTACCAAGATTCACTATCTCTTATGAAAGTATTTTTATCCATGGATAGTCGTTCATATAGATATTTCTGCTTAATGTGAGTGCTGGAAGCTCCTACTCTGCTTTCTTACTGATGTTACACCTTTTGCTTACATTAATTTTTAAAAATCAAGAATGACTATATTAATATTGCATAATATAGAGGCAGAAAAAAGTTATTCAGGAAAATGTGTATTACATAATAATGAAAGAATAAATTGTAACATATCAGTCCTAAGTGTGTATTTTCAGATAACAAAGTGTCAAATTACATGGAAGAAAAAAGCATAAGAGCTGAAAGGAAAAATAGACAAATTTACAATTAGAGTGGGGACTTCAACATACTGCTAATAATTATTGATATAACTGAATACATAAACATATGGGTGAACTGGACAATTCTATCTGCTAACAAGAGCTAATTGATATTTAGGAAACATTTCACCCACAGTTATCAAACATACATTTTCTCTTAGCACACACATTAAAATTAACCAGCATAAGCTATACCGTGATTTATAAAACAAACCTCAGGAGATTTGAGAGAGTTCAGTTCATGTACACTATGTTGTAGAACTAGAAGTCAATAATAGAAGGAAAACAAGAGACTCTACGAACACTTGAAAGTTATATAACACCCTATCAAATAACCCATGGTTCAAAGATAAAATACAGGGTAAAAATACATATCGCTGAATGAAAATGAAAACATAGCATTTGTGGGATATCGCTGTATCAGTGCTGAGGTAGGAATTTCTGACACTAAATGTTTCCCCAAGTGTGTTAGGATTCACTGGAGGAACAGATCCATACAAAACATATGTATGATGATACAAAGGATTTACTAGATAGACCGACAGACTCAGACACAGAAGAGTCCCATTGGTTATCCACCAGCTCAGAGTTGGAAGAATGCGAAATGGCCATCTGCGTGGTAGTCAAAAGTCAAGATCCTGGAAATGTGCTGCAGAGTTCAGTGGACGTCTGTGTCACAAAGCCAAAGGATCTGGATTAGAAAGCCAAAGGGTCTGCACCGGAAGTCTTAAGTTACTGGAGGAAAACATCCAAAGGCAATGCTGAAGATCACAGCTCCTCTGACTAAAAAAGGAAGACTTCCTTTTTCTTTCCCTTTTTATGCCTTCCAGTCTACAAGCCTATTGGTTGGAGCCAATCACATCCAAAGTGAGTCTTTCCTCCTTAGGTTGCGGTCTACATGTCAATCATCCACAGACACACCCAGAGTTTTATTAATCCACTAGGTAGTTTCATTCGAGTCCAGTTCACACATCAGAATTAATTATCACATCGAGAGAAAAAGGAAAGATCTCAAATAAATACTCTTTAAGATTCTGCTTCAATAAAGCAGAAGAATAAAATAAAACCAAGTAGAAAGGATGAAATAATAAGAGGAGTACCAACCAATTAAATTGAAGACCTAGAAACAGTAGAAAAAATCCAATAAAATAAGAAGGTTTTTTTGTTTGAAAGAAGTCAGTAAAATTGTTATATGTCTAGTAACACTGATGAAAAAAGTAGAAATGCAAATCACCTATGTCAGAACTGAAACAGGAGCTATTGTGTCAGTTACTGTAGGTATTAAAATCTCCACAGAGGAATACTGAGGGCAACTGAGTAGAAATGAGTGAACTCCTCAAAATCTAGAAATGATTAAAATTCAACCAAGATGCAATAAATAATTAAATAGCTTTACAACGATGAAATAGAGTAGAATTTTATAAAATATTAATTACTGTTAATAGTAATTGTTGAGAAGAGACACTTTCCTACTCATTTATGGGCCTGGTAGTTCTCTAATGTTTAAACCTGAAAAAGTAATGCATACATGGACCATTAGTTCTCATGAATTTAGATATAAAATTCTGAACAGAGTATTAATAAATCAAAATAAAAGATGTATAAGAATAATAATATACTATGACTGCATGAGATTTATCCCTGGCATTGTAAGCCTGGTTCAGTATTTGTTTGTTTGTTTTTTTTTTTTTTTTCCTCCGGTACCAGGAACCGAACTCACGACCTTGCGCTTGCCAGGCAGGTGCTTTTGCCGCTGAGCTAAATCCCCAGCCCCTATGACTGGTTCAGTATTAAAACTGTCACTATGACTGTCTATATGAACAGAATAAAAAAGGATGAAATGTATTTTTGTATTAACTAACCCTAAAAATATTTTATGAAATTGAGCATCTATTCACAATAAAACCTCTTATTAAGTTATAAATAGAGAGGAACTTTCTCAACTTGCTGAAGCGTATCTAAAAATCTTTGTACATAGTATGTTTTTCACCAATAAGACTGGACGGATTTAAGACTGAATACAAGTGAGTAAAAGCAAATGTATCTATCTTTTCTAAGGCTATGCTGCATAGTGTTCTAATGTCCAAGCCACTGCCATAAGGAAAGAAACAGATATGAAACTATCCTTTTTATGTAGATGGCCCAAATTCCAAGGTATCTTTAAAGCAACTGTGCACTATTAGCACTATTAAATAAGTTCAGAAATGTTTTAAGATACACAAAATTTAATTGTAGCTCAATGTGCTAATAATGTATATAGGGAAGCTAAAATGGAAAATGGTCCCATTTATAATTATTCTAAGTAAAATAAGTGAAGAAAATAAGTAAAATAAGAGAATAAAATAAGTATTCCAAGTAAAATAAGTGAATAAAATAAGTAAAATAAGAGAATAAGTGAAGAAGACGTAAATGAATTGAGATATATGTTGTATTCATAGATTGGAAAACTCAACATAATAAAAGTGTCAATTCTGCCCCAACTCAGCTATGAGTTTAATGAAATTCCTATCTGCATTTCATCAAAGTTTTTTGTTGACATAGAAAAGCTTATTGAATATATTTTTATGGAATGGTGTGAACCCTATAATAATTTTTAAAATCTTGAAAACAAATAAGGTGGGAGGAATTACTCTACTGATATTAAGTCTTACTATAGTAAGTATACTAAGTATTTTCTGAGAGATAGAGACATAGACCAATGGGCTAGAATAATGAACTGAGAAATATACCTACACAGCTATGCCTATTCAGTTTTTACTAATATGAAAAAAATTCAATGGAAAAAGGATAGTCTTTGGAACAAGTGATGTAGGATCACTTAGATATTTATAGGCAGCAGAAATGTAGGCTAATCTAAACCTCACAGCTTATGCAAAAACTAAGTAGATTATAGACTTTAATGTAAAACACAAATCTATCAATTTTTAGTAAAACTGCAGGAGAAAATCTTCAGGGTCTGGACTATGTAGCAAGATTTCAGAATTGACATAAAAGTATGATTCATAAAAGAAAGAATGACAAATTTGTTCTTTTTTGGTGAAAAATTCTATTTAAAGATGAAAGCATAAGCTACAAATCTGGGAGAGATAATTGTAAATTGTATATCTGATGGAGGACTTATATTTTGCATATATAAAGAATCCTTAAAAGTCAGCAGTGAAGTAAAATCAAAGCAATCCAAATAAAAATATGTTAAGTACATGAAGAGACATTTTATGGCATGATGCACAGATGATATAATGCATAAAAAAACATTAAAAATCATTAGCTACTATAGAACTGAAAAATAAAGCCACACCTATCAGAATTGCTAAAAAGCAGTTGTTATGGCTTGTATCTGATTGTCCCCAAAATGCCTCATATGGTCATAGGTGGGGCTTTTCTGGGGTGGCTGGATCTGGGGTTTGTGATGCTGAGATCAAGAATGTGATGCTGGGATTGATTCACTGTGTAATGCTAGGATTAAGGCTGCCCCACTGTGGTCTCAGGGCTACCTGCCTTAAGGGTGGGTAGCCTAGAAGGCTATAAGAGACAGAGAGAGTGTTGCTGGTTGTTGCTGGCCGCTTGCTGTGTGCTACCTTGCTGCCTTCTACCTGCCATGAACTGTTTCTCCTATGTGATGCCCCTCTGCCATGCCACCCTGCTTTGAAGCCAGCCAACTGTGAACTGAAACTTCTACAAACTGTGAGTTGAAAATAAACCTTTCCTCCCTTAACTCTGGGTGTCAGGTATTTTGTCTCAGCAGGAAGAAAAGTAACTAAGACAGCAATCACACCGAGAGTTGGACAGGATGTAGGGCAATCAGATCGTTCCTACACTGATAGTGAGTTTGTATGTAGAATAGTATATATGCTCTAGAAAACAGTTTGATAATGTTTCTTACACAACAATCAAAATTACAAAGTTCATATGACCCAGCAGATGCAGTCTGGTGGCATTTATCCCAGAGAAACGAAAACTTATGTTCACAGGAAAAACCTATACGTGAATGTTCATAGTGGCTAATTTGTACTGTCCCAATGTGAGAACAACCCAAAGTCCTTCATCAAGTGAATGATTTCATAAATACATGTACACACTCACATGTACATATGAGATGGGTCATATATATACTATATACTACAAAGTTAAGGGACTGATTGTATTCATGTAAATTCCTTGGTCATAATATTGTACCACATTAAAAAAAAGTATTGTACCACATTTATACTAGATGTTAGCATTTAAATGAAATGAAGTAGAAGTATATTTGTATTGTATCATTGCACTGTTTCTTATAACTGCAGGTAGATCTGAATTATCTCAAGACAAAACATTTTTAAAAGTTTTTAGTACAGTGTCTCACTTGTAAGAATCACTTAACAAATACTGGCTAGTATCATGACGATCATGATCATCATCACATTGCCATATGAATTGAGGTTTTAAGGTTTTATTTTGGCTGGGGACAAGTATACTCTGTGCAAGCAGTCACCTCACTAAACCTCTGCCTCAGGCCTTACTACTGGAAATAGAGTTCCTTGGGAATGGAGATAGGTTTAGGAAATGGAGTAAGGAGTCCTTTTAATTAAATTTTTTGTGGGCTGAAAGTTTTTTAAAATTTTATTTTTAGCTATATTAAAAGGGCTGCATCACAAAGGCTGTTTTAAAATGTCACACATCCCTTGGTTTTGGATAAAATCTTACAGTATTTTCTGTGTAAGGCATCTAAAAGATCAACATACTTAGATGCCACGTGGACAATGAGAGTATAGTAAGGGGAACTCTAGGATTACCCTCACCATGATATGTGCCTCTGTGCAGAGGTTACATTTTACAAAATCAAAAAACAGGAACAACAAAAAAAAGAGAGAAAAAAGAAAACAAAGGAAAGTAAGCAAGTTTACGGAAGCAGGTTCTAGGAGTTTGGAGCAAAGCCTAGCCAGGGGCAACTCCTGGTTACTGCCAGCCACTGACTGAGCTGGAAAGCTGACCCCAAATTCTGGGTGAGAACTCGGGTGCACGGGCACTTTGATGGTAGCTTTGCAAGATCCTAAGCTGAAAAACCAACTATGCCTTAACCAGACTTCTGATCTACAAACTGCGAAATAATAAATTTATGCTTGCAATAGCTATATTCATGGTAATCTGTTTTTCAACAGCAGGAAATTAATATAACAGGTTGATGTAAACCTTTGTGTCTAAATTTGTGGTTTAGCAGGCAATGTACTAGGAATAAGCACTGCCTTTTCCACTCTGAGCGTCCCTAACACTCCGCAGATGGTATTTCTGAAGAATTGTGAGGGATTAGGAGACTTACAAAGTCTTGTTTCCTAAGTCATCTTTGTCTTCTTTTAAATTTCCCACCTGTCATGGAACAATGTGTGGTCCTACTGTGCACATGTGGCTCTGCCCACAGAGCATCTGAGTTGAACAGCAACCCCATTTGCCTAGAGGCTGCTTATGGTGTCAGGTCCTTGGGTCACTTCTGGAATACTGATGCACAAACCGTCAATTTCTGAAGTTATGACAGGCTGGTAATAATGGACCATAGTTGGAAAAGTTTTCAATAGCTTTATAGGGGAGCAAGAGAAAGAGACAGAGACACAGAGAAACAGAGACAGAGAGATAGAGACAGAGAGAGATAAGGAGATAAGAGACAGAGGTCTGGCATGGTAGTGTATGCCTGAAATCTCCCCTCTTGGGAGGCTGAGGCAGGAACATCGCCATGAATTCAAGGCCAGTCTGGGCTTTGTAGTAAGTACAAGGCTAGCCTGAACTAAGCAGCCTGTCTCAAAAACAAAATAAAACAAAAGACAGACAGAGACAGAGACAAACACACACAGAGAGAGACAGACAGACAGACAGACAGTTTCTCTAGAACAATGTGATTTGCTGGTTTGAGAGCTAATACTACCACTCTCCCTAGCTGTTGGGGATATGGTATTGTTTTTGTTTGCTTGTTTGTTTTTTTCCTACCCAGACTCTGAACTTATTTCTGATTTTATGAAGAACATCTCCCTATTGAAAGTAAAAATGCCAAGATTCGATTTTTCAACCTCCTTCATAGCTGTGATTTGTGCCTTGCCTTGGTCCTGGTCATTAGATATACCTGCCCCAGAGTCATGGAGATATTATGGACGTGAATGTGTCTCTATGCTGCAGTGCTTTCAAGGTCAAGGCTATAGGGCAGAAAAGCTCTAGAGCTAGTGTTATGGCTTATGCCCAGATGTCCCCACCAAAACCCTATGTGGTCATAGATGAGGCTTTTCAGAAGTGACTAGATCTAAAGTGTGTGACTCTGGAATTGGGTCATGATGATGCTAGGCTCAAGGGCACTAGGATTAAGGATGTGAGTACTACCCACTAAATATTCTGGATAAGATAATAGGGGCAGAAAGATGCTGTTAAGGTTCCTTGTTGCTTTTGCTACCTTCTGGTTGCCATGAACTGTTTCTCTGCCATGTGCCACGCCACCTCAGAGCCAGGCAACTATGGATTAAGACCTCCATAAACTGTAAGGCAAATAAACCTTTCCTCCTTTAACTTTGGGGGTTGGGTATTTTGTCCCAGCAATAAGAAAAATAGCTAAGATAGTGATGGTGTCTAGTCCTAAGTTGCAACTGGGTCTCAATTGTAAACCTCAGTGTCCAGTATTTAGCAGTATTTGTGCTAGAGTATTTACATCAAAACTTTGGGCCTCGGGCTGGGGATTTAGCTCAGCGGCAAAAGTGCCTGCCTGGCAAGCGCAAGGTCGTGAGTTCGGTTCCCGGTACCAGAGAAAAACCAAAACCAAAAAAAAACCAAAAAAACAAAAAAAACAAAAAAACTTTGGGCTTCAGTCTGGGCTATTTTCTCTGACTGGTTCTCTTGTCATTTTGGCTGTTTTTTGAGTTCTCCTGCTTTCCTGCTTACATTTTAGAGTCCTTTTTGTTGCTTCAGCTAATAACTTTTAACACAAACTTAGATATGGAAAACACAGAGATATGTCTTGTGGAGAGAAAAATCTTTGCTATTAATGGAATTTCAGAATTTAAGATAGGCAATCAGGGCAGGGGATACAGCTCAGCAATACAAGCACCTGCCTGGCAAGGCAAGGTCCTGAGTTTGATTCCTGGTACCAAAAGAAAAATCAAACTCAAGTTGTACTAACAAATTTCCAGTCATCTGGCTAAAATGGGCAAATAGAAGGTTACCTTTGAATAATATTTGAAAATATAGAGAGGTCTAAGCATGTTTGAGGTACTCCATGGTTATGTGTAGACCCCCATTATCAGATTAATAATATCTCTTAGTTAATGCAGACTGAGCAGGTCTGCAATCTCCCAAACAAGTGTAGAGTGAAGGCTAAACAAAGAGGCAAATGGAATGATTTCAGGGCTCCAGGAGGATCAAAGCCCTCTCCCAGAATTTGAGATTTTCTTGGGGCTACGACTAAGACCTTCCCTGGGTGGCTCAGATTTATTTAGTTAAGAAGAGGGGAGGGCAATGCACAAGATGGGCAGAACCACTCAAGGACTTCTCAAAGTAAGGTATTAAGTTAACCCACCCAGAGTGAGATGCCTGAGGCTACAGTCTTTATCTAGTTGAGGTTGGATCCAGGTGTCCTTGGCTGTGACCTTGTCTTATCCTTTGAGGCTTTCTAGCTTCATCCACCATTAAAAAACTCAGTAGGGATCATTGACTCAGAGATTCACTTACTATGAGTCCACCGCCCATCTCCAGACAAGGGGCCTAGACCTTGGACAGACTCACAAGTAAACATGAAAAGCTCATTGGTTAATTTAAGTCCTGCTCAGGGCTGCTCTGTAGTGGTCTCCATCACCCACTTCTTTGAATTCTTCTCTGTAGAATTCCAGGGCTGACAGAACTCAGCCATCACTTGCTCAGCCTTTTCCTTTTATATAACACAGTCTTTAGGCTTCCCTCCTTCCTTCCTTCCTTCCATCCTTCCTTCCTTCCTTCCTTCTTTCCTACCTTCCTTCCTTCCTCTCCACTCAATAAGTTAATGAGTAGTACTGCCAGGTGACACAACTATCCATGTTATAGAGAGTACAACACAGCATTTGTCTTAACTGAGCTTATCACTAAGTTATAGAGATAGCTAAGAATAGAGGCAATTTTTAAAAAGTAAAAAGTTGGGGATAAGAGACTTACCCTGACTTGGGGGTTGGAGAGACTTTTTGGAGGAGGCAGAGCATGTGCTGACATCTAAAAGTTTGAGTAGGACTTAAACTGGTGGAAATTGGAATGGCAAAGGTCTTCCAAGCAGAGGAGGTGAATAGACAGAGATGGAGAAGAGGTTAGAGAGCTTGTTCCTGGGAGGTAGCAGGAGAGGTTTGGCAGGGCTAGAGCTTGGCTGGAAGTGATGGAAGATCAGATAGACCATTTTTTGGAAGTTCTTATACATGGCATTAAGGCATCTGGAGTATATTTGGAGGGTGGAGAGCCATTGAAGGGTTCCAAGGAAGGAAGTAGCACAGTCACAGAAAATCACTCTGGCTGCAACACAGAGGGTATGGGGGCTGTGACTTGTTTAGTCGTAAGGACTTTTCTGCTGGGGATGCACTTGTGTGAAAAAACAGCAGCCTTCTCTATGGGAATTGGCCTTCCTCAGGCTTGGCAGACCTGAAATCAGGGTCCCTATTAACATTAGCTCTGGGCGGGTTTGGTGGAAAGAGCCTCAGAAGCCATTTTACAATTAGGGCTGTCATGTGATCTCCAGGGCCTGCATTCTCCACTGCCTCAGCCCTTTCTCAGTAGTGTGCTTTCCAAAATGTGCTATCACCTCAGCAGTACAGCACAGATCCACCAGTACTAGCCCCTTCTCAGTCTGCCTAGCTTTAACGGTTGACACATTGTGTCAACTTGAGAAGTTTAAAAGTTTAACTGAGGGACTCAGCAAGGAGCCAGGATCCTCATCCTGTGCAAGAGGAGGGCAAGGAGGTTATGTGAATATTACATCTGCCATGGTGTGTGTGTGTGTGTGTGTGTGTGTGTGTGTGTTGCCTGCATATAATATAAGGGAGAAGAGGCTTGCTGCATGCCCCCACCCCGGCTCTTGCTGCTTTTGCTGTCTTCTGCCACCTTGAACTGTTGCCCCTGTGCCATGCCACCTGCCTTGGAACCACCTGATTACAGACTGCAACCTCCACAAACCCTGAGCTAAATAAAGCTTTACTTCCTTAATTTTGGGTGTCAAGGGATTTTGTCTCAGCAATGAGAAAAAAGAAACGAATACAGAATTTGGTAGCAGAGGCGTGGGATCATTGCTGTGACTATACCTGACCATGTGGTTCAAGAGCCTTTGGGAATGGTTTGTGCGAAGAGTTTGGAAAGGTTCAGAAATGGCACCTGAAAGAGGAGAGCTGGAATGCCTTAGGCTGTTCTGTATGGGAGAGCCTGGTCAGAGCTCAGAAGACCAGAAGGCTGATAGAAATCCTACTGGTAAAGACCAGGCTCAGGAGGTTTCTGCTAGGAAGAAGGACTGCATTGGGTGCTGGACTACAGATGATATATGTTATAGTTTGGCAGAAAATGTGTCTGCATTTTGCTCCTGTCCAGAGACTTTGCCTAAGACTGAGATTAAGGGCGGTAGACTAATTAATCTGGCAGAAGAAATTTCAAGGCAGTCGAATGTTGAGGCTGTGGTATGGCTGTTGTTCGGGGCTTTTAGCCAGATTTATATTGAGAATCAAGAGCAAAGAGCCCAGCAGGATGATTTAAAACGGGTTTGGCCAGATAGAGAGCTCCAGTAAAGCTGTGGGCTGCAAACATAGAGCTGAGGAGATCTCCACTGTTGAGAAGAAACAGGAGAATATAAAAGACAGCCTGAGGGAATCATAAGAAGCAGCAAGTCTCCACCCTTTGCAGTCTCAAAACTGCAAAAGTGAAAGACTTTGCTTTGAGAAGAAAGCAGCAGAGCACCATGTTCCAGAATGGTAGCAGCTGTGCCAGGTTCCAGAACGGTGGCAGCATAGAACATTTTTCCTCAGAGTTGTATTCAGAGTGCCCAGTGATCTAGGCACTGGACCGCTACAGCCAAGAGAGAGGAAAGCCTGGTTACTGCTCCAGCTGGCAGCAGACTTTGTCATCATCCACATGGCACTGGTTTTCGGTGCATGCAGAATGCAAGAGTTATGCGGTTAAAAAATCTTCTACCTCGATTTCAGAAGGGAGGCCAGGCAGTGTGCCCCTGAGAGGCAGTGTGTGAGGCTGTGATTAAGAAGCCAAAGATTCAGTGGAGACCCCAGAAGTTTGGACAAGTCAGGAACCTGTATTACCTAAGGAAAGGGGCAAGGAGGGAGTAAAGTGGGCCTAACAGAGAAGCCATGGGAGATATAACCACCAGAAGTACCTTAGAGGTGGAGCCATTCAATCCATTTGGAGCTCACAGTTTGCCACAGATTGCTTCAGATGCTTGACATGGAAGTACAGGACTTGACGTTTGCCTTGCTGGAGTTTGGACTTCCTTTACTCCCAATCCTTTGCATTCTTGATTGTAACTTTTGTAATAAAAACGTTTATCTTGTGCCATTGAATGTTGGAAGTGTTTTAACTTTGTTTTCATTTGTATAGGGGCTTGCAGCTAAGAGTTTGCCTCACATCTCAGAGAAGACTTGGGACTTTTCAGCAATGCTGAAACTGTTAGAACTTTGGCAGTGCTTAGAAATAGAATAAATGCCTTTTGCATAAAGAGGTGTGCATGAATCCTTGGCAGGCCGAATGTTATGGTTCTAATGTAATATAATGTTTTTAGACTTAATAGTGTTTCTTAAGGATTGTTAAACCTGTGTTATAATGTGTAAGTTATGAAATGTTAAGAATAAGCACATCTTTGTATCTGAAAACTGGTTTTAAAGAAATGTGTCCAGGTGCCAACTTGACAAGGGGTGGATTTTAATGATTGATACACTGTGTCAACTTGAGAAGTTTAGAAATTTAAGTAAAGGACTCAGCAGGGAGCCATGGTCCTTACATTGTAAACATCCTCATCTTGTACAGGAGGAGGGTGTGGAGATTGTGTGGATGCTAAACCCACCTTGGGGTTGGGGGGTGGGTGCAGCCTGCATACAATAGAACGGAGAAGAAGAGGCTTGTTGTCCTTCCTCTTTGCTCTTGTTGTTTTTTCTGTCTCCTTCAGCCTTGAACTGTTGTCCCTGTGCTATGCCACCCTACCTTGGGGCCAGCTGATTACAGACTGAAACCTCCACAAACCCTGAACTAAATAAACCTTTCCTTCCTTAATTTTGGGCATTGAGGTATCTTGTCTCAGCAAAGAGAAAAAAGTAACCGAGCCATCAGCTCTGACCAAAAAGTAGCTCAATTCAGTGGCAAGTGCAAGATAGTTCTTTAGCTCCTTGTAATCAGGCTAGTCTCTTACTTCAATAATTACACTGATAGTCTATTGACTATGTTACTAAGATAGATTGTGTTCTGCAATGTGCAAAATTTAAAAAATTTTGTTCAGTTTACATGCTTGAGATTCCCTATCTTAACCCTGGTTTTTTTATTTCTTCTTTAATTTCTGCAATTTGAACATTGTATAACTTCACCCTTTGAATAAAATGATCCTAAATGCTTTTCTTGAAAATGTTCTAACAATTTTAGAACATGAGAAAGCCATGAAATAATTTTCTAAAGATAAAAATTTATGTTCTCACCAGTCTCCTAAAATTTAAATTTTAAGAATTTAGTTCTACTTGGAGTAACAGTTCCTTGAGCAATGAATCATTTTTTAAAAATACAATTTATTGTTTAAATATCACTTAAGGAACCATTTCCATATTTTGTTCTTGGTTTGAAAATGTCTTTTTATTCTCTTTTATTATGATCAAGAAAAACAAGTTGGCAGATACCGAAAAATATGAAGAAGAAATGTAAAATAATTTATCACCTCATTGCCAAATGAAACAGTTTGGAGTGTTGCTTTTATATACATTTTTTTTTGTTCTGTGAAAGAACTTTTTCTTTTTGCAAAATTGATATCATTTTGTATTCTGTTTTTCCCCATAAAGTTCTACCAGTTCCATTTAGTTAGCAATTATCTTCAACCATGATTTTTTTTAATAGTACATGTTTGTAGTACTTAATGTTTATATTGCTTGTATGGAGTTGATACATGCACATAACATCTTAATTCCTTTTTCATCCTGTTTCTTTGCCTTCCCCTTTCCCTTCCTCCATCTCTTAATCCCTTTCCTTTGTGAGCAGGACCTATCTCCCTATTTCCTGTTTTCTGTCTTTTATTTTGCTCTTTATTTTAAATCAGTATCTAATAGCCATGGTTTAAATGAATGAACAGTCTGTGATTGCTGATAATTTGCTGTCTTGTTCTATTTTGTGTTGCTGTACAAAATACCTGATGCTGGGAATGTCACATAGTAATAAAGTTTATGTATCTCACAGTTCTGCAGCTCCAGAAGCATAATAGCATCACCATCAGTTTCTATTGGCAATATTTTGGCTATATCACAGCATAGCAGATGGCCTCACACCGTGGGAGCATTTGCAAGAGTGAGAGGTCACATGTAGAAAGAAGAAGCCAGAGACTTAGTGGGTTTTTTTTTCTGGTACCAGGAATCGAACTCACGACCTCGCACTTGCCAGGCAGGAGCTGTGCCGCTCAGCTATATCCCCTGCCCCGAAGCCAGAGACTTACAAAGGACCAGATTTGCTCTTTTATAACAAAGCACTCTTGGGAGAAATGATCCAGTCCTGTGAGGACGGACCCACCTGCAGGATAGCATTAATCCATTCATGGGGGTGGTTCTCCCAATACCTAACCGCCTTCCTCTAGGCCACACCTCTTACAGGTTTCTCTATATTTAAACATCACCACGCTGAGTACCAAGTTTCCAGGACAGAACATGAACCTCTGGGGAAGAAGCTACACCCGAACAATAATACTTGTCCAATTTAGTTTTGTGTAGTACTTGTATTATATAATTATTTCTGTACTCATATGTTTAATATTACTGCAATATGCAAATACAGCCTAATCTCCCCAGCCAGATAACTCTGGTTGAGATTAAACCAGTAATAAAACCCACATGATAAAAAATCAAACAGAAAACTACAGAAGTGTACAAACAGGAAACCCAGAGGCTCTCCTGTACCTCCTGCGTCTTAGATTCCCTTCTCTCAGAGGTTAAAATTTCTTGTGATTTTTCACCCAAGTATATGTTATCTATTTATAGATTTTTAAAATCTGTGCAAGAGACCATATTTCCACGCTGTTCTGCATCTTGTTTTTCTCTCTTAAAAATCATTCTTGATTATTTTTGTGCAGCATTTCATAAAGTAGTGCATGCCTGTCTCTACATACGTGTCCACCTCTAAATCTGTTAGTCTTGCCTGTGGTACCATTGATTTTTCTGCTGTGATCTTAGATCTGAGATAGTGATTTCACCTGCATGTTCCCAGGCCACACCATCTTACATTTCCACAGCTCTCAGACCCTACATGTGTATTCGTAGGACCCCAGTCCTGGTTCTCCTTACTCCTCCTGTTACCTGAGGAAGCCCTGAGCAGTCTCACGTAAGCTGACAGCCAGGCTTCCTTTTGCTTCTACTTCCAGTTCCCAACATCCCTTTAAGTGGGTGTTTATCACTGCCCCAGGGCTGATGCCCTTAAAGAATGTCTCCTTTCCCTTGGTCAGGGTTCTGTGTCCCAGGATGGTAAGGGTGAGTGTAATTATTTCACTTGGAAGCACAGTATATTTGCGCACTGTGTCTGTATAGAAATATATCCATGGATGTTGGTATACTCGAAGTAGTAATGCATGCCGTCTCCACATTCAGTCCTCTCAGCTGCTGTTTTCTATGGAAATACTACCATTCTGACTGTAACCATCCATATTCTTCCCGGCACATGTATTTGCTTCTGGTGTTGTGCAACCACATGCAAACTAGTATCGAAAGGAAGAAGCCTTCGTTTTGACTGAAGATGATGATGCTTTTGAGTTTCTGTGAGGGGCAATGAATTCTTACAGTGGCAGCTGGATGGTAGGGAACACTGTATTTAGATGAGGGAGAGGCTTAACTATTTGACTTAAAACTTGAGTTTCCAAGATGTCTATCTCAAAGCAGAAAAAAGAAAAAAGGAGGGAAGACTGATGAAAGACAGAAGGAAGAAAGCAAGGAAGAGAGGGATAGAAGGAGGGAGGAAGCAAAAAAGATCTCTCTTTTAACCCGTATCCATAGTAACCACTGAAAAAATTAGATAAGCACATGTTCTGCAGGTTGCGGGTCAGCAGTCATTGTCTTTGCCTTCAGAGGTGTTCTGATGCTTTTCCTGCCACCACCTTCATTGTCACTGCCCGGTCCTCATTACTTCTGCCACCACGACTATTTTTATTGCCAGTCCAGGTTCATGCTAAAAAAATGAAGTAATCAAAAAATTTGTGTGAGTCAGATATTGTGTAACATGCATTTGGAATGATTCCCTGAGATAGCTGGGTGCAGAATACAAATATTTTGAATGGACTTATCTCAGAATTGCACTGCTTTTTTTTCATGTCATGTAAAAACCCTTTATATGAATAAATTGTTTGTATAGTGGGGCTTTTAAAAAATCCTTAGATAAGAAATACATGGTTTGAAGTGGAAAATAAAAACAGGAATGATAATGGGTGCAGTGCGCAGGAGGTGGTTCTTGCTGCTGCTGCTGCTGCTGCTGGGCAGGCATTATAATCGGCTGTTTGGTGTGTTTATTTTAGGCTGCAGATACTGGATAAAAGTGGCTGGTTGGTTGCCAGCACATGACTTAGTTGCCAAATGGAGTGTTTAGTGGTTGTTGCATATGACTTATATCACAAGTTCTTCCCATTAGCAGTCTGCTGGTGATAACCTACTTGGCTTTTCATGTGGTTACTTTGAAATAGCCACTTGACAGCATCGGGCCTATCACAGTGTTTAATACTGAATAAAAGATCGAGTGAATAACTGCATGTGCTCTGCTACACTGGTATGTTACTTGGTGCAGAATGGGAACCCTATGCATCTCTGTTCAATGAATGAACTAGTCCTGTGTAAACATTGTTCTGGTTCACTGTGCCAAGCTTAGGTTTAAGGACTTGAGACCGAGTGGTCTGCTTAAAGGGATAAAAATAAAGAAAAACAATAGTGCTTATATGTCTGAAAAGGCTTGAATTTGTATAGAAGGAGAAAGATATAGTCTTCTCATCTGTATTGCTATTTAAATATAAAGTTGAATTAAATGGGTGAAAGTCTCATCAAAATGTCCTCAAGTCTAAGTCAAAATGTAATCTTGTAATATTACTAATGCCCATAATCTAAGAAAAATTTTTAGAAAACCAGATCTACTTCAGAAATATTGGCCCTGGCTATGTAATAAAATATGCTTTAAACATGATCTTTATTTTTAGATTGAAAACTTGCAAGAACAACTTAGGGATAAAGACAAGCAGCTGACCAATCTGAAAGACAGAGTGAAGTCCTTGCAGACGGATTCCAGCAACACAGACACTGCACTGGCAACGTTAGAGGAGGCGCTGTCGGAGAAGGTGAGCCTGGACTCAGAACCAGGACCAGGGGAAGATGATCCATGTACATTTTGATATGCCTGTTCCCCCCGTTCCTAACACTCCCCTCAATGCCATTTGGACCCCACGCTTCCATCCCAGCCCTCCTCAGTAAACTTGGCACACTGCGACCCGAAGAGTCTGTGATGTAAATCTTACCATGTCACCCTTGGTCCTTCAGAACAACTGACATCCTAAATGTATCCTCTAGGGTCTATCCCACCTTCTGAGCTGGCTCATTTCCATAGTTTACTTTATTAATAATTTTCTTAGCAATACCTCCTAGGAAGCCTATTATGTTTTGAATCCCATAAACTTTCCAGAGCTCTTGCCATACACTTAATTGTTCATGTATTGGGGGGGGGTGTCATTAATTGGTCTTCTCTGCTAGACTGCAAATCCAAGCAGCATATCCAGTGTGTGTTTTAACTAGGTCACCCTCAGTGCCTAGCACATGTAATCTTCTCTGGCACTGGTCCCTGGATATCGGCTACTGCTGATGAACTCCCACCCTGTGTGACAGATGCTGTTGCTGGCACTGGGATGCAATGGAGAATGAAATGGGCAAAAATTCTGGCTCCCATGAAGTTCAAATTTTAATGAGGACAAGGGGAAGCCAGACAAGAAGTAAATAAGTGACATATGTAAGATTGCAGATGGTAATAACTTCTGTCAATAAAAAGTAAACAAGAATGCATATAGATACTGTTGGTGTGACGTGGCCAGGTAGGGCCCCTGTGGGCAGGTGACCTTTCAAGAAGGAAGTTGAAGGTGTGCTTGAGCACTTCTGGAGGGAGGAGGTACCTGGCAGAAGTCAGAGCAAGTGATAAGGGGCGGGGGAGATGGGTAGCATAGCTGCCAGGTCCTTGTGAGTACAGGGTTTTAAAAATTGCCTTGTAGTATTTGGGGGACAGGAAGTCATCCTGAGGCTTTGTGTCTCACAGTTAAAAAGATGACTTTGAATAAAAGAATGAATTAATGAAATCCACTGTGTAAGTAGATCTTTCGGACATTAACTTTTAAAATACTTTCTTGTCCATTTCATTCTGACTCAAATGGTTCATTCTCGGGCATCTATTGTAGGTATCATCTTTGTAGCTGAATTTCATTATGACTGTATGTTTGCCCCTAAGCCTACCAAGTGTGCAAAAGCCAGCCTAAGAGCAGAGCAGATAAAGTTCTTTAGGAATTTTAACAAACAGCTCTTTTTAGGTTGGACATGCAACGTGTCACTGCAGTACTTCGGCCTCACATTATTGACATTATTTTCAAATTTAGCTTGAAACAAACAAAAGAAATCTGAACTGTTAAAATGTGTGAGTAAACCCTTTTGTGTTCCTTTCTGTATGTCTCATCATTTTGATTCCGCAGTACATTCCAGGACTTGCCCACAACTGCGAGGATGGAGGGCCATTTTTCTTGCAGGTGTCTCGTGATAGTAACAGTGTTGTCTCCTATATTTTCTGCTATGAGAGTCTATAAACCCTGCGGGGTAGTGAGGTCAAGTAGAAAGAGACCTAGGGGCCAGTCCACCTCTGTCACTAACTAACTGGATGGTCCTGGCAATTAAGTCTCCCTTCCAGGCCCTCAATTTTCACCTTTATTGAATGAGGGAATTAAATTAAATGGGCCACAGTTTCCCTAAATCAGTGTATTTTAAAGAAGATTTCTCTGCTGCTACTTCAGGATTTGGATCCCATGATTATTTACCAAATCTGGACCTTAAGTAGGGCCGGGGAATGTGTACTTTAGCAACCCCTCCCAGCCATTTATATTGAGCAATCTACCTTCAACACGACTGTTCTATCATAAAAATACTGAGGCTAAGAAAAGATTTGTAGCTCTATGGTTACTCTTCATGGTTTATTTTAAATTATAGTTGTAAATTTATATATTAAATTATAAGAAATGTAAGATTTTATTTGGAGACTCAAAAATTTTTATAAGGTAATTTTTCAGGCATATTCTTTCAGTGTTCGAGAATTTATATGTAGAATTCTGCATATCAATTTTGTTTGTAAAATTGGAAGGATGTTGATTCACAAATTATGAAGATATGTGTTCCTTCTACATTTTTGGGTGGTATGATGTCAGCTCATTTCCACTTCTTGATTTAATCCTTAAAATTTGTGGAAGTAAACATACGGTTTTCCATGTCATGAAGTTTTGGCAAGATTTTATCTTTATTTTTTTCTGAGCCCTATTAAGATTTGATTTATTCTAGCTTAAATCCCAAAGCAATTCCCTAATCTGCAACTGCTCTTTTTGTGTAAGTACAGCACTTCCTCTGAGGCTGACGGAGTGTCCAGGAAGGAAAACCAAGTGAGGTCTGTGGGAGTACAGCTTCCTTGCCTGGTGGTTGAGATACCTGGGACCTGTCTCCTCCACTCAGGGTTTTTCTGGACCTCCTCTGCCAATGCCCCTGACCCCTAAGTGTCTTTCTCTTCTGAATGAGCTTGACCATAGATTATTCAGCTTTCTGATCGTGAGTTGTAGGCACATGACATCTGAATTGGACCATGGTTAAAGGTGCAAGAACACAGATGGCAAGAAGAAATAGGCAGGGGACCAAAATGAAGAAAATGGGTTTGCTGGAATATAGGAAGGACTGCTGGTGACTGTGACAAGCTGGCAATTCTCTGACCTGGCTCAAAACATTCAAGTTCAGATTTTAAAAAATTATAATGCTCAAGTCAAACAAAATAGCTGTTGTTCAGCTTGGGCCTGTGAGCTGCTCCTTCCAAACCCCGTTTGCATCTTATTTTTAGTCTTTCACAGAAATGAAGAATAAACTGAACACAGAGCAGTTTATTTTGGAGGGAATTTTCCAAAAATGCCAAAACCAGAGCATTATTCTATTTGAAAAGCATAGATAAAACCATTGGATAGGAACTGGCAAGATTCTCTGTCACAGGACAAAGAGAAGATTTAAACATGTATTGCAGTGAATCCAGTGAGTACTCGAGATTAAGACTGACTTGGGCCGGGAATGTATCCAACTAATCTTTTTACCTAAGAAGCTTCTTTAAGTAATGTTTCCTGGATCTCATTTTCTAGAGCTTTTGATTCAGTTGCTGGTGTGAGTCCCAGGAACCTGTGCTTTTTAAGGATGACTAGGGAACAAATGGTTGGAAAACCATACTTGGAGAAACACTAAATTCAAACATTTCCTCTTCAAGATGGGAAGTGTGCTCTTGAGGTTCAATGACTTGCTCATAAATGAAAGGTGTGGACATATATATCATTATACTCGGTTTCTAGGCATAGGTAGGTATCCTTAATCATTCCTGACAGATATTAACTTCGTACCCCAGTGTTTCTGGAAACCACTTCTACCCTAAGCTGGTCCTTGGCTAACACCACCTAGCTCATGAGTGGTAGAACAAGACTAAAACTCAAAGCTTATGGTCACAGTTCTTATAACAGTGTCATAATATACATTTAAATGCTTTTTCCTCTTTTAGAAAGTTTCCACTTTTTTACACTTTTATCCATATTTAATGGAACAAATCCTGTGTATGAGGCATGTTGTGAAAAAATAAAACGGATTCATAAATATATTTAATTATTTGCTGTCTTTTTGATGGACAGAATCATCAGGCACTACTCACTGTTCGGCTTAGATTATGGCATTCTGGGGAGTGTGTTCATCCTTTTACTTTCCAAGCATTTATTCTACTATTGAGGACATATAAAAAATGAAGCCTCAGTGAGTTAAGATTGAAAATAATTTAGGCTAGAGATAGTTCAGTGCAGAGCCTTTGCCTTGCATCCAAGAGACCCTGAGTTCCATCCCTGATACCGAAGAAAAATGAATGTGACTTAGTTTTTGAGATTGACACACAGAAGCCCAAAAGCTGGGACCCACTGTATCTATGAACTAGTCTTTCCAAGCCTTGCTGTGACCACCTAGCAGATAAGCAGTTTTAAAAGGCAGATAGCCGAGCTGGAGGCCACTGCAATGCATTTCCCCCTGAGTGATAAGGCACCAGTAGATTAGACCCAGGCAGAGCCAGCTGAGTGCATTAGGAATCCTTGCCAATGCAAATAAGTCTAAAACAAGAACACATTGTTGGAATTTCTGCAAGTTAGTTGTTAATCAACTAGATCTTGGCATATTAAGGCCTTTTAACACATGTTTTTGACGTCTGACCCTGTGTGGCTGACAGTTAAATTAGTTTTGTGATTGACAGAGAAATATTTTATAGGATTGAATCATCAATAACATTTAAAAACGTTACAGGGCTTGATGACTTCTTATGTCATCGATGCCCAGTCAGTAATACCAGTGCTTAGAGCAAATTGACCTACTTTCCAAATGACTTTGACACCTTCTGGGTGTTAACGCACATACTTAATTTTATGACCCTTCCTTTGAAGTCAGGATGGTCCCTAATTGAGTTCTTCTTTGTCCATCAGCCTGTTTAAGTGCCTGTTGTGTGCCAGACAGTGTGTCTGGTGCGGTTTTAAAAGAGTCATAGTGTCCGCTCTGTAACGCTGGGTTAGGAAGCTGGACATGAGGTAAAGTGACGTGAAAGGGCTAAGGGGGACTAAATGCCATGTGATCCGTCCAGGATTCCTGGAAGGTTTCCAAGCGTTGAGGTGGCTGTGTCAGTGTAGGGTTTAGAAATGTCACTCCAACAGCCGAGTGGTAGAAGTGGTCAGTTCTCCCTCGCACAGATTACATGATCATTCACTCGTCGTTGTCATGGGCACAGTGAAGCGGGTCTTTAACTGGGATCAGGAAGAAACAAATATAGGGAATTAATAGGCTCATTTGTTCCATTTCCACTCCCGTTATTGTAATCATGTACTTTATTGCCAGTGTTTTTAAATACTTTGAAAGTAGTAATGGTAAATTTTTTCCCCTGAAAATATTATAAATGTAAATTTTTGTCACTGCGATAGTACATTTGCTTCCTTGGGGATCTTAAGTCACATGTTAACTGTTCGAATTAATTTCTTTCCACATTAAACACTGTTTTATATACCTGTCTTATATATTTGACATTGTCTTGTACTGTGTACTTATAAAATATAGAAGATAATAATCAGGGTACTTTGCATCAATGATTTTTAATATGGCATCCAAAGGAAAGTTTAGGTAAGTGTTGGTTAATTTTAAAAACAATTTCAAAAATTTAACTTAAGCTTTTCCTAGATGGAATTTTTCTGACTCTGCTGCCAAAAGGGTCTTTGTTTGACATTAGTCAAGTTCCACATTTTTGGAAAATGTATCTACAGTGCAGTATTTTTAGCCCAGTGTAAATTCAAATAGAAATCCTCACATTTCTTAAATGGGTCTATGCATACATTTGTGGCGATGTGCTTTTATGAGCAATGCTTTGAATCAGACAGCCCTGGATGTTAGGCTGGGCCTTTTGTTTATGTGTTGCGTCACTTTGGATAAGGTTGCAGCCTTTTCAGATGTGGGCTTTCTTACCATCCCACTCTCCCCAGCAGCACTGGTTCTGCCCTTGAAGTTGTGGTAAGGGCTGGTGAGAAGGACAGCGCCTAACGTGTAGTAAGCCCCGAGTGAAGGAAAGGTCTGTTTGAATTTTGCTCAAATCAAACCAGTGTTTTGTAGTCTCCATTGGTTGACAAGAAGCCATGGAAAAAACACAGTAAACATCTCCGGACACGTTGGAAAAACCACATACACAATGGACTTAGTCTTTATTGTATTTCAAGTTCTCATTGTGAGTCCAGCCCTATGTCCTAGAAAGTTAGGTCCTACCCTGCCTCAGTTCCCTGTCAAGCCAAAGAAATTCTTCAGAAACCACAGAAGGCTTTTTAATGCCAAGCAAGGAGGCCAAGCAAGGGGTCTGTGTGAAGAGGTTTATTCTGCTTCTTCCCCTTGAGTGTGCAAAGCTTCAGCAGTCTGATCTGGGTGCCTGAACCTTTCCAAGAATGACTCTAGGCTTTTGCCAGATACCACCGTGAACTAGTACAGCCTCAGCACTTGAACATTAAGATCCATGTAACCCTATGATACTAAATTATACTACTGACTCAAAAGTTATACTGATTGTATATATCTGCTGTCCAGCTAGTGCTATGCCATTTCTTTCCATAGTCTTGAGTTTATTGTGTGTGTTGATTCTCATAGAATATTTTTGGATGGAATGTCTTGTTTCCTTTTATATGATGCTTTAGTGTGGATATTGACGTGTTCTCACTTCTTTTTTGATGAATGCCTCATAGGAGAGAATAATTGAACGCTTGAAAGAACAGCGGGAGAGAGATGATCGGGAAAGACTAGAAGAGATAGAATCCTTCCGAAAAGAGAACAAGGACCTGAAAGAGAAGGTCAATGCTTTACAAGCTGAACTGACAGAGAAAGAAGTGAGTCTGGGAAAACAAATGAAGCATGTTCATAATCCTCCTGAACTCAGCGTTGTTATAGCTGCTGGGAACTAGACTTAGTTGAAAGGATTGTGTGAAGGTTTGGGGAGTGTTATGACCCTCTGTTTGCAAAGCTTCCTAAGTTTAAAGGAAAATATTTCCTGTAAATTCCTTTTGTGCTGATACCCTCTGCATATCTTCTCTGTTCTGCTGACTGGCACAGTTCGGCATCCTGAAACTTTTCTTTATGCCTTACCACACTTGTATGTCTTAGAAGATTCCGTATTTTTAAAAATTCCACGATCATTTGCTTGAGATAATAACAGAATTGATAATAATGAATAATAGGTCCGCTCTGAGCGAGGGACTGTTGTGTATGAATGCTTGTGCTGCGTGCTTTACATTTGTCTGAGCTTCACAAATGGATCACCCACATCACCCAGCTTAGAGATGTAGCACTCTCATGGCCACAGAGATATAAATGAAATGTGGTTGCTCACCTGAAATTTTATTTTTATGTTACAGTAAATAATTTAAAGCAGTATTCTCATGATAGAGCAAATGTGAATACAGAAGATAAATGTTACTTGTGTTTTTCAAGTAAGACTAAATACTTCAAATAAATTTCTTGCTTGAGAGTTCTAGAAAGAATGTTTTGGATTATACCTCCTATATTCCAGAGGCTACCCATAATCTCTTCTATTTTCTCCAGTATACTTTGGTGGAAATGTATGAGGAGCAGTCATGCACATTATTTTATCCATCCACCACAACTCTTAAGATACGTGTCATTGTCTACAACCGGCCGCTTTGCACTACTTTTGTCTGCAGGAAGTGTTGTTCTCCCTTAGGTCTGTTCAAGTTTTATAGCCCTACGGACACTGGGCCTCTGCACAGCCTTCTGACTCCCAGCTTCACCATGTTATCTCATTCTTTGAATGTTGGTAATTCTATGCAAATTCAAGTCCTGTTTCATTTGCAAATCCAGACAAAGAAGGGTGATGAATAAGAGGAATTCTGAGGAAACCCAGAAGCAAAGCTATACTAGCTTTTTCAGAATGAATATTATTTTTTTGATATGAAGATTAAGAATTTAAGTCACCTTCTTACTCTTTCACTGCTACTTCTGACATGGTTGACTTTTAACTACTGTAATTTTTATGTAATAGAAAGAAGTTCAGAAGCACTGTCCTCATATGTCATATCGTTTATTGATCAGAAATGTTATTTGTAGTTTTGTACCACAAAGTCAGTGGATGGATTCCAATTGAAAAGACACCTTGATGATGATAGGGCATAAGCATTAAATGAAAACAGTTTTGTAAAGAATGCCAACAATGAATGAATTTCAGACATTTCCAGAAACATTTATTGCACCTATGTGCTTGGTACTGAGCTGAGTGTGTCAGACTTCTGCCAGGAAAATGGAACCTTATTGAGACATGTAAATAGATTAAAGAATTCATTGCAGGGAACTGGTTCATATATCATGGAGTCTTGGAAAGGCCAAAATGTGTAAGGTGGGCCATCACGAAGAGCAGACTAGAAACCTTTAGAGGCTGATGATATAGTACGCAAGCAGAATTCCTCCTACTATGGGTTCTGCTCATAAGGTCTTTCAAATGATAAGACCAGGCCCAGCCAGAAGATTGAGGATAATCTCCTTAAAGTCAGCTGATTAGGGATGCTAGTCTTGTGTACAGAATACATTTACAGCACACCCACATTAATAACTGGGGACTGTAGCTTAGTCAAATTGAATAAAACTGGTCATCAAAACCAGCAATTTAAAATTTATTAAACAAAAAAAACATAGAGTTGCAGTTAGCAGGGAACTTACAATTTAATTGGGGTAATAAACTTCATTACGACACAATGACTGGGTTATAAAGTCCATTATTATTTCTGTGGGAGTGATATGATAAAGAACACTGAAATCAGAGTGTAGACTTGAGTTTTAGACTTATATCTGCCTGTAGTAGCTAGATGGCCTTTGATACTCAGGTAATGTTAACCTCAGTTTCCTGACCAGAAAAATAAAAAGAGCTCAGAGTGTTAAGGAGCACCTTACTGGGTGACAATATCTATGGTCATCAAGGTCATTCCAGTGTCCATACAGCCCAACATGAGTAGCTATTAGAGATCTATATGTGTTTAGGATCTTTCTAGGGGCTACAAATGGTTAAAACAGGAAGTACACACTGTCTGATTTTGGGTGGACACTAAATATTTCAGTAACATAGTTAAATGTTGCAACCCCGTTCATATTTGGTAACGACCATTGTCCTTTGTCTTAATCACTTTCTCACTGTGACAAAATTCCCAATAATCGGATGTCTCCAAGGCAGAATGGAATGGCACAGGGGCCTAGTGGAGGAATAGCAGTTCATCTCATGGTATCTAGGAAGCAGAGAGAGTCAAGGGAGAAGCTGGGAAGGGAGATGCACCCTTCCAGGCCACACCCTGGTGACCTCTTCTAAATGGGTCCTACCTCCTAATATCATATTTAGCTAAAAATTCATCGGTGGACTAATACACCAATCAGTGTGGCACCCCCACAATCCACTCACCTCCCCAAAGCCCTGCTTATGATCACTTGAAGCTTTGGGGGAACATCTAGATATAAACCACAATACCCTTGTAAATTATATTCAGTGATATGAGAAAGTGTTTATTTCTTTTGTTTTTGGAATTCAGACTGTAAGGACAAGCACTTAGTTTCTGGACATAATTGATGGTTGGGAGAATATAGGCAACTTCATTCTGAGTTGCAGAGGTTCATTCTGTGTGAATGAATGAATCTAGACTACACAGGGCTGGAAGATAAAATCTCCTTTAAATTTTAAATACTCTTATCTTTGGTTCTCCAGAAGATGTTTGAAAAACCAGTAGTTATTTTTCAGTTAAAAAAATAGAAATTGATAAAAAATTTTAATAAGTTGCTCCATTTATATTGGATTTGTGGAGTGGGGATATAGTTCAGCAGCACAAGCATCTGCCTAGCAAGCACAAGGTCCTGAGTTCGATTCCCAGTACCAAAAAAATTTATATGTATATATATTTCATTTGCCCTTGATGGGGAAAGCATTAAGTAGATATTTTGTGTCATAATTGCCTCCCAGTCTGCATGGCCCTTCAATACATGTAAATGGAAGGCTCATGGTGTCTGCTTAACCATGACATGGAAAGACTACCTTAGGACTTACATCATTAGCATGACTTTGAGATGTGTAAAATGCCTTTACTGACCGCACCGTTTGGTCACATTTGATTTTACTGCAGTTAAATTCTTCTTGGTTGTGTAAGCTGGTCAACTTTAATTTCCTGGCCAGAGCTGACTATTGCTACTTCAGTAAGACTATATTTACCTGCTCTGTCTAATGTGCATTTTATTGCTGTGTACGGGATCAGTGTATTCAAACTGAACTCATTGTTAAGAGAAATTGCAGTGTTTTACTTACTACATTCTTTTTCTTTCAGTCTAGTTTAATTGACCTCAAAGAACATGCATCTTCATTAGCCTCTGCAGGGCTGAAAAGAGACTCCAAATTAAAATCTCTAGAAATAGCCATCGAACAAAAGAAAGAGGAATGTAGCAAACTGGAAGCACAGTTAAAAAAGGTAAGTGAACTCTAAGAAAATACATGCTTATTTGAGAATGAATTTATAAAATGGAAGAGACATTTTTCAAAGGAAACAAACTCCTTATCTTTTGCTGTCTGCTGATAAAAGAATTAATTAAACACTCTTAACTGTATCCTAAGAGGTCTACATCCATCTGTCTGTGAACCTGAAAAATTACTTTAGGTTTCCTGTGGAAAGAAAAGTGCAAAGTAGTAGAAAATGGTAGAAGTGAAAAAATATTATAAAAACCAGCCATTACTCTCTGGGCAAATCTCAACTATCAAAAAATAAATGAAAATTGTTTCAACAAAACAAGGAACCCAGGCATGTCATTATTTTTTGATAAAGTTCTATTGACTTCAGAAGTAGGTTAATATTTGTATTATAGCTTTGCAGAAGTTTTTCTGGCAAAATTAAATATCTAGAATTTCATAAAAATAGTCAAGTCCCTAGGCATATCTGTAGAATAACTATTTGTATTTGACAAAAACTGGCCTTACTGTCTTAAGAAAGCTTGTTCTATTTAGAAAGCTTTGGAAAAGTAAGCAAGCTCTTTATATTGTGGCATTCAAATGTTTTCTCTGACCCAAACATTTTTGTGGAGTGCATTTCCAGTCATGCATTGTTCCTTTGACTCCCTGTGTTGTTCGGTATGTCTGCACTCATTGTTCACATAAAACTCATAACATTATGAGTTTAAGCATTTTGTTTCCCTTTGAAAACTTATAAACTTATTCAAAACAGAGTAAGAATCTAAACATCCAAATAAAGCATATAAAATGTGTATCATTTCTAACACAATAGAATAGGTATTTATTAGCTATAGTTATGAAAGTAAATGACATGGATGGTCAGGGATGTGAAAGAATCACATATCTGTGGATGAAATATTCTGGATATTTTAAATTTTAACATACTGTTTTGTATGATGGAATATATAACTTAAATATGACTACTTTGTGATCACCTTACATGGAATTTTAGGACGTTATCATGAGACATTCCACACTAACAAAATCTACAAACTTACATAATAAAATATAAATATATAATCAAGCCTCCTTATAACAAAATGACAAAAAAGTCTAAATCTATTTCATAGTCCACTCAACATCTCCCTTATTTTTAAGCAATATTTAGTTAAGCAGAAATCTTGAACAGTAAATAAACATTTAAAATACCCATTTGAGGGTATTTAAATGAGATTGACTTGGCTATTTATGCATTGATGTATGCTATACCTTCCTGACATATATATAAATGTGTTCTACAATATTGTATGCATGTATGTAAGTATCAAAAAATTGATATATGAAGATATCTTTTATTTGTTTAGATCATAAGGAAGGTCTGAAGATAAGTTTGTAAGAGAGACATTCACTGGCTCCCTGTGGTGGTCCTCTGCACTATCTCAGTTCATTTGCAGTGTGCTGAGTGTGGAGGAGGGAGAATCTCCAATAGACCTGGGCTAGAGAGACACCCTCTATCAATTCTGATGAGCTATCATGGAGATCATATTGCATGTAAATCATGGGTGATTTTTGTAGATACATGCTCCGCACCCTCCTTTTTAATGTAACTCATCTATGGACTTTGGAATCCTCCAGTAATTAAAAAGGAAGAGGCTCACATACTGATGCCTTTAGTTTTCTTGTACATGTCTTGATTAGTTTAATAAATCATCTTCTATAGTTTCACCATAGCTGTGGTTTGCCCAAGAGATCACCTTCAATGTGCGTTTTCCTTCGTCTCTCAGGTGGACACATTTACTGAAGTTCACAAACCAGATCCCATAAATATGTTAACGTTGTGCCTGACAGCATTTTAATATTCTACATTACCAGAAGTAAAGTGGCAAATATAGTTGTCTTACTGTAAAGGAACTATTTAATTTATGAAAAGATAATTTATTTCTCAGTAATTATATGATCTTTGTTTATACTATCTCCTAACTGCACAGTGCAGTAAACTTTAATAAGGTAATGATAATTTAAATATTTTTATGCCTAACCTGCAGATGCTATTTTGTTATTTTTGGCTCTGTAGCATTAACTAAATTCAAAAGTTTAAAATATTTTTTCAGTAGTGTTTAATTTCTGCTAGTAAATAGTTTTGTAAAACCTCAAGTACCCATCACCTTAAAAAGAATTGAGATCTACGTGAAATATTTGAAAATATAAGCCAACATTGTATGAATATGCATATAAACACATCATTTACTCATGGAAAAATAAGCAGCTGTAAAATCTTAAGGAGTGTCTGGGCCTCCTTTTAAATAAAAGGGTATGTGACCTGTGAATAAAATATAAAGGCTCACTAAATGAAAGCTGAAACATAATAGTTTTACTATGTCATAAATACACCATGAAGTCCCAGTGGAATTTTGCTCAAAATTTGTGAGTGTCTAGGTATTTTTTGTCATAAAATCCATACAATATCATAGATGTATTTAGAAACTTGTCTTCCAGTGATGATAAAATCCAAACGAAATTTTTATTTTTGCCTCCTGAACAGTGCTTGATCGTTGGTAAACTGTGCTTTTTCGTATAAGTTTGTGTAGAACATTCACGCATATAATTTTAACTCTTAACTATGTGGCTTAAATTATAAGACTTCTTGAAATACCTGATGGTAAAAACTGGCTATAGGCAGAAAAAGAACTTTGCTTTACACATTCCATCCTAACTCTTAAAAACAATGCGGTCAGATATTCACAATAAGGAAATTCTTACTGTTAATGAGGCTTCTTCAATAATTCTAACCAAATGATGCATACCCACTAGTTATGAGTTTGCTTTATAACTCAATGCATTCATCAATTATAGACATCCCGGATTGAGAAGAAATTGGCTATTGATGTATGGATCATGTTGTCTCTCACAAGAGGATTTTTAGGTTCAAGATATAGCAGGCAGTTAACCTGTCTGATTAGAAATTAGGTGAGAAGCAATAGCAATTCAAAATGCTATGATTTATGCTGTTTAGTAGTTTTCCAATTAATGTTATGCTTGAGGAGAAAGCTTTTAAATCATAAAAGAAATCATTTCTTTTACACAAGTCAGAGGAACAGGAATCCTGGCTCTTACAAAAGGCCTGTCTCAATTTGAAGTAACAGTTTCTGTAATAGTTCACCTGTTACACCTTGCTGTTGAGTCCCAAGTTCATGATGCAAGTATTTAGGAAATATAACTTGAAGGTACTATTTAAAATAATATTAAGTAGTACATTTAAATCCATAGCCATTTAATTCTGTATGTAAAATTGACAGGATTGTAAAGTCATAGAATGTCTTTGAAAATTATAACTTTAAAATTAATTCTCAAATAATAGTCAAATCTAGTAGTAGGCAATGGACAATACTGTACCATGATTCTCTTAAATCTACTACTGACTTAAATTTTTTGTTTTCTAGATTAAGATTTAACTTAATCTGATAATGTTTTGCTTACTGATATTGTGCTACTACTAATCTGCCATTTTCTGGTCTATATTTTTCTGAAGTTAAACTGAATAGGATAGTCAGGCTTGTGTTAATATAAAAGAAGAACCAGAAATTCAGTGATAAGATTTAATTAATCTTCTATTATTACCATCTTTAAAGTTCAGGAAATAAATTGCAGGGTTGGCCAGAAGTACTTCTTCTGATTCATTGCTGGAGGCCAGCACTTCATGTATCATCAAAAGTAGACAGCTTTCTTTATTTCATGGGTTATTTAACTTGAGAAAGGGAAAGTAACACAAACCTTAAATTTCTTATTCCAGCTATTCTTTTTTAGGAGCCAAAGTCAACATTTGTATTTCCCTAGAGTATCTCACTTTCACTGTGGAATGTTTAGAAACTGAAATTTTTTCATTTTTTTAACGACCAGTTTGTCTGTGCGAATGCACCGGATTTGTTGAGCTAATGCTGTTTTTCTGGATCTTTCCTTCTTTCCTTGTCTGTGCTTCAATGCCTCCCCAACTTTGCAATGTAGCAAGCTGAGCAGTTGTTCAATCAGATGTACAACCCAGTAAGTCATTTTTGAAAGTTCCCGCTGTAACATATCAAAGCATGAGGATCTATTGATCATAGGTCACGTTGTGCTGTACTGGGCAAGTTTTGAAAATAGTTCCGAGGGTCTTCCTATTTTCATTCTGTCAAAAGAAATGAACCGTGTAGCGGCCATTGCCATTTCTTTCGAAATTTAAAAATTAAGAACTCAAGGAAATATTCCTAGCTCTGATATCATCTTATTCTTAACTTCAAATCCAAGTCTACAGAAAAACAAAAATCAATTGAATTTTAGGCTGATGGAATTTGTCCTTAGAAACTTCAAACATGGACTAATCTACATTAAAAGCAATAGTATTTCTAAAAGAGCAAACAACTCATTGTATGTTGTAGCTGTGAGAAAGAGATTAAACTGAGGTTAGATTTAAAAATGAGACCATACTCTCTGAGATGGGTAAACGTCTTTTTGTGAGGTTTTTGGAAGAGTTAAAAACATGTCATTTGGCTAAAGATAAACCATAATGTAGTCTCCTAATAATACATGATAGCAATTCTGATCATACCTTAAGGGAATACAAAAAACAGGTAACTTTTAAGAATATTCGTAAAGTGGTCCAAATGCTACCACAGATATTTTTAATACTAGTGACATGTGTACATTCATATAAAGCAGTTTATTTGTTCCTTTTAACTTATTTAAAAAGGGGGGCTTTTTGTTTTATTAACTCAAGTGGATTCCTGGGAGCCACTTAAAGGTGACTCGAATTTATCATTTGACAGATGTGATCTACACTATCATGCATTCTGATTATCTCTACATATAAATTCCCAGTTTGGGTAAGAGGAATGTCATGGATGAAGGAAATAACTGATTTTTATTTGTTAAGCTGCTTTTCCAGGGTAGGTACAGCCTCATGTGCAAGATGCTTGAAGTACTTGCTTGTATTCAATCTCTACCCTCCTTTCCTTACTACAAATTGTATTTTTGCAAACAGAATTCCTAAATCCAGATCAGAGCGACTTTACTAACTTCATCTCCCAGGTACAGGTTTTAGCAGAGCAGCGAACAGAATCAACCCAGGCTGTCTATCCCATAGCGTTTGGATGGACGTGTTAATAAGCAGGCTGACAACAGTAGAGGTAAAGAAAGACAGATGAGATTAGAGTATCTTCAGGCTCGAAAACTCACCCTAAAAAACAAGTGTAATTTCTTTTAGGTTTTTCAAAAGAGGTGGAGTAACCCCACAGAAATAGTTTCATACTTCCTAGTTAGGGAGAGGAGCAAAATTCTACAGATGTCGTGGTCGGGGTGTGTGAAGGACAGATGGGGATTGTTTTGTTCTTGTAGCAGCAAAAATTTACCATGACCATGGTAGGAGTTTACTATGCCTGTCAAGACAGATAGGATCAAGAAATAATTCTATTAACTTCTAGACCATTTTCAGAAATATCTATGACATGACATCATCAGCTTTTCCTTTGCTTCAGCCCAGTGATGGGTCTCCAGTATGCAAAGGCAAACATTTCACTCTTTTTGGTGACTAATTCCAAAGTCATTGCCCCCCTCCCCCTAAATTCATGAAGCCACCCCTTTGGTTTGGAATCCTGGGAAAACAGCCAACACTCATTATTTTATCTCCCTTTGCCTGAAGATATTCTCAGGACTGATAGGGATGCACGATGAATTTTTCTATCCCTAATAGTCTTTTTAAAAATGACTGTTTTTCCAAGTTATAAAAATAATAAATGGCCACAGTAAGGAATCTGCAAACATGTACAGGATAAAAGAGAAAATAAAAAATATAGGACGTCTCACTGAACAAAGATAATAATCATGAAGAACATTTGGATTGCTCTTTCTCCTGACATCGTCTTGTTGGTCTCCCTTCCTGTCCGCTCCCCCTTCTCTCCCTCTTTCCGTTTTTTCTTTCTGTTCTCCTCCTTCCTCTTCTTTATTTTCTCATGTAACACTCTATTTCTTTTCACTATGTTGTGTAAAAGTGTTTGTCAATTTTTATATCATATTTTAAATAACATTAGAATTTTGTCATCTAATTAACTATTCTCCCAAAATATTCTTTCAATGGTTGTATGGTATTCCACTGTATTTTATTTATTCCAATAATGTGGATCATCTCTCTCCTTTTGGCAGCAACATAAATAATGCTCTGAAGAGTATCTTTCTATGTTGAGTACTTTGCGTTTCTTTTTATTGACATAGAATAGGGCCAATAATTTGTGTTTATTTCTATTTTTTATAGAGGAAAATAAAAAAGTAGAAACAGTACAGAATTTCTCTAAACAAGATGATAGGATTTCAACAGCGATTGTTATATTGCATATTGTTGTCTTCAAATTAGTTCTTCATATTACCAGATATAAGCATGCAAAATTCATCAAAAAAATAAAAAAGAAAAAACGTTAAGCATTAACTCTTTCTTTCAATAAACCAATAGAAGTCAGCAGTAGAATTATCCCAGCTATTCTTGTATATACATATATATTTTTTCCCTTCCTTCCTTCTTTCTTTCTTTTCTCCTTTCCCTCATCCTGTTTGTTCTTTCCTTTTGAGAAGTTTCTTTCCTTTTCAGAATATCTATTGTGCCCTTCAGATTTTATTTACTCTTTCAAGTTCTTACACTAGGGGGACAATACAATGTTTACATATGTGGGTCTGATTTGTTTCACTTATGAGTATGGTCTATAGTTGCATCCATATATCTATAAAAGCCTCTAGTTTATCTTTCTTTCTAGCTGAGTAATACTCCATTATAGACATAAAAATACCACCTCTTTTTATGCATTCCTCAGCGGATGGGCATTTGGGTTGCTTCCAAGGTTTAGCTATGACAAATGACACTGCTATAAACATGGGTGCACATATAGCACTGTGGTATGATGTTTTCAGTTCTTCTAGAAAAATACCCATGATTTTTAAAAGCTGCTAAAGTCCATGCTGTGTTGCATTTCAAATAAATTCCTCTAAGACACATTTTTTCCACCGATTAAATGTGGCCACACCCTGTATTGAAATTGTCATTTTATATTAGGCAAATACTTAGGTCGATTTTTTTTTCCTTTTTAACTTTCCTTACATTAATGAAGTTTGGGTTTTTAAATACATTTAGTAGTGTGCATTTTTAAAATTTTGTAAATTAAGTGATTTAAGTATTTGTCTTTCAATTTATTGGTATGTTCATTGGTTTATACGTGTTAGTGTATGCTTTACATAGAACTTACGTCAGATATGTGGTAGCTTTATTTAAATTTTCTATGTATAATGAGAACAACTTTTAAGATTTTGACCTGTGTTTCTCTTTTTAAAGATTTTTAACTGCCTCTACTCTTTGTAGACATTCTTTAATTTGATTCCCCTATATTGACAAATTTTTAAAATATTACTTTTATATTAATTTTGGCCCTTTAGCCACCTTTATTTGATTTTTATTAATATTGACAATTGAGGTTTTTTTTAGGAAATTTATCCCAGGCATAATTTATCGAGTGATTTTCTCTTTATCTATTGATCTTGATGCTACTCATTGTATACTAAGCTCTCATGTAGATGAGCGGCTGCTCGGTTTTATCCATGTCTTTTGTTTGTTGGGTCAAACTTTCATTTGTTAGGACTTCACAATAGTTTTGAACATCTAGAGAAACACATTCTACCTCAATTCTATTTTTCATTGCATCTTAAGGTTGTTAGCCTTTAATTTTTTGTCATTTCAAGTGAAGTTTAGGATCACCTTTTCAATTGAAAAGCACAATTCTGATTATTTTAATTTGATTGTACGAATTCTATACAATAGTTTGTAGTAGTTAGTATGTTTCAAGTAGTATTTCCTCCTATTCATAAACTTCATACAACTTTTTCAGGGCTTTTCCCATAATGTTTTGACATTTTCATATTAGAGGCCTGTGATATTTCTTTTTAAAGATAATGTAAAACTCTAAATTATTTCAACATATGTAATTTTAACATTTCTGTTGTGAAATGATATATTTCTTTTAGTTTCTAACCAGTTATTGGAACCTATGAAATTTCATTGATTGTTTCATGTTTGTTTTTAATATGGCTACATTTCACATTTTGGGTGAATTATACTGTAGTTGTTTGTTACATAAGATAATTTTACAGTGAGTTCTTTGTCAGTTTACACTCACTCAGAGTAACCGAGGATTAGACTTTGAGGTCCTCCGTATTTTTTTTCCCTAGAGTAGAAATCAGCCTTTTATGTTTTTCTCCTTTTGCTTTAGTCACTCCATTATACTAAGTGATAGTCTAGTGCCATTTCTTAGGAATCTAAAATTTAGCCTTTGTATCCTTATTATTTCTTATAATAATAACCTTTCTACAGCTTAACTACCAGTCTCCGCTCCTGGAGGAATTTTATCATTGTAAACACTGCGCAGGTTATCGTCAGCTGAGCCCTTTTTTTTCTTTTAGTTCTTAAGTATAGACATAATATTTTTTCAGTAGTCTCAAATGCCTTTTTTGCTGTTTTCTATTGTGCTCAGAGATGGTATCAAGAAGTCTTTCATAAATTTTTAATACATTTTTAGGACTTCTGGTTCCCTCAATTTAGGGCTTATTATAGCATCCCCTTGCTGCAAGGCACTAGGGGTAACCTTCCTCCTGGCTAAGGTGCCCTTGAAACCCCTCGGATGTTCCCACAAGAGTCTCCGTCCTCCACCCCCGCCACCTAGTCATTCTCCACTTGAAATCCCACCTCCTCTGAAAACATCTTTTGCAGAGCTCACATTTTGCATAAAGGTTTAGAAGAAAAAGATCAAACATTTTCCATTCCAGAGAGACAAAAGAAAAAGTCTTCCTAATGTTCAGTGAGTTCTTCCTGACATATATGTCATTGCAGGACTGTACAATCCCAGGAACATGATGGGCTGAATTATAAATGTTTTCACAGTCGTTGTTTAGACTTAGCATTTCTTACAAAATTTTTAGCCTATTTCTGAAAATTATTTGATTCACTTGTAGACCTGTATTCCACAATAGAAAATTACAACTATTTAAGAGATAATTTAGAACATACATAGTGACATATGCAAATGCACACACCCACACACCCACACACACACACACACACACACACACTCTTTCTTCGATAGCTCTGGACTTTAAATATCTAAAGTACTCAAGCAATATTAAACATGATTTGAAGATAGATGTTTTATTTTAGAGCATTTGGATAATTCAGGTTCTCTACTTTGCTAATTTTAGGAAATTGCATAGATGAAAGGAATTACATTAATAATCACATTTGTTTAAGGGGTCTTAAAGAGTACTGAATGCATAGTTTGGTTCTTTTTATTTTTTATATATATAACATAAGAAAAATTACTTTGAGTTTTTGTTCATATTTATTTATGCATATCTTATTTGTTCCATTTATAAGAAATTTCTTCTTGGTATGATTGTTTTAATAGGAAAATTGTACATATTATGGATATAGTTAGCTTAAATTCTGAAATAATTATTTTCTTTAAAATGAGAAAGTATAGAATTTCAAAAAACATCATTTTTTTAGTTTCAAATGTATTATTTAGGCTCTCTCATTAGGCTTTGCATAACTTCATTGCATTTGAAATGAATTTAAATTTTATAATGGTTTTTAGTTTTATAATCATCTATAGAATCTATATTTTAACACATAATATTTTGTTTATAACTGAAAATTATGTGAAAATTAGTGCTTCTGTTGAAGCTTAAGATAACAGATGCTGAAAATAGCTTATATAACTTGTTCTACTTCTAAAATATGAAAGGAACATTAAAGCACTGTCAGTGAACCTTACACCAGTGAAGTATCACAGTTAAGAATCCTATTTTCATAGTACATAGATTTATCAAATTAGTGCTAAAACCCAGAAGCAGTACTGATGAAACATCAACAGAGTCATTAGTTAACACTCTGTTTCTACTTTATGGTCATGACCAATCATTTATTTATTTTGAGAGAAATGATTTTCATTAAATTGTTAGGGCCCATTTGAAAAAGAGAACATTATATGATATAATAATTGAATACCGTCTGCCTTGTACAATAGCGGGTTTCTGGACCAAAGGTAATTCTTTCCTTTCTAGGGGTCTGGAATGATGAGAGTTTTTACTGAAAATAATCAGTGGCTAATCTCTGAAAGATTAAGTACAAATAAACTTGAGATGCACTATTTTGTGTCTGTGAAGCCCCAACTTTGGATGTAGCCACATTTTGCTTCTTTGCTGTAATTTATATGTAGTATTAATCTGAAGTTTCGCTTTATTTCCTGAAATAGTTCTTTCTTTCATTAAAATAACTGTTAGGTAGCACGGTGTACTGCTCATCCCAAGTCATGACTAGATTTCTCTTTGTGTTTGATCCAGGCTTTCAAGTCAGCTCACATAAAAATGTGGAGGCTTTCCCACATCAGTGAGGCCTCAAACTTTGTTTTGATTATTTCCATTTGTGGGGAAATTTCCTTACATATGGAAATGCAGGAAACATGATCTGGAGATCCTAGAATCTCACTGATCTGTTGTGTAATGCATCTGTCGTGTAATGCACTGTCATGTTGTTCCTCAGCTCTCCACGTTTTGATGAGGTCTTCTCAAGAGTTGCTCTAAAAGTTTCGACAAATATTTTACAGCAGAACCAGGTATCTAGATCTGCCTTTACACAGAGTGGTTTAAACAGCAGAGCTAAATCTTCACACCAAAAATGGAGTTCTCATTGACATAACTTTGGTTTTCATGAATGAAATGTTCTTGACAATATTCTTGGTGAGATTCATGATAAATAAATTCTCAAAAGGAAACACCCACACCCATCTGCATTTTCAAGAATTAGATTCCAGACTGACGAAGATGGGAAGCTGGTCTACTTTATAAGAATTGAATGGGCAGTGCCTCCCAGGTAGGGGAGCTAATTTCAAACCTGTATAGCCTTCAAAGGAAGTGATTACTCGGCTTTCATCAGTTTAAGCCTTGAATAGGTCTCAGTGTTCCCATGGTAGGAACTTGTTGTGATAATGATTTATTGAAATATTTTTCCTGCCATATCTAAGGTCATTTGACTAAATCTGTTTATCTTCTTTGATCTCCATCAAGAATTTAGTCTGCCAGACCAGACTAAAGAGAGCTTGTCATAATTTGAAAATGCAAAAGTACTGACTAAATATAAATAAAGTGCTTCCTTTCCTCCATTTTTAGAGGAAGTTGTAGCCTTTGAATTTTGAAGGATGCATTTGCTTTAGAGATTCAGTTTCCTCCTGTACTTTCAGTTGTAGTATCACTGTAGTGATGGTCTAGAGCTCTCAAAGTAACACACTCATGCTATAATGGTTACATTTTTCAGCTTCTCAAAAGTTGTAATTCTTACTGAGTAGAACCGGTTATCTGTAACTTTTATAAAGTTTTGTGGCGAATTTTGCCTCCAATACCTAAGATGGATTGATGACCTCACAACTGTGAGAAACTCCATCCCTGTCTTCACACGACAGCAAAGAAGCAGCTGTTACTCCCACATCTTTATATGACTTTTTTTTTTTTTTTTTTTTTTTTAGTGCTGGAGGTAGAACCCAGGGTCTTGCATATGCTACAAAGTGCTGTACCACTGGGCCATATCCCCCAGCCTGGTATAAACATTTTCAAAGTGATATGTATTTACATATACCTGTACTTAAAAACCCTTCCAAGAATTCTAGCACTAAGACTGAGAGTAGTTTGATATAAATTCTTTTGCCTGGCATCAATAGATATTGAGAAGGAGGTGATAAGGTAGACATGTTTAACTCACAGATGTTCATGGGACTATTCATTTTAAGAGAAAAAATCATTAGCACCCGCAAGAATTATCTAATAGACACCAAGCCAGCTGTAAGCTTGCAATGGTCTTTATTTTAATAACATGACCTAACTTCGGCATCATATGAGGTCATCAGCATTATAGTCTAGATTCAAATGTTGTGTCCTTGTCCCCCCTCCACTGGTTTTAAGCACCTTTATACATCACATGAGCCCTTTGCCACACCCACTTCTTTGTCCAAAAAGACTTCCTGCTTATCCAGTTTTATCCAGTGTTGACAACTGGCTGTGGATTCTCAGGAATCTAAAATAAGGATTGCTCATCTACCTACAACTAGCCATCTGGTGTTTTTGTAAACCTACAAGAGAGACTTCTTTGAGTAGTATGTCGTATCTTGATAAAAATTAAAGAAGCCTATTAGCTGTATAATAAACCCTATTTCAGGAAAATGTATTATAAAATAATAATCATGATAAAAACACAAATGAATAACATCTACCCCATGGTTCTTATTTTGTAGTTTTAACTGTCCTCTGAGAGACTAATTCACTTGCCTATAGACATAAGGTGCAGGGCTAGATTTACAATCCAGGTCACACAACTAGCTGTCCTATATCCATTTATTAAAAATAGTGATAATGACAATAGTCATAAGAATAGAAGTAACCAAGATAAATCATAGTGGCTGATTTGTGAATCTTTAAAAATCAGATCTGGGGAAGGAAGTTTAACTTTATATAGAAGTGGGCAACCAAAATATGTTGATTCATTTGTTCTCAATGTTTCTCTGTGTCCACTAGTGCTATTTAAAGATCTTCATATCATTGATTGCATAGTTGAAGAAGTATATGAGAAGGCTTTTAGCTGCTATAGAATAATGGTAACTCGAGAATGGAAGAGTTTAACCTGAGCATTTTTTATTAGGTATTTAAAAACTGTATATTTTTAGGGCTTTTCTGTCACAGAAGAAGTGAGTTGATTCCTCACACAAATAAAAGTAGCCATAGAGTATTTTCTTTCAATATAAAGTACTTTTTAAAATGGAATTAGGAAATTTAAATATTCACTATGTTAGTTTGAAAAAACATTAGATGAGTCAACCCCTGAAGGCATATTAGCTCAGATTTCTTTTTAGATTATTTTAATGATAATGAAAAATTCAATAATCTATTATAATGAAATCCAGAGTATATACTTTTGGTAAAAGAAAGTAAACCATTGCCTGATAATGTGTCGAATTACTTTTTTCAAGTTATTTTGCATAAAACTGAATTATTTCTTAAATGAAGAAATCTTGCAGTCCCTGAAAGCAAATTATTTCCCTTTTATCCTCATGCTTAAATAATATGTTACATGCCAAAATATTCTTTTACAATGATTATTTTGTCATAAGTAAGAAATTCATTTGATTTATACTAATTTTTGAATTTTTTCTACTAAACCATTGCAAAGACTGTCAACCTTCTAACAGTAGTACTAGTATTAATTTTTCTAACCATGCATGATTCATTTGACCCCACGGTAGCTATAGCTTGCTTGCCTTGTTTTTTCCCTGAAATTAAGTGTGTAAGAGCACAATAAATATCTGCTCTACATACCAAGATAGCAAAACAACTTAAATCCTAATAAATTGTTAACCTTTTATTATTTACACATGGATTGTGGAGATACATACATATACGACTTCTCTGAACTTTCTCTGTTGAATGTGCACTGTTGTTAAACTACTTGTTTTTTCCCTGCCTGCTCTTTGAAGAAGTCAATTAGGAATAATGGGAAACAAGGGGTAGGCAAAACATCGCAGTGCGGTGTTATTTCCATCTGTCTGGGAATATTTCAGCCAAAAGTTTATTTTGGGAAAAAAAAAAGCCATAACGCATACACACATACAAAACCACAAATACTTTGGCTGCAAATTATTCTGCAGTAATGTTGCCGTGTTGTTGCCTGTGTCTGTTCCCCTCTGTACAGCTGCCACCCACCCATGCATGTGTTTGCAGATTCTCGTTTGTGTGCTTGTTCATGACCTAGCTCATCCTCCTCCTGGTTTAGGTTACATTTATTCAAGAGAACAAGAATTTATGGGTATGACTGTTGGCTGAAAAGCCCTTCCCCACTTTGGAGTCTTCTTTTAAACCACATCTTCTGCTGATAGCTCTCTGTAGCACAAAGTGCTCAATAGTCAATCTTATCTCTTACATGTTACTTAGCTGTATGTACCGTATTTCCTTCATGGATCTTGGGAAACAATCGAATATAGTGTTGTTTCATTAGAAATGGAAGGATTTGGTTTGGATCATCTTTTTCTTTTTAGAATTAAATTGTCTTAGTTCTGCTCACCAGATGAGCAGGAATGAAGATATCATAGTCTCTGTGTCCACCTTCCCTCTACTTTTTGGTGGAAAGAAAAGCTAAAAGTTGGGGCTGGGGATTTAGCTCAGCTGCAAAGCGCCTGCCTGGCAAGCGCAAGGTCATGAGTTTGGTTCCCGGTACCGGAGAAAAAAACCAAAAAGAAAAAAAAAAAGAAAAGCTAAAAGTAGCAATGTGTAATCAAACAAAATAATCAATAAGAAAAGAAACTCTTCATGTGAAAATGTAATGTAGTTTTAAAACAACTTTTGCTAAGGTAGCTGAACTGTGAGATTTTTCCATTTCGCCTTCTCAGTGACAGAATACCCATGATTCTTGGTCATGTTCTCTCCAGAGTTAATTTCTGGGCCATTGGTGACTGTACTTTCTATTGTTTTAAACCTTTGTCTTAACTACATTCTTTAAAAATGTAATATTGAAGGCACATAATATTGAAGATGACTCCAGGATGAACCCTGAGTTTGCAGATCGACTAAAACAGCTCGATAAAGAGGCATCTTACTACCGCGACGAGTGCAGCAAGGCTCAAGCAGAAGTGGACAGGCTGCTGGAGATCCTCAAGGAGGTAGAGAATGAAAAGAATGACAAGGATAAGAAGATTGCGGAACTTGAGAGGTAAGTTTTACAGCCATACGGATGACGAGTGAGCACTATTTGCTCGGTTGCCTGTTTCACATCGTGATTGACTGGAATGCATGTTTGTATTGTGAGTTAGAAATAAATTATATATGAGTCATGTGGTCGGTAAAAGGGGATGTTGTGTTTTTATGGGGCATGACGATGGCAACTAGCTTATATTGGAGTGAGTACATGCTTCTCTGGTGTTCAGGAAAGCAGTGGTTGATTTCCTTGAGTGATATCCATCACTGAGCATTTGTGCCAACGAAGTTATACCAAAAAACTGGCACATTGACTCTCTGAAACGTCAGTTCTTTCCTTTCAAAGATGAGCATTTGTGGTTTAGGTTTGTCTTGATCCAAAGAATATCCTGGGATATACTTAGACATTTTTCAATCAAGATGGAGGGGTTTCCTATCTTTTGAGTGTGTTTGGCACACCACAACAAACTCATCCTTGAGATTTATCTTTTCAGGAGATCTTATAAGCCCTTAGAAAGTACATATGCTTGACTATCTACTTGATAGCAAAAGGCCCACTTGATAGCAAATTCTGTCTAAAACAAAAGGGATTAGATTAGGGTTCCAAAGTATTTAGATTTTAGATAAATTATATCCATATTATATTTATGTGTCCTATAGTCTCTAAAATAAGCTATCAATGCTTTTTTCTATACTCCATATAAGGAAAGAATTTTCTGAGTAATCTTTCACAATTCCATAACCTCTGAGGATTTCTCATTGGTTCAGCAATAAGGCAGAATTTGTCTTTTCTAGATTTTGTCCATATGGAAAAGATCAGCAAATTTTGAATGAATCAGCGAACGTTTGCCAGCTCTGATCAAGATATTTGTGAAGCCCTAACAGACTTTAAGACATGCAGAAAAGCTCTCTGTGGTCTTACAGAAAGCTAATGGGCTTTAGTGAAAGACCTCGCCTCAAAGTTTGCATCTGCCTTATACCTGCTGTGTGGCTTTGAGTCTTGTTAGAAGTGAATCTCTAACAACCTATTAAAATGTATCGTGCTTTTCAAATACCTACTGCTCATGTAAGGTGGGATAATTATATCATTATTAACAGTTGAATGCTAAAATAAGTAAATCAGTTCCCAATATTAATTGGCTCTGTATTAAATGGATGGGTTAATTCCCAATAAAACTTCAACATATCCAAATATAATTCATGCAAACACCAGATCAGTTACTATTTCTTTTAATAATCTTAGCATTAGCTTGATGATAACTCAGGCAACTTTGATTCAGTATGATCAATGTTAGCATTTAAGGCAAGAATTTCAATTTTTTCCTAAATTAATTATACAAATAAAAATCTTTTTAGGCTTTGTTTTAATTTTAAAATGTAGAAATATTCTGCCAGTGTTCTAGTTCTTAAAAGCTGGAACACTGCTGACTTGAGGCTTCTCTATTTACATGAATCTTTGCAGTTCCATTGTGCAACTGCAGTTTTTCTTTAAGGAAAAAAAGCAATCATGAAATCACAGAGCAATTATGACCATATCTTTTTTTAGTTAAAAAACAAAAAGACAAAACTGAGCTACATTCTGGAAATTGGTCCTCTGAAGTACCAGAAGGATGGGAAACTAGAAACTAGAAGCATCTAGTCTACTGCTCTGAGAAGCAGTGAGCCTTATGATACTTGTCCTACAAAATAATACCAAAAATATTAGTGATGGTAATCACAATCAGTGGCATAGAGTTTGTGTGTTTTATGTTCACCATGTGCCAGGGCCTCTGTTAAATTTTTAACTTGTAATGTTGTGTGCCATTTGACCTTACCACACAGAAATATCATAACTATGATAATTTTGTAAATGAGAAGCGATGATGTATGCAAATTAAGTAACTTCCCTTTCTTTGTGTGTGTTTGTGTGTGTGTTTTTGAGACAGGGTCTCTCTGTGCAGTTCAGGTTGGCCTTGAGCTCACTTTGTAGCCCAG
>NW_004955430.1:5757879-5813868 GCF_000276665.1 Chinchilla lanigera | reverse complement strand
GACTTCCCAAGAACCAAAGTTGGGATTTTGAACCCAGGATTGACAGAGAAGCTGCTGAGAATGATCCTTTTCACTAATATGGAGAAACTAGGCCAATACCAAACAGTCACATGGTACCAAACGGTACCAAACAGTACCAGTCATAGGGCCAGCCTAGAACCCTCTCTGAGCAGGCTTCATGACTGGGCCAGAAAGAGATTTACCTCTTCTTTATTAGTTTTTATGAGGAAAGTGATGTGCCCCATGTTTGGAAGGCTTTTTTTTTTGTACTGAAACAGCTCCCCAGTACTGTAATTGAAAATTAGGCTCAGCTACTATAAAAATATACATACAAATAGCTTAATTGTCTAGTTGGACAAACAGGTTGTAGCTAGACGCTTTTGCCATTAAATCATCACAAATATTCACAGTTTTATTTCTTCAATATGGAATCCATTAAAGCAGCAGTGATTTTATAGGCATTTATCTTTATGTACTTTCTGCACATTTGCTTTATCTCTGCCTTTGCCTCTCTTTAAAGCTGATGCCTCCCAGGCACTGTAATTCATAAAATGTGTGGTGAGACTTGACTCTGTCCCAGGCCTCTGCCTGCCTATGTCTTGGGTCCAAGAGTACAACATAGTCTGGGAAATGTCTGAGCCCCAGCCCCAGTCCAGACCCCTGAGGAGGTGAGATTGGCGATCCAGAAGGGAAGTGTCTTGGGAAAAGGAGGGCTCAGCCTTGGCCTGCCTTTGTGAAGCATTATCTGCTGGGCTACATGTGTATCCCGACCAAAACGTCTTCCCTGAATTGTCAGGCGGCCTTTTTTCACACTGGGTAGTATCTCCATTTGCTGGCTTAAACTACAAAATTCATACCTCCTAATGTTGGGACCTAAGATTTCTTAGCGGGGTGACATATATCTTCATTTTGGAGTCATGGAGAAGTTCTTGCAATTAAGTTTGTGATTTTGAAAGCCAAAATATTGAACTTGAAGTCAGTTGTGGTCTCTGGCTTGTAATATGACCTACAAGAGTGAAAAGACCTTTATGCAAAAGTCATTTGCATTCTAAAATATGCCAGAACTTTACTCATATGCAATGAATGGTACAGGGTTAGGAATAACTCAGATGTCCCTAACAGTGGCGTGCTTTTCTCTCAGAGGGCAGTTTACGTTTGCTTTCTGTTCTGTTAATCTTCCCATTTTTAAAATTTTCTCTAGTCTGAATAGTGCAAATGACACATGGCTGGCATTTGCACAGTGCATTTACCTCTCAAATTCCATGTGAATGATATTTTCCCCCAGCCATTAGATTTTGCTTTTTAGGGTGCATATAGCACTAGTGTGGACCTCATGTGTACTTCTGCCTGTAAACTTTTGCACTGCATGCCAGTGGCCCTGCTGGAAGCTTTTACCTTGGCCTGTTGGGTGCTCTCAGGAATTAGCCACTAATTTCTAATAAGAAAGGTAGTGGGCCTTGAGCAAGCCTCTGTCAGTGGGTCAGAATCAGGCTGAAGTCTTTCTTCCATCAGCAAGGCCAGATATCACATTTGCTGCACAAGTAGCTAAGTAAGCCTTAGAAGCAGTGAGATATGTGGCACTTCCGTGACAGTGCCCATCAAAGTCTTATACTTTTATTTAAATTTTTAGAATTAATCCTTGGTGCCTTAAGGGGAAGACACAGGTTGACAGTCTGTCAGACAAGACTTGCTGCCACTGGATCTCTTGTATCCCACTCATGGGACAGGAATCATTCTGGTGACCTTTCATGTAACTATCTTAAATCTCTTAGGACATTTGCTAGTGTTTGTCTACAGAACGGGGAAAACTGAAATTGAGCCCTTAGTCACTTCCCTCCCCTCTGTGGAGGTGAGGGTCAGTCCCTGAGGGTGCTACTCTTAAGACATCAGAATAGAAAAGAAGATACCACTTAATTATCTGGATGAAGAGCGAATGCCACCAGACATTTGAACCCTGGGAAATGACTTTTAGGTGCCTAACAAAACTTGATCTAATATTGAGGAAGAAACTTTTGCTTTTCCTTCTGATTTGCCCAATAAATGTGCAGAAACAATTTCCTTGGTGCCTTCAAAATTTAAACTTAAGCGTTATTATTATTTTTAAGGTTTTATAATATGTTTTTTCTAGAAGCTTTATCGGACAGGCAAGAACCTTGAGAGCAGTTCTGTTTGTGTTGATACACACTCTTCTCACTGAGTAATTTTTACTCAGGTTTATTAATTGATTTGAAGGAAATTCTTTAAGACAAGCAGCAGATGGCTGTACATCCTCCCTTGCAACCATTTGGGGCAGGTCGCGGGTATCATGGGTACCTTAAGAATTTGATGAAAACTAGGAACCCTTGAAAAGGCAACTCAACCTTAAATGTTTGCGTAATTCTTCAGTTTAGGATTCTCTTAAACTTGGCCACAGACCTCAGCTCAATTACCTCCGATCCAGAAGGGTTTGAAACGGCAGCTGGGACCAGTGTTAAGGAAGTCTCCACAGTGACCGTTGCCTGAACTAACTCATTTTTTGGGTCAGTTGTGTATTTATGATCGCAGAGCACTCTGTAGGAGGAATTCAAATTCAAGGAACTAGCAAGTCAGTCCTGTCACCATGTGTTTAATTTTGAATTTTCTCTTTGATTTTTATCATTATAATCAACATTGAAATCACTGAAATGTTCTAGTTTAGGCTTTGTCCCAGGGATTTGTTTTGTTTTATTCTTTCTTCCTATGTGAAATGCTTAAGAAGCTTCCTCACAGTGTGGAATGGTGGGATCCTGCTGAACATGTAGCTGATAAAGTATTTTGTTTATCCACTTTGATTTTGCAAAGGGTATTTTATAGGTTAACAAAATGAATCTCTGTTATGGGTTCCTGTAGTAGCCTAGAATATGAACGTGATTTTTGTCTTCTAATTTTTGCTTGGCATGAGAGGCTACTGTTTTGACCAATTAAAACAGCGTGTTAGATATTTCTGCACTAATAAGTTAATAGGCATGTGGTTGTTCTCGGGGTGAAGTTGAAGCCTCATTTTCGTAACTGAAAAACATTACTCTTAGCTTTGGAAATTACTGTGTCCTGGCTTAGGAGGCTGAGAGGCAGGTGGTACCCCACCCACAGCCCTCCTCACATGGCCTTTGATCATCCAAGGTGCAGTGCTCCGTAAGCATCGAAAATGGAAATCTTTGAACCGAATGCCAAATTGCTAAGCCCATTTTGGTTTCCAGGGAAGAAGGAAAAATATCTCCTAGGCGATCACCATCCAACTGATTGGTTCAAATGAAAATCTTTCTGACATCAGTGCTTATCGCCATGTCTGATACCTTAGTAATTTCCATTTCTGTTCATTAAATAATAAAACTTTATATGCAAACAGATAAGAACTTTCTCCATAAATATACTTTCAGAAAAAGGCAAATACTGCCACCTCTGGTTCACATGACTATTTGCTATGATTATGTGTATGAGGGCAGATACCAGTTTCTTATGTGCAATGTTTAATATAACAGCTTACAGTGTGTACCTGGGACTTTTGGGGGATAATATCAGGTAAAAATTGCTTTACTGTCCTTCATTTGGTTATAAAGCCTGCTAATACAACATCTGTTGGCTGTACGTTTAAAACTAATGCATTTCCTTCCTTTTATTCTCTTTTGCTATCCCTTTTCCTTTCTGCTTATCCTCCAAATTGCTGCTTTCACCCTTGCTTCAATCAGCTTGACTCTCAGGTCAGTACTTTCAGTTTTTCTCCTAACCGCCTTTCCCTCCTAAGCTCAACTTATTGCTTGCACTTGTTTAACAACGCATTTGTGAAATGGTTTTCCTCTGGCCACTACATTTTTTCCCATTTCATTTCATGCCTAGGGGAGGTGTATTTCATGAGAAGGCTGTATAGGTGGGAAAAGGCAAAGAAGAAGAAGGAAATAAATCACTGTTGTACTATTTGATAAAACCTATCTCTGGATTGTACAATAAAGAAGAGAAATTATTGGGATGACTCCCTAATACATTTCTCCAGAGCAGTTCAGAACATTGAATGATGATACAGCATGGGGCTGTGGAGAAAACAAAACGAAGGCACTAAATTTGGAGAACAAAAGATCTTTCCATGACACAACAACTTAAAAGCTCAATTGAATAGTGTAAACCCATTCAGAATTTACACTTAATCAATCACTATGTTTTGAAAGATTTAGAATGCTTTTTGAAAGTCACTTTTGAAAATTATCAGTGGGTTAGTAACATATTGTACACATATGTTATTTCCTGTCATTGTTTTGGTTTTAACTTTGTAAATTCATTTTTATTAGTCAGAAGACATACTTTAATTATTCAGTGCACAACATACGGAACAAAATGTAAAACTAGATTCACTATTGATTACACATGCACCCTGATATTCAGGCATCCCAGATTTCATTTCTGTAATGTGGGAAGCCCATGTTAGTAATTTCCTCTTTCTCAAGGAAGACTTCTTTTTCTGAGAATATATAGTAATGTGTACATGATTTCTTTATCATTCAATTAATGAATTTACTAAAGGATGTTCATTGGTTGATTTAGAGCTAGCTAGATTTTTAAAAAGGAAGTGTTAAATTGGTAGGCAAGACCATTGCTTTTTGGAGAGATGAGCAATATTACTTTTTTATGCAGAGTCTGAGACCTTTACTTGATGCGACCCTTTAGTCCCCTAGAACTATGCATTTACTCCAGCAGCAAATAACTTTAAAATCAGACCTCCTGCTCACATTAGCAGCGTGTCCCATCTCCGGCTCCCCGCCCTGGCGGCTCGGACCCCTTCTCTAGTCTTTGCTATTCCCATGGGAACGACTTGGTGCTCATTACACTGAAGGCAGCCCCATTCTCCAAAGTTTCCTCAGCAGAGATCTATTCAGAGATTACCAAAAAGTTAATGAGTGTTAATTCATCCCCTGGAATAGATGAATCTGGTGCAGAAACACAGACATCGTAATGGGAATTGGGCAGGAGGCTTGGCCATATGGCATCCAAACCTTTCCTCCAAGTTTTGGATCCACTCATTTAATGAAGCTTTAAGCTTTTTTTCTTGGCTCTTTTTTTTTGTTTGTTTTCTTTCTCATTTCCCCTTTCTTTTGCTACCCCTAATCTGTACCTCTTGATACTAAAGCCGTTGTGCCTAGGGTCCCCTTTTGCTCCCATACCTCAGCCTCCTGCCTGGGCATTCAGTTTTTCATCCACATTCTGCTGTGGATTTTTGCCCATCAGAAACTATGCTGTATGGTTCTTAGTCTTCTCTTATTTCATGGTGAACAAACATGAGCTCTGTGTTTCTGAGGTAGGGTGCAAGGTTAGGGCTGGGCAGAGTTTTGAGTAACCAGTGGCTCTGGATAGGGGGCAGGATGTGCTGATTTAGTTTGGTAAAATGTACTTGCCAGATCGGGTTGAAAAAACTCAAGGGATCAAATTAAAGTTTACATCATTCCAATATCATTTACCCTGGTGCCACAAGTGAACACAATAGAGAAAATCTACAGTTGCTGTGAACAACCTCTGGTTATATTATTTGTGAGAGAAGAATTGGGCAGCCCTACTTTCCTGGAAATAAAAAAGTCTTAGATGCTTAAAAGCTTTCATGAGCTTTGACAAATTTCCACAGGTCACTATACTTTTATTCCAACTACTTCCAGGTTTACCAGTTAAAGTAAAATGCATGTAACCATTGAATTGAATATAAGATCTCTGGTTCATGTGCTTTCTTTATATGACTTACAGTTGAGATACACATGTATGTGCATACATGTACATTTTGTACATATATCATGGATTTTAGAAAATCATGTCTGATCTTTCTCACTACAGAAGTTTGTGGCTTGCCCTTACACACTCCAGCCCCCCAAAGTGAAGTTTGAAAATGTCAGTACGTAAGGGCTTTTCTTTGTGTTGTGTATTCCATGGGAATGTCTCCCTCCACTTGCGGCTTTTGGTGACCTCATTTCCTTTTCCAGCTCTATACAGATTCTCATGCTTAAATTCAGGTAGACAGGTATTAAGTATTGGGCTTGGTACAATGCACCCTGCTCAGGTCTCCGGTAAACACCACTTCTGTCATGAATCTCTTCACATACAAAGCAGTGGGAAGCCGGAGAGGTTTAACAGGAGTCCTGTGTTGTGCCCAGAGGGAGGGTTTGTATGAAACTTACTCATGTCTAGGAACTATTTGTGAGATTAGCATGTGACTTATGAGAGATGAGGTTATCTCGATAAATGTATGTAGGAATTAACTAAAGAAGAAAAAGATTGCCTTTAGGATTCAGTTCAAAATCCTGCCAGAGAATCAACCAAGTAAAACCAGAAGGTTTCAGTCTTTCCCTGGCTTTACCATCCCCCAGCTTGCTTTGGATCCTGAGTCAGCCACTTCCCTGTTTGGGCCTCAGTGTCCCCTTTTGGAGAGGAGGGTGCCCTCTTTTCACTGTGCTTCTGGGAACCTCCGGGTGTGTGAGATCGTGTGTCTGATGACGGGGCTGTCGGTGATGGGCCTCGGTTACTCCCTCCCTGCAAGCCCAAGCTGATGGCTGGCACCTGACAGCAGGCATGAGCTCATTGTTACGGAGTCTCTTCAAACACTTCCACCAAAATAAACTCCCCAGAGCCGAACCCTGTGCTCTCCATCCTTCATTCTTCTAGCAAAAGATGAAGTCACTCCCCACAGACTTTGGAGGACTATTGCCTAAAGAAATAATGAAAAGCACCTTGTCCAGAGTATACTTTAACTCTCATAATTTTCCCTGTCCTTTCTATGCTCCATTTCTTCTAAAACGCATAGTCATAGTAAGTACCTACTGGGTGTTAAGCTGGGTACCGCATGCTGTCTTGGCATTTCCAAAGAATTGCTGATGGAAAATGCAACTAACAAATCCTGTGTTTGACATTCTTTTTTATACTCGTGATACCAGTTGATAATAATAATAATAGTAATAGTAATAATGAGAAGAAACAGAAATAACAGCAGCATTGATAATATAGTTGTGTGTTAACTAAGTGTCAGTGCTGAACTGTTCATTTTTTCTAGTAATCACTTCTTTTCACAGTTGTATGAGATTGGTCTGCCATTTCTTCCACGTTAGAGAAGAGGAGCCTGGAGTTTATAAAAGTTGAAGTTTTTGCTCAGGTTAATACAGCTAGCAAGTAAAGGCATTGCTCTTGTCTCAAAGTCACTCCTTTCTGATGCATAATTACATTTTTTAACCCTTCTGCTACGGTTGCATAGTAAAAGCTCTGAAAAGCCCTGCAGTAAAGAATCCTGTGAAGTTTTGTTCAAGCTTCAGTCTCTCAAATAGGTATTCATAGACTATATTCCTTGAAGCACTTGAGGGAAAAACTGTCCCAGTTGATGTGTAGCCATTTCTGTGATTCACTTCTACCCCCTGTCCCATCTTCCTGTGCCGACTCTGTCCCTCTAGAACTAGTTTCGGTGTTCCCTCTTCCAGAGGCCTGCCCTGGGCCTGCTGGCTTGGACTCTAGCTCTGTTCCACCCTAGACATGCCAGCCAGTCTTGCCCTTGGATGTTGGTGAAGGGATGACTGTTGGGTAGAGGAGTTTCCAATAGCTTCATCTCAACCCTCCCTCCCTCTTCGTGGTCCCTTTTCTGGGCCCCCAAGGAGACTTGCTGGTTGGCTCTTTCTAGAGTAGACGGCATGCCTGCAGTGGACACTGTGCCTAGCTTCATACCGGTAGCCCTAAGAAAAGAGGTAACTGGTTTTCTATCATGTTGGATGGAAAGTTCAAGAAAAACAAAAGCACAAATACAAAGACAAAGGAAAAGATCTCCTTCTGCACTGCTCTTCTTCTTTTTGCTTCTTTTTTCTGTCATTTTTTCCCCTCCAGCCTTCCTTTTTCCCCTCCTTTCTCTCCCCCTTCTTATTAGAATGTTCATTGAAATCCTTCTTCTTGGGGGGACATGTGCAGGGTTGGGACTATGGCAGTAAAAGAGACGTGATCCTGCCCCTCACCAATTCATTGACCAATTCTTCTTATAGGGAAATATTTGGCTACTAAGAAAAATAATTTATTCTGTATTTATTAACAAGTAAAAAAATGGATTTCAGGTATGGTTCCCCCTTTTATCTTGTTAAGGTTAAGGGGGTTATGTACAGGTCATAAAAATTATTTCCTTCTTTAAAGCTGCCTTATAACTAACGCTGACATTTCTGGTGAAGTGTCAGAAAATTTTATGCCCAAGCAAAGCTGGTAGAAAGCCAGAAATTGGTTGATTTTGCTTTGGGTGCAAATATTTTATTGGGAATGGAAAAAATTGTTTTCCCTGATTTACAACTCCTAAAAACATAAAGTGGGGTCTATATTTAAAAATAGTTTTGAACTTTTGAGGTATAGCCAGGGGTGGGTGCTTGCACTTTTCCAATCCTGGCCTTAGTGGGACTTGCCATAACGTGTGTTTTGCTGAGACTGCTCTGATTTATAGAACTTAGGTTTTCTACTCCATTTTGCTTTTACTTTTAGGCTTTTGCTTGAATTACTGCTCCAGTGTTCTGTCTGTACCATCAAAAATGGGGGAAGAGTCCAAGAACACAACTGGCATAGTTGAAATGTTTTGCTATTTAGTATGTTTCTGAGGCTTCTGTTAAAACGGCAACAACAAAATTCACAGTGTGTCCCTGATAAGTTCTGGACCATAACTGATACCAAATTGGTAGCATTAACTATTCATCTGTAGAGTTTTAAGACTTTTTCTTTTTTTCTTCTCCTACCCTCCTCTTGGCTTTTGGTTGGTACTACCATATGGATGAATATCAGCAAATAGTAAATCTCTCAATATATGTTAGCCTGTTCTGTAAATGTTGAGGAAAAGGAATTTAAAAAAAATAGTTTCACAGTATTATTATAAATCACTTTCTAGAAAAATAATATCTTATTTCCTTTATATGGCTTTTCTTATGAAATGTGAATTCTATCACTTCATTACACACAGTACTAGTTTAAGTTGTAGGGAAACCTAACCATCTAGTGACTGAAATTTTTTTTTTCCATATTGGGTGAAGGTACTTGGAAATTCCACACTGTGTAATGTCACATTTTTGTGGAGCCAGATTTTGGGGTGAACCAATTAAAAAATGAGTGAATACTGTGTCTGCCTGTAAAGAAAATACATTGTTATTCTTCTATCCAACAAACGATTTGGGCATTTTCTTTGTTGGGGACTGTGATAATTTTAGTATCTGTCAATGTTTCATTGTATTCTAAATTCAATGAATACCATAGATGTGAAAGTGAACTAAAATATTTAAACTAAGTATGTATGAAGATAGAATAGGAAGCTGGATATCAGTTATTTTAAGATTAAAAAAGTTATTTTATCTACTTCAGAGTTCCTACAGATACAAAGTGGGTCTGTAGAGTTGTTTTTGTAGCAAAACTTGAATTCTAGAAACTACAGGATGGGCTTAGAAATGGAAATAAATTTCCCCTTGTAGAATCTCTGTGACTCCTTTTCAGTCCAAGATTGGTGAGATTCATATTTTAACTGTAGTTTCCAGGACTTTTTAGTTTTTAGGTTTGTTAATATAAGCACTACTTTTTGGCATATACAGACCTGTATGTATAATAATTTATAATGTACAATAATTTTTGATGAAAAATGAAAGGTATGATACAGCATTTTGAAGAAATACACTACTTATGAGACCCCATCAATAATTGTGAAGACACATGGTAAACTTCTTCACGTGCAGAGGGGCAGAATTTTATATAGAGATTTGCTTGCCAATTTTTCCTTCACATCCTAGGAAAAAGTCTTTTGAAGTTTTCAAAAAAGTAACTACCACCTTTTTCAGATGGAAGCATTTAGTAACAGCATAATCTCTCCCTGGCCTTTGGTGTTGGTCAACTGGAATATTCCTGTGACCAAAGAGATCTTGATGTGATGTGTGAATTGAAGTGTAAGAGAGTGGTTTTAAATTTAACTTCAGAGCCTTCTGCTATTTAATCATATGTCAGTTTGATGGTTCCAAGGACAGCATGTTATGCCGCTCACAGATAATTATGGAGGAGGGAATGAGTTGGTTATAATAATGAATAGCCCGAGAATCTTCTGATAACCTGCACTGAATGGGCCTTGGTGAGAAACACTCACTGGGTAATTGGCAGATAGGTGTCCTATCGTGTTGCTGAGTGTGGGTCCTCTTACGCTACCTAAGCACTCAGAGTAGGGGCTCTTTAGGGATTCCTGAGCAGATAAGGAAGCATTGCTCTTAGATTTCACATGGATTGTCTTGTCCACACCTGTTATTACTTTATTCACAGTATTAATTGTCCGGGCTGCAATCTATTCTTAGAATATTAAATTTCAAAAAGTGAATGATCTACATTTTAACAAACAACATCCTCAATGGTGTAGCACTCGAGACAAGGCACTCTGTGTCCTTAAGCCTGTGTCCGTGTCTATAAAATGGAGACAGTTATCTTATAGCTCACCCCTCATCTAGTGAGGGTGCATGCCGAACACGGTCCTGGAACATAGGAGATGTTCAGGAAGCGGCTGTGGCAGTGGTTGTCATGTTAAGACTGTGACAAAGGTTTTCACACCAATAGCGGCAGGTGAAAACAAGAGAGCTGCTGTAAGAGAGAAGTGGGAGAGGACCCTGTCAAGGCAGCTTCTATTGTTTTTGTAGTTGTGAAATGCCAGGGGACTGGAATAAAGACTTTAGACTTTTCCCCCTAAGCCCGTGAGAGATATTTTTAGACAGAAACGTTGAAATCATCACTCTGCTGAATGTTCCCTCTCTGTAGTGATCTAAATAAGGGAACATGCAAAATTCATCTTATGCTTATTGAAAAGTAATCTTTATACATAAATATGTAAAATAATTCAATATTCATTTGTCTTATATAAGGATGCCTTCTAATTTTTTGTGGAACTATTAGCCAGGATGGAACTACTGCCTTTCTATATTCTTGTATAAAAAGACCCGATGTTGCGTTTGGAAGATGTACCATATATCTAGTGTGTTCCCTCATCTATTTATTTCTGTTATTCATCACGCTATGCACTTCCAACAAATACGGATCGAATGCTCTGTTCCAGACACTGCTGTGTAACTAGAACAGTCCCAGAAGAAGCACTGTGAGAAACAGAAGCAGATCAATAGTATTTATCACACATTTCAGCCAGTGTTATAATGCCATGTATACTGCTCTACACTGTTTTTTTCCATAACAGAGTATCTTTGAGATCTTCGTATATTCAGACATAAAAACTTTCCATTCCTTTTTCTGTCTGCATACTATTTTATTGTCCTGATCTCTTCCCTTTTACGTTCTTTCCTTTAATACTAATTGCCGTAATTAATAACTATGAATAGACTTAATTTTATATGTATATGAATATATCTGTAGGATGAATTTCTAGATTTGGAATTGCAAGGATAATGTCCTTCTGATTTTCCCAGTTGCTCTCTGTAGAGACTAAATTTCTAGTTCCATCAACAATATGTTGTAAGATGCCTGTTTTTCCATTAACTCTGCCAGGATAATATACTTTCAAATGTTTTCATCATTGTCAACTTAGAAGGTGAAAAATTAAAATTATTACAAGTAAAGATGGACATATTTAAATATGGTTGTACTTTGTCATATTCTTTTGTTGAACATGTTCTTATTTTTTTGTAGGTGTGCTGTACATATTGAGGAAATTATGTTTGTCTTTGATCTGAGTTTTAAATGTTTTCCTGCCAGTTTGTCACTTTTCTTTTGATTTTGTTAATGGTGGGTTTTGTTATATAGAAATTTTATGAATATTACTTTTATGTAGTGAAATACATTCCATCCTTTTTATGTATTCTGATTTTTTTGTTGTTGTAGTTAGAAAACCCCGGCACACTGTGAGATTTTAAAAACAAGTGTCTTGTGATTTCTTTTAGTACTTAATGGTTTGTTTTTTTATGTAGTCTGTCTACTGCAACAAAATATCATAAACTGGGTAACTTAGAAATAAGGAAATTTTATTTCTGGCAGTTCTGGAGGGTAGGAAATCTAGGATCAAAGCCCTTGCAGATCCTGTGTTTGCCTTCTGGCTCATAGAACCTTCTGATTGTATCCTCCCAAGGTAGAAGGGGCAAACGAGCTTCCTTAAGACTCTTTTATAAGGTAGTTAATTTAAGTCCTAATCACTTCCCCAAAGCTCTCACTTTCTAATACCATCGCCTTGGGGGTTAGGATTTCAACACTTGAATATTTGGGAGGACACAAACATTCTTTTAGGATTTTTATGGTCTGATTTTTTTGCATTTAAGTCTTTGAACCATCTGGAATTTATCTTAGTGTAAGGCATGAAGTATGATTATAACTTTATTTTTTCCTCAGTTGAGTGAAGTTTAAATGTCACTTCCTCTGTCTGCCGTTTACTGGAGCTCGGCCAGTGCAGGTTAGGTGTGTGCGTTGTAAGTGCACGGTGCCTCCCACTAGGATGTGAAGCGTACACTTAATTGTTCATTCAGCATCTGTCTTTCAGTCTAGACTAGAACTTCTATCTAGAAAATGCATCTTATCCAAGTGGTCCCTGCAAAATTGTGGACGCTGAATAAATATTTATAGAATTAACAAGGAATGTGAGTTGTGAAGAAATAGTGTTATAAGGAGGTAGAAATTCTGAGTAAATTAAAAGCCATCAAAAGACTTGCAGAGTAAAATGTGAGTCACTGAAGTAGTCATATAGGGAAGCAAGTCAATGGAGTGGTGGACAACTAGCCAAGTCTTTCTATACAAGAGAGCATTACAACCTTGAGACCTGGGACTGGGGGTGCTTTTCCCTGCTGTTCTCTGTGAGATCCAGTAGAAATGTCCTGTTCTTTTTCATGAGAAGTCTAATTTTTCAACTTTCTCTGAGTTTGCTGATACCTACCTATATGATTGATGTCCTTGCCCAACTATTGTAGAAAGTTAGAGCAAGTGCAAAAATCATGGTGGGCAGGAGCTAAGAACACAGGCTTTGGCCCCTGTAATTTTGATGCCCAGTGGGAAGACTGGAATGAAAATCTGGACTTTGGCAAAGAGGCATTAACCTTGGCAGAGGGTGGCAAATTCTATATGAATGTTGTGGGCATTTTGAAAACATGGAGGTTGGGGAAGTTTCTGTGAATATGATGGTATTTGCACTGGACTAGAAGTATGGAGATGATTTTGCCAGATGGAGAAGTAGGTGAAGTGCCTAAGCAAAGACTACAGAGGTGAGATGGTCCAAGGCATGTTTGGAGAAAGCGGGAGGTTCTGGAGTGGAGGAAGAATGGGCAGAAAGGATGGCCATGGCAGGGAAGGCTTCTGGTACTTGGTTCAGAGATTTTGAACTTTTTGAGGGTAGGAATAACCTATGAGCAGGAGTGTCTTCTGGGTCTTACAATATCTGTCTGTTGGAGGGGCAGAGAGAAGCCCAAGCACGAAGGAACAGTGACCGTGAAATAAGGGGTCATATGAGAAGAAATAGGTACTTATTTCTTCTCATATAGGGAAGCAAGTCAATGGAGTGGTGGACGACTAGCCAAGTCTTTCTATACAAGGGAGTATTACAACCCTGAGACCTGGGTCTGGGGGTGCTCAGTTCAAGAGATGTGGGGATAACAAATAAACTTTTTAAAATGATAAAACCACACAAATCAAAATAATTTTAGTTTTATTCTCCTTTAGTTTCCAAAAAGAACGAGGCCATTTTTCAACAAGAACCAGCAACAAATAAAAAGCAAATAAACAAAACCCTCAATTACTATGAGAAAATAAAGGTGTGGCTGTAGACGTGCTTTAACTAGCCTGGCTTTGTTGCTGCAGCTGATGAGCAGCAGAAGCGAGAGCAGATTTTGTTGAAGAGTTACTTGGTGTCAGGCTCCGTGTGTCTGCAAAGGTTATCCCTGTGTTCTGGATAGTAAATCCAGAGACAGTAGATGCTGTTATTTGTTCCATGTTTGCGATGAGGAAACCGAAGCTCAGGGATTATAAGCACCACATTCATTCAGACACAGCTATCAAGTGTGCAGCTAGGGTTCAAACTCAGCCATTTCATCTCCTACCCACTGTGTCCTCTTCCTCAGCAAGACTTTTGTGTTAGTATAAATTGATTTGGCCCAAGCACTTCTGTTCCTATAGGGATTCACTGTTTAATGTGCTTCTTTTGGGGTGGTGGAAATCTATTTCTCTAATACAAAGGGTTCCAAGCACTGATGTAAACGTCTTATAATGGAAGTTGAGATGCTGTTTGTGTTGGCAGCTCCAGCAGTCTTTTCTGAACTGCTGGTCTGAGTCCTCACCCTCTCCTGAGCAGGAATGTGAAATTCCTCTTTCTGAAGTGAGTTTGAATGGGCTCAGCGAGCGGCCTCCACAGAGGCAGCAGCTCTGTAGACGGCAGACAGTCATCAGCACTGGACGTAGTTCAAGAATCATGGAGAGCAGCGATGGGGGGAGACCTCGGGGCCATCCATCCTCCTGCCGGTTTGAGATGGTTCCCGGAGGGGGATTCTGGGTAAGCAGCCAAGAGGAAAGATGTATTTCTAGGGGGGGTTTCTGCCTCTTCCAGGAATCATTTTTGGGACAGTTCTTCATGGTCCCACACAGTGTGATCAGAGAATTCCAGCGGCATAGAAGCCAAAACGAAGGAAGGGCCTTTCTTGTGATATATGATGATTTTCCTTCAGGAAAACAAAACAGAATGACTCTGAAAGAGAGCTGAGCTTCTAGCACCATATCTGCATCTGCCTTGATCTTGTCTAACGTGTATGGGAGTGCAAACTGCACTACCAAGTGCTGAGAATTAAAACCATGTCCTAGCACCCTGGTCCAGGCATTAATCACACTGTGGAATCATTCCTTCCTCCTCATTATGTCAGGTCAAAGGGTAGGTCTCATGCCTTCTTTCTCCTGCAGAGTTTCGGGTTTTTGTGATTTGCTTTCTTTTCTCTTTAAACTTTTAAACTTTGAACTTTGAAGCTCTGATGACTTTGTATGCCTGATGGAAAAGGTCTGCGTTGGTTTCCTGGGTCCCTTAGTTGCTGGGTTGCATGGGATGTCTTTCTTGTGTTGTTTGTCAGTATGTTTGGTTTGTCTTCTAATCTCTTATAGTTGCCCTGAATTAAGACGTGCTGGCAGAGTGTGAAAGTAAATGTTTTTACTTAATTTTATGGGAAATAATTCTAAGTTCTTTTTTTGGAAGGAATTTAGGGTTTTCCATGGGTTAAGAACTGCGGAAGACAGTGATGTGCAAGATTTTTTTCTAACCTCTGTAAGAACGATGTAAAAAAGTATTAATTTGTAATAAACACATGAGTAAGCTAAAGGTTAGTGAGGTTATTGGTACCCTCCTCAAGGGTACTCTGAATTTGAGCCCAAGTTATCTCAAGAGTCAGAAGCAAGTGTATATAGGTACATATGGATACCCCCTCACATGCCATAATAAAACAAATGTTTTAAATTTATTTTAAAAATAAAAGAAGGAAAACATATTAACAAACAGACATCCATTTACAAAATAGCATATGAATAATACAAACAGTACAGAGTTACAGACAAAGTGGTAGGAAATTAACAATGGTTGCTGTATTATGTTTTGATATCTGCAAAGAGGTTTCTCAGGAAAACAAATAGAGACATGCAAGAGAATAGGATTACTGTGTTTAAAAAATATCTGCCTCAGATATTAATACTGTACAAGCAGAATTGGTATACATAAAGTTGCTTACTTTACCCAGTCCCCCACTGTACCATACTCCTGGAACTTAGGTTTTGGAACTTCCACCTGCTTTTCTATGATAGAAATCTCCAAGTCAGCTGTACCTCATTCCTTGCTATATCTAATGCAGCACATTTAATTTCTCTCATTTGCTTTCCAGTTCTCAGTGTTGCTGATCCCACTCCATTTAAACTGTTGCAGTAGCTCTGGGGAGTCCCAGTCTGTCCCAGTCCTCTGGCTCAGATCAGTCAGTGAGCCAACACTCTGTCCATAGAAGGCCCGATGATCCCCCTTCTTACACTGAGCAGAATATGAATTTCAGCACCTACCCGGGTTTTTTGTTTTTTGTTTTTCTGGTACCGGGAATCGAACTCACGACCTCATGCTTACCAGGCAGGCGCTGTGCCACTGAGCTAAATCCCAGCCCCCTGCCTGGGTTTTGAAGCCTTTCACTCTTGTCCTAGTTGTACTTCAAGCCTCACCCGAGTGCACACACCCCCTCTTTACTGCCTCATTTTCCACTCAATGTTTGCCTCCTCTGAAATGTTTTCTCATTTCCTGTAATTGTCAGACTTTTTCCATCTCCCCACATTGGAGGGTAGTTTTCGCATTGCCTGAGTGCCGCTGCTCTTCTCCTTCCCTATAAAACTGCCCATCCTTGAAGTCCAAATTCACATGTTACCGCCGACTCCTTGTGAGACAGTAATTTCATTCTGTGTTCTGATCAGACTTAGTTAATGATGCTGTAAAAAGCATTTGGCTGTCATTTTCCAGCTCCATTCTTCGGCCTTCCACTAAACTAAAGACAGTGTCCACTCCAAGTTTAAATCCTCAGAGCCTGGCTCATGGTTAGCGCTTCATAAATATAGGTGTTGGACGAATAGATGGATGAGTGAGGGAGAGGACAGGTACACTGACTGGCTGCAGGGAAGCCAGATGGGAGATATGTTAGTATCTGGACACTGAAAACAATGGCCTGAGCTAGGGTAGTAGCAATAGGAACAGAGAGGAGGGAACCGTGCTGATAGACTAGAAGGATTGAGAACAGCAGAGCATAGTGATCCACTGTGTGTTATGATTAGGGAAAAGGAGGGTCTGCTTCTCCTGGACTCCCAGTTGCGGATGACTGTGATGGAGACAGAGTATAGAGTGGGGAGGGTGATTCTGGCTCTGGAGACAGGCAGTTGAGGTTTTAATTTTGAAAATATTAAGATGTATGTGGAATATGCAGGCAGAGTGGTTTCAAGAGACATTTGAAAATCCCAGAAACTTACAAATCCTTGCTCTTCTACAAGGTGATTTCAGACTTCTGCCCAGCATTCTAGGTCTCTTTCAGGCCCACAGTCTCTCTCCAGCATCTCTTTCCACATCTCAGCTGCTGACATGGAAAGGTGTCTTAGACATACTGTAAAATGAGATAGCACTATCTATTTTATTTTAAAGGAGATGTGTGTCTATGCATATATTATGCTTGGAACATTGTAAAAAGATTGACAAAATCCACCCCCCCAAGTGTGGGAATAGTTAGATAAAGGAGGAACATAACTTTCTTTTTTCATAAAGTGTTTTGTACTAATTTTGATTTCTAAATGTGGGTTTTTTTATTAAGGTGTAATGCACATGCCATACTCCTAAAATGCACCCTTTTAAGCTGTGTGAAGCAGTGGTTGCTTCTATACTCACGAGGTTGTACAACCAATACCACTATCTTAAATCTTGAACTAAATGCCGTGAGGAAAGAACCTGCATACCCATTAGCCGCCATTCTCAACTCCTTCAGTCACTCTTCCCTGGAAACCACTAATGCTCTTCTGCCTTGGGACATTTCGTATAATTTGAATCATGTATGATCTTTTGTGACTGGCCCCTTTCACTTAGCGTGATGCCTTTGAATTTAATCCCCTTTGTAATATGTATCCATACTTCATTCCTTTTTATTGATAAATAATATTGCACTGTATGAGTGTATCACATTTTCTATATCTATTCATCATTTGGTCAACTTTTAGATTGTTTACACCTTTTTTGCTATGATAAAAAATACTGTTATGTACAATTGGTATATCATTCGAGAACTCTGTGTCTAACTCTTTGAGGAACTGCCAAGTTGTTTTCTAAAGTGGCTATACCATTTTACTTTCCCACCAACAACGTGTAATTGTCCCAAATTTTCCACACTCTCACCAAAACTTATTACTTGTCTGTTTGATCAAAGCCATCCTAGTGGGTCTGAAGTGATTTTGATTTGTATTTCCCTAAAGTCTAGTGATATGGAACGTCTTTTCATACTTACTGACCACTTATATACCTTAATTGCAAAAATGTCTATTCAAATCCTTTCCCCATGTTTTTTGTATTGTCTTTTTATTGTCGAGTTGTGCTCTTTATATATTCTAGCTACTAGACATTACATAAATGACTTACTTTTCTTGTATCTTGGTAATTTTACCCTTATATTTGATGTGTTCCATTAATAGTCCTAATATACAATAGTTACTTTTTTTAAAATTAGAAGACTGGTAGCTTGAAATTATGCTCTTAGGAAAAGCAAGTGGATTTGTAATATTATTAAATATGTTGCTTACAAATAAATTGTCATTTCACGGATCTATATTGGCATTGCTCTTGTGAGAATGTGATAAGGTAGCAGTAGGAACAGTTTACTAAGCCCGTAGTCACTTACCTGAAGTAGATGCTGGTCTTCCTTTGGTGATGCCATGGCTGTGGTGCAGATGGACCCTTACCCTGAATATTCCCTCAACTTTTACGTCTACTGATGTGACTGTACTTTAAAATCTGAGCTTCCAACCAAATAATTTGCCCACTTAAATGTTCGCAGCATGGCCTCATTTTACAGTGCCATAAATTGAAATTTAAAAAGCCTCTCTGGAGAGCTGTGATCACCACTTTTTTCTTTAGTTGTTAGCCAAGCTAATAAATATTTCTAGCACATCTGTCATCAAATGTCATATAAAACTAGATCTAATGATCAAACTTGAATGGATCCTAAGCATTGCAGTCTTCAGTGTGGCTCCAGAGAGAGACATGCTCTGCCTGATAATTGGCCCCTTGTGTTTTCCAAAGCGGGATTTAACTCACACCCTGAGAGGGGTAGAGAAAGGGTCCTTGGAAAGGCCGGCTTCCTGCAGACCAGCTGGATGTCCAAGGAAGGGAAGGTATAACTGTGTGGCGCTATGGTGCTGCGTGTCCCCAGGTCTGAAGAAATGCTTGGCTGTGGTTGGAGACAATCACGGCAGGCTTCCTTTCGTATATACACGTTGAAGGTGGGTATGTATGTCTCCACACCCTGACCAGTGACTTTCCAGTCTTGCAGCTTTTGAGGCCCCCCAGCATACCATCCTGTGTTCTCTAGCACCTGATCTTTCTTTTGAAATGTCTCCATTAAAGCTGGAGGCCTTTCTCAAATTTTTGACAGCCAGTAATTCATAAAGGAAAAATGGGTTAACTCAATTTCGGCGTAGTTGTAGAGCAAGAGAATTGTTTGGAAGGGATCGTTATAGGCTGTTAAGACAGCTACTTAGCTTTCAGGGCTGGCAAGAGAGGGATGAAAAGTAATGAGTTAACCTGCTAAGAATTTGGCCATTTTAATCATTCAAGTCTGGGTATACTTTGTCTCCATTTAAACTGAGTGGGGAAACAGTTATCTTGATAAGCAGGGATTTATCTCACCCCAAGCTCTCAGTGGCTGCCTGGATTCAGAGTAGAATAGACTTCTTTATGCAGCAAGGCAACGGGCATGCTTTGTATGAGCGAGAAAAAGAAAAAAAAAAAGCCATTGGTAGTTTTTCAAAGTTCTTATCAGCAAAGAGCATTACCGAGAAATCCAATAGGGTAGTGATGACATTCAATTTTATTTGTACCAGGAATGCACAGATGGCTGGAGTTAGCAGCTATTCATTTTTAGCTCATATCTCCCGTTATTGTTAGTGGGAATTACACAACCTATCAAAGGGAGAAAATAGAGGAGAGTCTGTAGTATCCAATATACGTGCATCATTTTTGTGCAAAGGTCACATACTTTGAATAATTCCTTTCTGTAATTGTAACTTCCCATAGTTAGTTTATTCTTCTTGCTGAATTTATATGCTGTCACGTTATTTTTAATGGCTTGAAGAAAAGCATTTCAGCAAACTGAACAGGTCTGAAGCTTATAATTAGTCATTGCAGCTCGTGGCCTCATATGTGAATAGCTCCATCAAGATGTGTTTTTACATAAAATTTCCCCTTGATGAATTGCTCAGGAAATGCTTCTAGTTTGTAGAGATTTGTAACTCTGTATCATAAAATATTCCACTCCCAACAGTTTAGTTAGGGAGCAACCTGTGATTTTTTTTTTTTTTTTTTGAGCTATTGTGTTTTTTAGGGTTTTCCAGGACTTTTTTCTTTAATAAGTTTTCTTGAAATAATTTTACAGAAAATAAGCACCAACCATGAGGGAAGCTACAGTTCCTCATCATTTTACCTCTTGATTGAGAGTCTAAAGACATATATTGGTTTTCTAGAAAATCCACATTAAAATGTACTATCAAAAAAGTAAAAACTTGAAAGAAAACCTAGTTAATGAAAGGTACAAGTAATATAGGACTTGAGTTCACTGTGGTTCAACAAATTACGATTTTCAAAGAGTGACTTAGTTTGTTTTGTTCAACTGTGATAGAATACCACAGCCTGGGTAATTTGTAATGAGCAGAAATTTATTGCTTATAGCACTGGAGGCTGGGAAGTCTCAGATCAAGAGACCCACACTGGATAAAGTTCTCCAGGTTTTATTATTCTATGGCAGATCATGGAAGGGCAAGAGAAGGTGACAAGGACCAAGTGGGAACCACACATTTTTAAACAGTGAACCCACTCCTGAGATAATGGCGTTAATGCATTCACGAGGGTGATACCCCCAAGACCCAACATGGCCACATGGGCGAGCAAGTTTCCAGCACGTGGACTTTGGGGGACACATTCAAGCCCTAGCAAATAGAATATTGTTTTCCCCTTGGGCTGTACTTAGGGTATGTTGATTCTATAGGGTTTTCAGTTTCCTCACTTAGGAAATGGGAAAATCTTTCCTGCTTATAATTTCTTTTTGGAAAGAATTTTGATTTGTAAGGTGCAACAAAAAAGAATTAAAGATTCATACCGGCAAATAGGCCTCATCTGTAATCAGAATCACTGCATAGGCTGAGAACTATAAAGTAGAGACTCTATAATAGAGTCTTTCTGCAAGTGAATTCTTAGTTCTGCTTTATCTTGAATTTCACTTAAATATTTTTACATTCATTCTTTAATATCAAAGGTTTTTTAAGAGTAAAAAATTAAATGTGGCCTATTGCATGTATAGAAAAGTCAATCTGTACAATATTGTATTTCTTATCTCTAAATTATGCTATGTTTGATTAAAAATGAGTAATTCATACATGATTCTATGAGAACTCTAAAACTTTAGTTATTTTTCAACCCTCAGCCACTTGCTGGAGCAAGTTTCCTTGGATGTTGCATGAGGATCATTAGAGCAGGCTTACTCCTGTCGGTCTTCAGAATCTCAGATGGGTTTTAGTCCATAGGTTTCTGATTTATGCAATAGGCAGCACCTTTGCCTGAAGGAGGAATGGCCTCCCAAGCACTGCTGAGGGCAGTGTGTGTATGTGTAATAAATACAAAATGAAGTAGGTAGATAGATGTGTGTGAAATAAATATAAATGTGTGTATGCACATGCTCTTCTATGAGAAATGGGGGTGTGACGAGCTTCCTGTGGTGAGAAGAAGAGGCCCTTGGAGCAGCTTATGGGGGTGGCTGCCTATGACCTAGCTTTGGAGAAACAATTTTACATCCAGGCAATGGATATTTTTTTCTTTTCAATGGAATGATTAGCTCTGATAATAAGAAATTAGCAGATGACCTACATGTGAGAGTAGCACTGTCAGGTGAGGAAAATGACATGAGTTTTAGGTGTGATCAGTTCGGTTAGAATCCCTGTTCTGTCTTCTAGCTAGAAGAGGCCTCTCAGCAAGTTGCTTATCTGCTCAGTGTCATTTTTCTAATCTCTCAGTCATGCGCTGCATGATGGCATTTTGGTCAGTGACAGACCACACCTACAGTGTACACAGATATTCCTCACTGAAGGACGTTCCTCATCAACAATGTCTTTTTTTCAACAGTTCTGTACATCTTGTTTACAGAGCCTCAGTATCTTTTTTTGTACAGTGCACCTTGATTATACAAACTGTAATGTTTTGCTGGTTGTACTCTATAGTACTGTACTTTTATGTTCTGTTATATATTACACTACTGCATGTAAGAGTTATGCAAAACAAAGTCAGCAAGTTGAAGTGTCCTTTGACTGTTTCTTTGTTCTTAATATTGTAATGTACATACTATATGCAGTTCCTCACTTAGTGACCAATTCATTTACTGGCCTAGGTGCAGGAACAGAAGTCTGTCTTTAAACAAGGATTATCTGTGTATCACAAGGCCTAGGTGGGTAGTAGGCTGTATTGTCTGTGTTTGTGTACACATAATCTATGATGTTTGTAGAATAACAGAACTGCCTAATGACACATGTCTTAGGACATACTCTTGTCATAAAGTATGCATGACTCTAGGATATGTGAGCCATAAGTTTGTTGTGAAGATTCCATGAGATGTGTGTAACATTGCCTAGCCTAAATAGATGTGGATAAATGCTGCATTCTACAGCATTTGTGTTTATGAACTTGAGTTGGGAGTCCTGCTGACTGCTCTGTATTTGAGAAGGCACAGTGTCTCTAAAAGTTGGGCCATCTGCCCCTGTAAGCTCAAGCTGTGTCGACAGTTTGATAGAAGCTAGAAAAGGCATGAAAAACTCTGGGTACCTGAGATTTTTCTGTGTGACAGCAGGAAAAATATCTCTCCTAGTTCTAGTATGGAGGATTGCTTTCCTCAGAACGGTTGCTATCCTGGGGTCAGGAATGTGTATACAGGCTCTAGGGAACATCTCAGAGATCTGTGTTCTTCTGTATTCTTCAGTCTTCATGAGATAAACCAAGATCTGGGCTAGCTCTTAGGATTGTTTGTTTGTTTTGGTTTGAGTAACCATTACTGAGTAAAGCAATTTCCATAAGAGTGTCTGAGGCACCAGGAGTGTGATGTTTCACACAAGAGACATATGGAGTGAGAGCTGCCCAGGACTGGTGAGAAGGTGGCTGCGAATGGCTGTAGCTTGCAAAGAGTGATAGCAATCTCCCAGAACTCCAAGATGCAAGAAATGTTATATCTTTATGTCTTCACTGCTTTTAAAGAAATTTAGATCAGAACACAGAGTTGAGGCCACACAGTGAGGCCAAATTCAGATGTGTGACCTAGATGGACTTCTACAGGCCCTCACTCCCAGAAACCCTCACTTACGCTGCCACATCGTCTCCCAGGAGGCCTCAGTTTTTAACTGGGCAGGTGAGCTCACCTAGGGTTTTAGTTGCTGACTTCATGGTGCATTGTGAGTCCTGGCGTGTGGGACTGAGGAGATGGCAGCTGTGGTGGGTCAGCTCACTTGTGCCAATCGGATTGTTTTGGGAGCAGCTGAGAGGCTTAGGAAAGCACACTTCTGTATGTGTCTGGCTGCGTCATAGAGGCATGACTTTGGGAAATTCCTTGGCCCCCCCCTTTTCTGGCACTGCTCCCCTGTGCTGCTCCCTTTCCGAGCCACCACAGACTAAGCGTCTTGGTTGTGCCATGTTGTTCCTGCCTTTGAGTCAACCATAGGCTGAATCTCCTGAAACCGTGAGCCAAGTTTAACCTCCCCTCCTTTAAATTGTGGTGTCGTGTATTGTGTCACAGTGATGGGAAAGCTGACTGATGCAGCAGCCTTCCTTCCAACAGCTTTGTCTGCCACAGTCTCCCCCGACACATGTGAGTGATCAAAGGCAGGAGGGGGTTAGCCCCCAAAGTGAATCAGTCGAACATAAGAAGGGCAGAAGCCATGACTGTTATTATGATTATTTTCCTTATCATTAAAGTTGCCGGAAGATGGCATGTATGGAACCCTTGCTCTATGCTACACATTCTTTGTACATTGTCTCATTTATTTGTCCTTTGAGTAGGTACTGTGTTACTGGCTATATCCTGTCGACGGATAAGGAAACAGATAAAAGAGAAACTGTTTACTTTTTCCAGGTCAGTCAGTGTTTTAAATGGTTCATTTGAGATTTGAATTCATTCAGTCAGGCTCCAAGTCATATCTCTTAAACTCATTCTGTTCCACTGTTAGTTCTGCCCTGTCTCAAAGGCCTATTCCTAGCCTAGACCTGTTATAACTTAGCCAGGTTCCTTGAGATTCAGCCTGAAAAGCCTGTGAGAAGTAAAGGACAGGCATGGTAGTGCCTACATGCAGAACCTGGGCTGGTCAGGGCTGTCATTTCTTAGACAGAGAGTGAAAGTTAGCTGCCTTCCTAGGAGACCTTCCTAGGAGTAACAAAACTGCTGAATCACCCTAGGGAGAGCTTACTCAGCACTGAGCAAAAGGAGAAGATCTAAAGTAGCTCCAGTTCATGAAACCTGGGAACTGGCTGAGAGGCAAGTATACTGATAACTTCTTACACCTCCTAACTCACCTGTGAGGTCCCCACAGTTCTGGGGTGCTCAGTGATGCCAGCCTGCTAGTGTGTGCAAGGCAGTGAACTTCTAGCGACAGTATCATCATCTCTACTTAGAAGATGGGGACTTGGCTCTTGCTCCTAAACACGGTTCCTATCATTTCTAGCCAGGGCTTTAATAATATTTTATTGTTGTTAGTTACAGGGTTAGAAATTAGGATGCATTTAGGAAATACAGATGAACATTTGTGTATTTTACTAGTTGTTGCTTTTTTCTGGTGTAAAATCTGTAGTTTGTAGACTGAACATGTGATCTCATTGATTCTTGCTCAAGAATCTAAAATTTTAAAGTGTGTAAGGTAAAAATATGGAAAATGTTAAGTAGATTGTTTAAGTAGTAGATGGATGGAGTGAAATTCATCGAGTGGATACACTAATGAGAGATTTGGGTGATTCAAACTAAAAATATTATTTCTCTGACTTGATACCCCAGAAAAAGAATTAAGTGGGGTGATGCTGGAATAAACCAATCCTGCTATGTCTGTCTCTGTCTTTGTCTCCTCTCTGATTCTCTCTGTCTCAATTCACAGTGTACTTTATAATATTAAAGTCTCTAAGAAGTCTTATAGTATAAGAAACCTGCTTACATTTTTTTCTTTGCTCTTAAGATTTATTTGACTTTAGAGTCTCTAACATTCTTTTTTGTGTTCTTGTTTTTTAGTAATAGTTATTAACAGCCCTTAGAGCTAGTGCTACTATAATATTACAATCCTGTTTGAAAACCACTGAGTTAAGAAAAGCATGTCAACAAGTGAGACGGAAGCAGTGGTAGATATGGAAGCAATTAATTGTGTTGAGGTAATTATGTGAAGTGTTTTATTCTGTCTTACTGAATTGGAGGGAAGTGGGTTATGCCCTCTTTGCCTGTCATTCTTCCAGTATGTTCTCCTTCCTTGATTTTCACTTCACTTTCCACTGATACTATTTTACTCATTCACACCAGAGTAAGAGAAATGGGTTTGAGTTATGTGGAGTGTGGAAAGAATAGGCATTTATTCTTGCAGTGTGTTGTCATGGGGGATAAATTCTTGAGAAAGTGTAAGGATGCATAAATTACCAGAACCTCTTTCTGGCCATAAGTTAGCCTTCTCGATTCCTTAGATCACATTGGTGGAAGTGGTTTGGAAAAAATGGAATCTTTTAGGTATATAATAAGGTTTCTAGGAACTGTTTGAAATTGACAGTAAAGATTATGAAATCTTTAGAAATAGCCAAAAAACACCAAAACAACCCAAATGAAAACCAAATCTGACCAACCAATCAAAAACACAGGTTTTAGGGATGTGGCTTGAGGGTAGAAGGTTTGCCTAGTTCATGAGAGTTCCTGGGATCAAAACCCAGTATGGCACCTCTCCCCAAAACACACACAACTTCAAACAAGCAAGCAAACAAACGAACTCCACAGGCTTAAAACATTTAAAACTAGCATATAGCTGGGTATGGTGGTGTACACCTGTACTCCCACCACCCTGGGAGTTGAGGCAGGAGGGTCGCAAGTTCAAGCCTAGCCTGGGCAACTTAGCAACTCAGTGAGACTCTGTCTCAAAAAACAAAAAATAAAAAGAGCTGGGGATGGGGCTGGGGATTTAGCTCAGCGGCAAAAGCGCCTGCCTGGCAAGCGCAAGGTCGTGAGTTCGGTTCCCAGTACCGGAGAAAAACAAAAACAAACAAAAAGAGCTGGGGATGTGGCTCAGTGTGAAGGTCCTACTTTCAACCCCCAGTACTAAAAAAAAAATTCTGCATTCCCTGCTTATTAATATATGATGTCTGGCAAATCCCTTTCTAAGCCTCTATTTCCTCATCTGCAAAATGGGAATAAGATGCCCTTAATGTAAGAATACCATTTTATTTAACTGAGATTATACTTTCACAGTGCTTAGCCCTGTACCTGGTACATAATCTAACATCTGAAAACAGGGAGTTTTTATTATTTGACATTATTTTAAAATTGATTTTTGATAGCAAATACTATGAACTCCAACACACTTCTGTACTCTTCTTTGGAAAATTATCACGTGAGATTTTCATCTTCTTACACCTTTCCTTTGTTTTATGTCTAAGTGGCTACAGCCCAGTTCCAGATTGGATGCAATAAAAATAGGTCTAGCAACCACGAAGTGCCCCTTGCGCTCATAGGTTGCTCTAGCTATATGTTTTCTGGGCAAATCGCCCCCAGCCTCTGGCCAGACTGTGGAATGTTGGTTTCCTCCAACATTAGCCTCCCGGGGGTCAATTTTCACAGTTTCCATATGTTTTTATATTACCCCAAACTGTAAATATAGCTGACATTCTACCAAATTAGCCCTAATGTGCCTCTGTCTAGCAGGGCAGCCATAGGTTTTTAGAAGGATACAATACTCCATGGGATTGTGGCGATTATAACAAATGTTTTATTTTTAAAGTGCTCAGATCCTTTTTTTGTATTTGAAAAGAAGCAAATGATGTGCAAAGAGAAGATATGAACTAGGAACAGGGTCGCCTTTTTAGTCTGAGATTTTTCCCTGTCTTGAGTTTGCCACACAGTTCCAGAAGTTCTATCTTTGTATCTGTTAGGTGATACCTGTATTGTTCTTCCTCTGATTTTCCCTTTTTGTTGAGCTTCTACTTTTTTCTGCACAGAGTCTCCAGTCATCTCCTCCTCATCTCTGACTTAATTTGTTTGTATAGGAAGAAGAACCAAACATTATGATAGTCACCATCCAGGTTGTGGAGTTCAGTAAACATTTTTGCTTATGAGAATAGATTCTTTCATAAAGCTTGGTAATTTGTTTAAAAGGCAGGTACATTGAGGTTCTTGGGCTTGGAGAACAGAAATGAATAGGACAATCGTGGTTTTGGGTCCTACTTCAGGACGGGTGCTTCATTTCCTTAGCTGTCATTGTCACCGTGATGTGGCACTGTGAAGCTCTCCCTCATGTCCTGAATCTCCCATAATCCCCCTTGATGGAGAGTTCACATTCTTGGATTATTACTTCACCCACGTCTCCTTCTCTAACAGCCAACCGAATTGCTGCCCAGGGGCATCCTGTCAGGTTAGGAGTATTGAACCTTGAAGCGGCTGGACCACAGAACACAGACTAGATCCTGATTTTTCCCATTTCTTCTCTGTGGACCATTCTAGGGCTGCTTGTGAGAAAAGAAAGTGGGATAGTGAAAGGAAGGAGTTCTGTAGTCTTCATCACAGTTGCTTGGCATAGCACGAAGTTTAAGGAGTTGGAAAAATATCTGGAGCTAGACTGAATCTTGGTTCTGAAACTCAGTCTGCAATTTTAGGCAGTTCCGTCATCTATCAATGGAATAAACAAATAGGTCCTACATTACAGGATCACGGTGAGATCAATGAACTAGTATTTGTAATGTGTCTAGAATACACCAAGTCACATGTCTGAGTGAATGGCAGGAACATTTGCTGCAATGATGATTGCTGCTATGTCTTGTAGGCCTTCAAACTCCAACCCTCAGGCCAAATCCAGCCCTTCTGCCTGTTCTCCTCAATAAAGTTGTACTGAAACACGGTCTCCCATTTGTGTTCCTATTGTCTGGGGCTGCTTTAGCCCTGTAAGACATAGTAGATGCAAGGGGAGTCTTTCTGATAGAGGGTGTCTAGACCACAATGTTTAAGGTATTCTTTGCCGGGCCCTTTATGGAAAGTGCTGACTGCTATTCGAGACTTTGCAATGCCTTTCTCTGCAGCATAACTTCACAGTTTTCTGTGAACTGCTTAGAGATTTTTACCATCTATTACATACAAATTAAATCAGAAAGCCACTGGGTATCCCATTTTAATCTTAAAAATGAACGATATAAGAATGAACACTCCAGAGTTTTTTGCGTTAGCAACAGATAATTTCCATTTGTGCTCTTAGTAAGTCCAGGCTTATTTTTGACTAGGTGTCATTTTTTATAATACATTGGTATTCGTTACTGAGATTAAATTCTCCCTTATAGAAAGTGCTGTTTTTGCAAACAATTTAAGAGAACAATCTTAGTTCCTGTAAATCCCGAGATACATATTCTGACATAATTTTAAGTGTTTGCATGCAGCACGTAGAAAACAAAAGGGGGCCTGTGTCATCCTTTTACTTTCAGAATTCGATTCAATCCAGCAGAAGTGTGTCAGTGGCTGTGGCCTAGGCACCAGGCTGGGCCCTGAGACAGGGTGAGCATGGAGCGAGGGTGCTTAGGGTATAACAAGGCAGGCATGAGAGGCTAGGAGTGCGATGGGTTAGTGACAAGGAGGCACAATGTAATGGGGGAGTTCATGGCAGCAGGACCCTGCTTTCTTCATAGACGGGAAAGGCTTGGCTGGGGTACATCTCCTTCCTATTGGGGGGTGGGAGTGTGTATATGAGTTATCTGTGATAGGGGGCGGCAGTACAGGTAAGACAAGAGTTTCTAGGAAAAGAAACCACTTTGGCAGAGGACCTGAGGACAGTGGGACCTGTGTACAGGGTGCAAATGGAGGACCAGTGTCGGGTGGGGGCCAGGGAAGTCGGATGAGATAACACTGGGGAGACAGGGCTTAGCCCTAGCAGAAGTCATGGCATGGACCGTGGGCATTTCATGGGTGGTAGAAATCCAGTGTGAAGTTTTGAGTTGGAAGGAGATAGGATCTTATTTGTGTTCTTTCCATTGCCTCGTGGAGAACGGATTCCACGGCCCACTGAGAGCCAGAACCCTGGCCCAACCTGGAGATTATGGTAGCTCGGGCCAGGGAGGATGTGATTAAGCGTCACTGCTTCACTCTGGGAAATGCTCCCGCAATAGGAATCTGTCCTGGCTGCAATGCCTGTCTGGTGAGGGAACAACCCATAAGCAACTCACAGTAGATACATGTGTGGTTATAAATTGCACTGAGTGCTGTGAAGCAAGTGTACTGGATACAGTCAGGAAGGCTTTTCAGTGAGGGGAGGGACACCCTTGGATTTGGTGCCCAGAAAATACCTCTCTGAGGAGGTGAAACATCAGTTGAGACCCGAAGGAGGAAAGTTGGCCACGGAGGTCTGGCAGAAGAGGGGTCCCAGACCCCATTTTTGCCTATGATCTTTGGTGGGAAGTAGACACTGAAACAAGACTGAATTCTCAGGCTAAAGGGAGAACGGTGTGGGATGAGAGTTCTGAGGTCTGTGGGCGTGTAATTTTAATTGTGCGGAATTGGAAGGCTGTGGGAGTATTACTACATGCCACCAAGCACATGGTCTAACTTGTTACCAAACACTTGGTCTTGCTTTTGGGTGGAGTGCACGTTAAATGGGAGTCCAGCGTGGATCAGAGAGACTGAAGAGAAGAGGGCCGTGGCCGTCAGGGAGTGACGACGGTCTGTCGCGGCAGCGGAGCTGGTGAAGAGCAGGGTCGGCCCACCGTTTCCCTGTCTGTTCTGCTCAGCTGACTTTGAGCTGGGGATGGAGGCACAGGGGATATGTGAGGCCACATCGCACTGAGGTGGACACACTTGCCGGGCAGGGAAAGATGGCAGGGGATGGCTCTGGGCCCTCCTGGGGTGAATCTACTACCCACGCTTGACTTCTAGGCTGAGAAGCCTGAGCGTGTAGTCTAGTCTGTGGTGGGCGTGCTGTGTAGAACCAGCCTGTGTTCACTGGGTCACCAGACCTACAAAACGGGCCGAGTGATAAGAAAATTATGTGGTAGAGTAAGTCAGAAGCAGGCTTGTCAGTTAATCCTGTGACCCTTAGAACTATGTATGGTCTCCTTACCGGAAAGAGCATCTTGTTATTAGGTACACGAGATCCCTGCAGAGGGTGAAAACCAGGCTGACCTTTTCCCTCTCAGTGTTCTGTGAGTGCACCAGTCCTGCTGTGCTCATAGAGGAGGAGGCCGGGGCATCCGCGGTCGCCCTGACTCTGCTTTCCAGCCCTTGGGTCCGCCCGACCAGGCCCCACCATCTCCTTCGTACTTACCCCTTCATCACTAGGTCCATTCGTATTTGAGGGCGCATTCCGGCATTCTTTGCGGTAGGGAGTCCTCCAGAGTCAGCGTGAAGGAGAACATTAGAAGAAAGTCTGCCCGTGACAGCCTCTCCCAGAGTGAACCGTCTGCAAGGAAAACAAATTCTTCTCTGACTCTTTGTGACCATCTGCAATATAACCTGCTGAGTCTCCTCCTTAGGTCTTCCCGGCTTGGGTGGGAAGGCCAGGGGTGAGGTACCAGGAAGTGATATGTGCTCCACAGAGGAAGGTTGGGGACACAGGGGACACTGGAGTTTGGGGCTGACATTTCTAAAGCACTTACTCTGTGTAAGGTAACCTTAAGAGCTGTGGGTTTATGGAATCATTTAATATCCCATCTTCCAGTGGAAGAACTTGGCTAGGGTCGCAGACTTTGTAAGGAATGCCACTGTCGTGAGGATGCTTTCAATTTGGCATCAGCATTTTTGGTCTTGGCCACTTATACTGCCTCTGCACCCTGGTGGTCTCAAATGATTCCAACCCTTTCATGAAGTTGAGGGGAGACTGAGCTGATAGGAGCATCTCCTTCAAAGAGGCGTGTTCTGGTAGGATCTGATACTAGAAGCTGGGAAACTGAAGTGTTCTTTGCTTCCAGAAAATTTTATTAAATTTGCAGAACTGAACCCTCCCTCCCCTGTACACTTTCCCTCGTGTGTGTGTGTGTGAGTGAGAGAGAGAGAGAGAGGGAGAGAGAGGGAGAGAGAGGGAGAGAGAGAGAGAAACTGGTCATGAAACCTAGGGGTATTCTACCACTGAGCAACGTCTCCTGCTGTTTTTGTTTTTGTTTCTGTTTTTTGAGGCAGGGTTTCACTAAATTGTCCAGGGGAACTCAAATCTGTGATCCTCCTGCCTTAGCCTACTTAAGTGCTGGGATTACAGGTGTGGGGCACCCTGCCTGGTTTAAACTTTCTTTAAAGCTGTGTTATCAGGTTCTTGGTATGTTCTGTGGCCTACTAAGTGGAAAACGATGACTTTGAAGGTGTGTTGGCCCCAGGTAGTTTACCTGATGGAGGTCTTGTCTCTGGTTCTTGTCTGCAGGGTGCTGGTACTCATCTCTGGGGAGCAAATGCTAGAGGGAGGGAAGGAGGAGCAATAAAGTGAGGAGGGAGATCCATTCAGAGAGCAGGAAAGATGAGCTCGGACATCTTGTCAGTGGGTTTGGACATGGATCGAGGCAGTGGACTGTCATCAACCTAGTGGCCATAGAGTTACTCTTGCGAGGCTGATACAAGATGCAAAGTGCAGGAGATCGGGCCCAACCTCTGAGGCCTCTGAGGCTGGCCTGGCCTGTGATTCTTTGCTGGCAAGAGAGTGGGATTCAACTAGCCATTGCAAGACAGACCTTTCCTCCTTCAGGAAGGAGAGATCATGTTCATGACATTTAGCACATTTGTAATTGCTTTAAAATATTTTTAGAATATTTATGATAGTGTTCTAAAATTTATAGTTATGCTGAAGTACGCAATGGTATTTACAAGCTTCAAAATGAGATCATCTCGGTGGTGAAAAGTTTAAGCTTTTATCGTCAGAAACTCTGCAAGTAGCATGCACTGTGAGCCCCTGTCGTGTGTGTGGCCCTGTCCTTGTGCAATCACTCCGAGTCTCAGCTCACTCACTGTCCTGGCCTGGAGCTTCCTGCACCACTGCCATGAGGGTCACCCACCAGCAGCGTGACTCATCTTTAAGGAAAGCATGAGGGAAGCTGGGTGTACCACACAGCATTTGATAATGCACTCCGAGTCCATTGTTGAAGATCTTTGGAATACTTGCTGTTCTGGTGTCAAACGTGAGACACTAAATATACATGCACCATATTGCACAAGACACAGTGACATTCTTACTGTAAGCTGAGAGTGAGACAGAAGGTAAGCATTCACCTGTACTGCCTCATTCATCAATCCTCCACAATAACCCTATAAGTTACATAGGATTTTTAATCTTTAATTTGTTTATTTAGTTTTGGTGGTGTTGGGATCGAACCTAGGGTTTCACACATGCTAGACAAGGGCTCTACCGCTGAACTAAATCCCAAGCCCTATGCCCCTTTTATAAGCTGAGGCACAGAGAGGTTAAGGAACCTACCCATGGGTCACACAGCGAGAAAATGATGAACTCATGGGGGCCAGGCAATCTGGCTCTAAAGTGTGTTATCAGCCGCTGTACTGCAGCTGCACTGGAAGATTCGTATGGTCTAGAAATAGTCTTCCATGGAGGTTGTATTACTTTATACTCCCAGCTAAACACATTGAGTCATTTATGCAGTTTATGTCAGCTATTGAAAACTGACTTTACCAATATGATTTCCAGCTATCCCTCCCTCATAATTGCTTTTATTTTTATGTGCATATTGGATATATTTTAATGGTATTTCCTTGGAGAAAATATCCCTCCAAAGAACTTTTTTCTCAACAAGGGCACAAAAACTATGTCCACAAAGGTTCTGCTCTAAAAACATTTATTGCAACTTCATTCATAGTAGTAAAAAGGGGAAAGAACCCAAATGTCCATTCACAAGGGAATAACTAATCAGACTATACTGTGTTCATATAGTGACGTATTATTCAGCACTAAGAAGGGCTGGACCGATAGAGCAGTGTGCACACATTCCAGAAACTTAATGCTGAGGGAGGGAAGCCAGTCCCAAGGAAGTACGTGTTGTATGACACCATGTACGTGAAGTTCAATAATTGACAAGACAAATCTGTGTAAATAAAAGTTGGGATAATGATTCTTTCTGAGCAGGGAGAAAGGACATGAACCTGAGTGATGACAAAGCTCCATATTTTTATTGGTCAAAATTCCTTCACTTATGTCCTTAGTATTGGCATATTTTCTTTTGTGTACTTGTACCCCACCTATACAGACATGTGTACACACGCAAACACACACAGGGTGCATAAAAACTGATGTTCCCTTCTTTCCCAACCCCAGTGGTACACATCATTTATAGACTGGTGTGGAGTTTCTAGACGTTTCTATTTACATGCATATATGTATATATCATCCGAAGAGGCTTTCATGTTTTCACATGAACAAAACAAGGCTTTATGTATTCTGGTACCTGCTTTCTTTTTCAATTAACAATATGCCTTGAAGGTGTCTTCATCTGGCCTTAATATTTGTAGCTATGTGATTCCATATTATGAATGTACTTAATTTCTTCAATCAGTTTCATTCTAATGGACAAACAGGTAGTTTTCAAATTTTCGCTTGTGTCATTCTAATGAAAACATTTTTGCATATATCTTCTGCATGTGTGCAAGCATTTTTGTAGGCTTCTTTTCTAGAAGAATTTGATTGGGGGGAAAGGTGTGTGCATTTTAGTGGATCCTGCCAAGTTGATTTCTAAAAATGCTTCTGTGAATTATATTTCTGCTGACCACATATAAGAGCTGGATTCCTGAATCCTTTCCAAAAATGAAAATTATCAGTTGTTTAAAGTTTTCAAGAGCAGATAGGTAAAAACTTGCATCCAATTTCTGCTGATATTTTAAAATAAATTTTTATTTTCTCCTTTGCATCCAAAAAGCCACATACCCTAGGAGGAGCATGGGCGTCTCCTGTCTTGCACTCCCAGCTAGGTAATTCTCGAAGTCTCAAAGCCTGCGGTGTTCTCCCCAGCAAGTTAGAGAACATTTTCTAATTTTAATTTGGCAGGCTCTTCTAGTAAGATAACAGCAACCTGTTATCTCTGACATATTTTCTGAATACAATAGTTATTGATGACCTTGATATCGGTTGGAATTTTTTAATTCCTTGATGGTGCCTGAATTTTGAAAAGTGCCATGACTTACTTTACAAAACTCCCTTATGAAACATTGCAATTTAAGTAAGTTTCCCCCGCTCCCCCGGTAGCGGGGATTGAACTCATGACCTTGCACTTGCCGGGCAGGCGCTGTGCCGCTGAGCTAAACCTCCAGCCCCTTAAGTAAGATATTGAAAACTGACTTCACCAATATGTTTTTCAACTACCTCTCCCTCATCATTGCTTTTAGTTTTAATGTGCATGTTGGATATATTTTAATGGTATTTGCTTGGAGAAAATATCCCACGAAAGAACTTTTATTCTGAACACGAAGCAGGTAAATCTCTGGTGGCGGCTTGAGGCTGCCCAAGTTGCCTAGCGGGGAGAATCTGGAGAAGTACAAAGCAAACTTTCTTCTGGGGCAATGTAGGAACAGGCGTCGCGGTGTGCACCCCTACTGTCCCTGCGTGGCAGGGCGGAGGGACGAGTGAGAGATGTTCCGAGTTCAGCATGCTCATTTAGTCAGTGTGGGTTTGCTTCTGCAGGTGGAGGAGGATACGGAGTCTGATAGTTCACATCCAGCTTTTATTGTTGGAAATGCTGGACCTGTTAGTAGGACTGTGGCCATTTATTTTTCACTGAGCATCACTGAACTGGGAATGGGAGGCCTTTTGTCCACCACGGGATCTAGCAGTTTTAAATTTCATGACCTCTCTGCCTGCTTCCTTTGTAAACTGCCTTTTCAACCTGCGCTTCAGAGGAACCTGAGGGCTCCTCTGAGGGGCACCGGACAGAGTGGTTGCTTAGTAGCTGATGCTGTGCTCATCTGTCCCGCCTTTAACCCATGCCACTCCTTTTCTCCTTCCTTCCTGGGCAAAGCAGTTCTTTTCCTGTTTTTGTTTCCCAGGAAGCTCTTACAGAAGAGAGGGTCAGACTACTAGAAACGTATTTGCAAGTCATGGGTCCACTTCATAGAGACAATTGAAGCGCATACTGGGGATGCAGCTGTTGATGGTCATGTATGCACAGTGATCATGCTTGTCACCTGGTCCTCCAATCTGACTGGCCCACATCCTCAGCAGTACCACGCGACCCCCATTTTTCCTTTTCAATTGCTGGTATCCTTATAAGACAGCATTCGAAGGAGTGATTGAAAAATGTCGAAGAAAGCCCTGCATGATGTGTCAGACACCAATCTCCTACTTTTCTGAGCCACTTATTTTTAACTCGGGAAGATTTAAGGGACACATGAACTTGGAATTTAGTTTTTCCTTTTGGATTGATAAAACCTTGCATATACCTGAAAGTAAGGTCTGTGTATTAAGACTGCTCTGAGAGCTTTGTTGAAATTCTTTATACAAGTGATGCTCGTAATAATAATCTATTTGTCACTGGTGCTTGAAAGGGATAGTGTTTAACAGTTGGTTCTATTTAATGTTATGATTTAAAGTAATAAAAAATAATAGAATGTACTTCTGTACAGAATACTCTGATTAATCTATCTCACTAGTCATGCTGACCTCTCCATCAGATCCTTTATTCTGGGCAGTGACCTCATTTCTAAGTAACTGGAAAATGTGTTTGCCCTGGTTAATATGAGCTTTAAAAATATCAAATTTGTTCAATCAGGAAACAAGAGGTCATTGTTAAATTCTTCCGAGTAAGCTGAAGCTCATCTTCTGAAACTAGATTTGCATATAGACTTGAGTTGGTGGTTTCGTATGTGTATGTTATTGTACTGAGTAAAAGTATGGAATAGATAGAAATTGGTGGTAGCAATCAGGACTAAAGAGATGATTATTTAATTTCGCCTGTATCGTCCTAGTCTACCAAGAATACTTCAATTGCCATTGCTGTTGGTGGGATAAATATTCCCAAGGGGCCCAAGTGTTCAGAATTTCTTTTATTAGCATGATTACTAAAAGAAGATTGCTTAGTAAATAATTCTCTTGAGCTCCATTTTCTTGAGATGGGAGGGAAAAAGAGAGCTCATAATTTCAGGAGGACTAGAAATAAGACTGTCATTCAGAGAGCTGGTTTTGTTTGCTTTCGGGTTCAATTTGACACATTTGCTACGTGTCACCTAGTTCTCATCTTGTTTATAGGTACAGAAGAGCAGTGACTCTTAATACACAGTACTTGTCTTGGGAGTCAGGGCTTAGTCACAGTGACTGAAATGGCAGTGCCGGGGAGAGGAGGTAAAGAAATTAGAAAGGACCCCCGATGATTGTGCTTCTGAGCCCCTGTGCTGCCCTCCTGCCTCCACACGTGTCGGATTAGATTTATAACAGCTGCTGTGGACATGGTTGCCTAAATCCGTGGAATGTTTTGCTAAATGCCTCTCATGAAATAGTTCACATCAAGCTGTAACTGCTGGTTTTTTTTTTTTTTTTCAATTTTAATCCATCTTTTATTCTTAGACTTTTGCTCACTTGATCACTTTATGATTTTCCACTTTGACATCCTATAGATTCATTAAGAACTTTTATTCCAAACGCCAGGGCTTTGTTTAACAGTATGATTAGCCAAAGTGTTATTTTGTTTGAGGTAAGCATTGACAGTGTATTTGATTGGAGTTTTGTGATTGTTATTTTAAAGTCAAAGTAACGGGTTAGGATTTCAGAATAAGAACGTGAGCTAAAAGAATAATAGTACTTAGAATAGCAGCCAGTTAGAAGAAAATAAATGTACCACAGGGCCCACCTACCTTATTCAGTCCTGTCTTTTACCCCACTTGCCTTCCTACCCTGAGCTCCCTTCCCTGTGGCCCTTGTTCCTTTGACTAGCCAGCTGCTTCCCTGCGTTCAGGGTTGTGTGCCCTGTTCTCTCTGCTGGGAAGCTCCTCCGCTGGTGTTTCTCCTGATTGACTTCTTTGAGTCTCAGTCACAGTCTGACTCCTGAGGGGGGCTGTCTCTGGCCAAAGTGTCTGAAGTCATCTCCTCCCACCCTGTCACCTGTCCACATATGCGCATCATCATCTCTCATGTCGTGCTGTCTATTTCTCCAACATTAGGAAACTGAAGTTGTGTCTTTTTGGTGCAGTACTTGTCTGCCTTGCTCACTGGACTCTCAGCTCCATGAGAATGTAGACTTTACCTACCTCATTCACCACTGAAGCCTCAGGGCCATCCTGACATTCAATGGGTGCTCAGTACCTATTTGTGCTTGAAAAATGGAATATTCTGAGCTCCCAGCTTTTCTCCTAATTAAGATATTCCGTGTTTAGTCCTTCCTGAATCCACTGTGACAACATATGCTTGCCCAGTGGTTGAATGTAACGGAGCTGTGTTGGCTTTTCTCAGGCACATGAAGGATCAGAATAAGAAGGTGGCCAACCTCAAGCACAATCAGCAGCTGGAAAAGAAAAAGAATGCCCAGTTACTGGAAGAAGTCCGCAGGCGAGAAGACAACTTGGCTGACAATTCACAGCATTTACAGGTGAGACCGGGTTTACCTTCTTCATCCTTCCTAATTAAACACATTAATTTTGTACACTCAGGAAGTTCACAAAACTTGCTTTACTTCACTCAAAGCTCGAAGGTTCTGAGACAGATCATTATTCTGCCTTCTTTGTAAATACAGTTATCTCTCAGTGACATTCCTATCTCAGAAACCAACCAACTGACTGAAAACACCAGTCTTTCCTCATTAACCGTTCCTATTTTTGGCAAAGGGATTCTTCCCATATGCTTAATAAAACATTCAAGTGAAAACAGGGCATTTCCTTTGAAGTTTATTTATTCCAGTATGCCTTTCAACAGAGATTCATTTCAACTTGGCTGCAGTTGGTGATAAATTTTGCTTATTAATTATTGTCTTTCTCCATTTATATATTGGGCTTCTTCCTTGAAGATAGAAGAAGTTAGATAATTTCAGTATGTCCTTATAGTTCATCTTTTTAATTGACCACCAGAGAAATAAGAAATTATTCCAGAGGAAGAAAGTGTAAGAAAATGTATAGCACAGAACAAGGCAGAGAGGGGCTACTTAGCCAATATTAGTTCCTTTTTTCGCTGTGTCCTGGAAATACCGTAATGCTGTCACTCCAGCCTGCTCTGCGTTGGTGCTCGCTTTGGAGTTTTCATGGAACGGCACAATGCTAGGATCAGGTCCTCTGCTGAGTTCTGCATGCTTTCACACGGACCACAGCATGGTTAAGGCCACAGCTTCCAAAGTGCTCTTGCAAGTCGTGTTCCAGGATGTTGGGTCTCAGTTTCCCCATGTGTCCCAGAGATTTAGATAGAAACCTAAAGACTGAGATAATAACAACTAAAATTTGCAGAACATTTTAGTTTTTTTCCCCAGGCATATGTTTTTTAAAATTCCTTAACAAGCTTGGTGGTTTTACATGTAGTGAACTACAGTCTCAGAAAAGTTATGACATGACGTCCTAGTAAAGGGTCCTGACTCCAAGAAATAAATGCTGAGAAATAGCAAGAGTGGTCAGTACTATTCACGGACTGTTTCAATATGCTGGACACTGACGCTTTGCTCGGTGTTGCTTGAATTCACAGGACGCTCCGCAAGTGATGGCCAGCCCACTTTCTAGGAATGCTGTCAATCCAGGGGGAGGAGAGTGACTCTGGCTAATAGTTCTACAGATGTTGAATATGAAGATTATCCAGGCCAGGGTCAGGCCCTGTCATCACTTGGAGCCCAAGTAGAAAGATTCAGCCTCACCCAAATCCCATGGGATAAGAGTGAGCACAGGAGATATCCCACAAGAATGAAAGAAATTCTGTTATCTGGAGGGGTACAGGACAGATAAAAACACGGAGGTCCACTGCAGCCATCACGTGGGGTGGATAAACAGTTGTGATTTCATCTGTTACATGGTGAGGGAGGCTCTGAGAGATAAAATAACTTGTGCGACATTACTTAGCTAGTAAGTGAAAGTCCGGGAACTTAAACCTTTACCTGCCTATGTTTAGGTACTAAGAGGTCTGAAAAATTAGGAAGGCAGGCAAACTGAGATGGCAGAGTGTCTTCATGGAAGCAATAGGCTCTGAGCTGACTCCATTTAAATTGAATGCATTTGAGTTGAGAGAGAGATGAGTGCTGGTGAAGGCCCTCTAGGTAAGAGAACTAGCAGAAAGAGGACAGAGGTCGGGAAAGAAAAGTACAGTCCCAGCACAGAGCAGAGTGACTATGGTGGTAGTTTTCCGTGAAGTAAGCGTCATTTGCTTTCTTGAAGTGACTGGAACAAGAATGCTTCTGTTTCATTCCAGGCTTCGGAGTTTCCTGTTTCTTGGGAAGGTTCCTTAACTTCCTTACGCCTCACTTTCCTCGTTTGTAAAACAGGAAAGCTAATGGCAGCTACTCCAGAGCTGTTGTAAGGGCCGAAATGTTAGTGCATATAAAGAATTTAGAATTGTACTTGGCACACGCTCTGCTCAGAATGTTAATGATTAACTGTTGTTATAATAACAAGAAAAGGGTGAAAGAAGCATTTTTAAAAAGAGTTGCATGTTTAGAGCATTTATACAGTTGTACTCGGATGTACATTAAGTATCGAAGTTTCTGTCTTTTCTATCTATAGAAATTTATTCTTTGGAAGGACACTTCTAGTTATAGAAATTAATATCTTGTTTTTGACCCATAAACTCTTGTGAAGCAGTATTTTCCTAAGGGGCCTTGATAACCACCTCACAGACCTATTCATAAAAGATAGCCTGGTCTGGAATTGCTGAGTTGCATTCCTGACCACCCCAAATAAAGGATAACACTTGAAATGCAATAAAAAGTAATCACAATTAATTTTGATGAAAATGTCTCTGGTTAAGGTTAATAGAGAGTGAACCTCCCACTTGCCTGGATTGCTAAGCAGATATGCTCAGATGCAGTAATTGCCTTCTGAAAATAGGACTTTCTGGAGCATTTGACTTTTTAATATGTTGTTTAAGAACTTTCTGTTTGTAAATGAGACTTTTAAGCCCTTTAAGTGTCAGATATGGTCTGACTGGTTGGTTGTTTGGTTGGTTGGTTGGTGGTTGTAAGCTTGGCACCTGCTAAATTTGATTTATCCTACAGTGATGTTTTTGCTTGGTTTCTCTTTTGTTTTATTTTGTTTTATACTGGGCATTGAACCCACACTAGTATTTGGTAATGATTGGATACCCTGGCCTCTTGATTTCAACCAACTAAATAGGTATTACGTCCAGAAAGCCATCAGGGAGCATATTGCCTACAACAATGATAGCTATAGAATGAGCCTTGAAAGGAGAACTCAGAGAGATTCAACTAGTTGGTCTAAACATTAGAGACAAATTTTAGTGATAAACTGTTTATTATTTAAAGAAGGACATGATGTATATAGGCAAAACCTAGGCTGCTTCAGTCAAACCTAGATAGGTAGTCATGGTACAAAACATTTCACAACATGACTGTCTTTACTTCTCAAGTTCATATTGATTTGGCAGGAACTGCAAACTCAAGGGCCGTTAGGGTGGAGGTTATTCATATAAGTGAAAGATTTGCATGTTGAAAAGATGATGATATATATTTCCTTCAGCCTGCCTTTCATTTTTTACTTTTGGTAGAGATGCATCAGTTACCAACTGGTATGACAATGCTGTGAAAAAATCACCCCCAAATTTAGTGGCTTTAAAGTGTTAACAGTTTTTTCACTCATGTTTGTAAACTGACTGATTGGCTTGGCTGCTGAAGGGTGGGTTTGGCTGATCACTTTGCTACTTAGCCTGAAGAGCCATCAGCAACCCAGAAAAACTCTTCTAATGACAGCAGTAAAGGCAGGGGAGAATAAACAGAAATGTGCAAGGTGTCATTAGGTCTAGTCTTGAACTGACGCTATGGTTTCCATCCCAATTAATTGACCAAAGCAATGCACATGCTCAGTCAGGGACTGGGCAATTCGTTCCACAGGGGTAGAGAACGTTATAAACAGGCAGATGCAAAGAGGAGAGAAGAATTGCGACTCATCATTCAGTCTATCAAAAGAGATAGGATTTGAAAAATAGTCCTCTGTTGTAAGAAAAACAACATAAGCATAGTGAAGAATTTCAGCTGTGGTTGGCCTTAGTGTGAGAATGTAATTTAGAGTGATGGGGAACAGTAGGAAACTCAAGAACGCTTGCCTCATCTAAGTATGGGCCTGGAAGCTCTGATTGAACGTTGCTGTAAAGGTGGGACTGGTATGGTGAGACCTTCTAATTGCGCAAGTTACATAATACTGTGTGAATTATTCTGAGTATTTGAGAAGGCTGGTTCAGACTTCTTTAAACGGGACGTGGTCTATTGCACAGCCTGGAACTCAGATCCCGTTAGGTTCAGTGGTGTGAGTGCACCCCAGTTAGCTCACCTTAACCCACTACAGAGCAGTGAGAATTGGATTTTGCCCCGAGTCCCCATTTTGTCTGAAAATACCTTGAATTATTGTCAGAGGTCACCCACAATCTAGGTGGAGAGCGTGTTCTTGATTTAATTTCTTTAGTCTTTTTTAACATTAGCAAAGAGACCAAGAAGGAAAGGATAAAGAGACATGAAGTTGACCTGTTCAGTGCTCAAATCCTAGTGCCTATTAGTTACTTTACGGCCTTGAGTAAGGCCGAGATCTCCTTATCCTTTTTTCATATGCAAATAGGGATTATAATCTCTTCCTCTTTTATGCCGTAAACAAAATAAGGCTTGTGAAAGACCTGTTTGGAGCTCAGTTACTAGACCCTTTTCCCAGAGAGACAGGGAAAGAGAGTTTTGCCACAGAAGACAGTTAACCACTGGAAGTAATCACCCAGCAAACCCTTTGCAACAGCTATTTTCACTGGAAGCAATACAGATATAGAGCACATCCCAGTAAATGAAAGTTTCCAATAAAGCATTAAAATATTTTGAGCAATAAGGAGGCAAGTTAAAGCATTTTTCAAGTTAATGTTGAATTGTGTGTGAAAGGTCGATGTGAAAGATCATGCTTTTCTTGTGTAATTCTGTAGAGCCGCTCCCCGGGACACAAATTATAAAGCATATTTATGCCTGGCCTTGGGACTTTGGGCCTCTGTGTGTGCCCCATAGGAGCTCGTATGGAAATTGTTCAACAAGGTATCTTTCCAGAGATTCACACTAAATTGTTGTTACCAGGATAGGGTGCATCCTTTTCCATCTCCAGCTATTTCTTACTGAGCAAAGATGTCCATTTGAAATCCCAGTGGACATCTTTGTAGATTTTGGCTACATTTTTCCCTATGCAGCTTATTAAGTTAATGAACTAACATGCTAAGAAAGGCACAAGCCAATATTTTATGCTCCTTGTCTGTTGTATGTCTGCAGAATTCTCTTCAATTTATTGCCTGAAAACTAAAGTCTGTTCTTATGTGCTTCCGTTTCCAAATTATAGGCTCCTAGGGAACTGTAAAGTTTCTTCTCTGCCAGCAGTGAAGCCTGAGTGTGATCAGTTTAAAAAGCAAATGCATATTCCCATTTATTCTTGTCCTTTTAGTAAAGATTTAAAAATTAGATTAACAAAACTAGAAGTGATTTTATGTTTCAATTTGTGCAACCCTATGAATTTGTATTTTTTTACGGGAGGATTTCCTTTACTTCACTCTTCCAATTAGAGTTGGAATCTGCTAACACGAGAAGGATAACCAACAATGTAAACCTCAAAATAGATAGCTTTCAGCAAAACACATAGTTGATCATGAAGTTTCCAAGGTTTAGGAAGTTGTTTCTTTGTGAGGGTCACATCTATCTTAAGCAGCAGTTTTTAAGCCTTGTATCTATATGTTCATCTTTCCAAGTCACTAAGTTCAGTTCTTTCTCCTTCAATTCCCCGAGCTTCAAACTGTTACTCTAACTGTGATGTATGCTCCCGTGTTATGGTACACTTACCTAAGTACCGCTATTAGTGGAAACCTGACCAGCAGAGTTCAGTGATTCATCATTGTCAAAACGCATTTATTGAGTTCCTAGTTTTTCATGGCTGTTTGGTAGGCATGGCGTGAGGTGATTTAGGGAGGTCCCCTTTCAGCTATCTTTTTCAACACATGGAAAGATGAGAAAGGTCATCCTAGCACAGGTTGAAAAGCAAATCCACATTTGTTCCAATTTTCATCACAATTTAACGTCATACTTTTTAACACCGTGAGAGATTTTGTTTGTCTTGCAATTTTCAACCTTGATGCGTAGAAGTTGGAAAGCGCTGTTAAGTTGTAGATAAATCTCATCACAACGTTGAAAAGAAAACTGAGCCTCCTCCAACATTTCCAGACTTTGTTCCTGGTTTCAGACAAAGAGAAATACTCAAGTATTTGTGAGTCTGCAGAGGACGTGGATTGTTGATGAGTAGGGCTGGGGGTTAGTACAGAAGTGCTTTCTTTCCTTGGGGATTTATTTTGACATTTGTTTTTCTTTCACACTGTAATCCCCCACAAGCCAAAATCGACTTTTGTTGTAGCAGGTCCCTATAGGCAGTCTCAGAAAATCTTATTTGACAATCGGTTTCTGGTAGCCTTGAGCTGGAATCGTTACTCTTTGTAGTAACTCATAGACTGTCAGGGGTGACAAGACATCCTGCGCAGTGTATTTGAGAACCAACCATTTGTTAGAAATGTTCCCAGCAGCCAAGTAAAAGCACGTAAATAAAACCGTTGTACGTGGGGTTTTTCAGTTTTTCTTCTTTCCTCCCAATAAAGTATGACTTGTTTTTCCAAATGTGCAATAACTTGCATATTTCTTCTGAGAGACGTCTTCTGCTTTTTCCTGTGGATTTGTGACCTAATCCCCCACTTCATATAGCCTCTTAGTACAAACCCAATATGTTTCTATAGAAAAGAGAGGTTTACCCTTAATCAAGTGTTGCCTAATCTACCTACTAAATTACCCCCTGGAGACATACAGCGTTCATTATTCTTCTTTGAAGGGTTTTCAGATTTCACTCCATTAGCGGCTCTTCAACAGTCCTCAGTAAAATGAATGTTTGTTTGCCAAAAGCTGAAGATTCTGCAGAATGAAATGCAACATATCTTTCAAGTGAAATCATTGTTATCATGGAGGTAGAGCCTGGAATGATGGGACATTTTTGGGGGAGGGGGGAAAATCATGCCAAAATGACATACTAATTTCATTCATTCCACGGTGGATTACTGAGAAAGCTCAGTGTCTTTTAGATGTTATTCCATTTGGTCCCTGAAATATTAACTAGTAAGAAAAGGGCACGGCCCAGGGCACATTGGCAACAGACAATCTTTCCTAGGGGACACACTGTATTAGTACAGGGAGAGAGGAGGACTTGTGAAAATCACCACTGATGACCAGTTCAGTCAATAATAAAACAATCACCCACCTAAACCCAAGTTCCGCGTATGCATTTTCCAAAGTGCTTTTACAGGCTGATCTTCATGCTGGGTGCCCCCATCACCTTGAAGACTGGTGGGCAAGTTCTTCTGTCTTTGTTTTTTATTTTTATTTTTTTATTTTTTATTTTTTATTTTTTGGTTTTTCTCCGGTACCAGGAACCGAACTCACGACGTTGCGCTTGCCAGGCAGGCGCTTTGCCGCTGAGCTAAATCCCCAGCCCTGTCTTTGTTTTTTAAATGAGGAAATTGACTCAGAGAGCTACTCAGTGATTTATCTGAAATGAAGGACCTCTATAAAGACAAAGTTTTGGGGAACCATGAGAACACTTTATTTCCTTACTGTGAAGGTCAGGGGAAGACTGTATACAGACGCTGAAGAAAATGTTTCCTTAGGCCAAAGCTTCTTAACCAGAAGTCCTGTTGTACAAGCTACTAGAAAAGAAGACTCTTCAGATACATACTTGGGAGTATCTGTGTTTTTCTATCTTATCTGACCACAGAATGTGCAATGTAATTTCCCATGTAGATATTAAGAAGATATTATGAAGAACCCATACTTTGAAGGCCAGGGCACTGAAAGAAGAAAAACCTCTAGCAGCACACTTACTATTTTTTTTAAGGGTAGAATTTATGTAATAACTCACACCCAGGACTCATGTAATCCCTAGAGGGCAGTCATGCTCAACATGCATCAAAAGAGCCAGTCCAGCAAAACCCACTCTCCCAGGCCAGGGTAATTACTGCAGGTTTACCCTGAGATATTGCTACCAGAGGTTAGCCAGGGGGGCACCTGCAAATCACAGTGTGTGTCACCCTGACATCAATAACCTCTTTCTAATAGATGCTGGTATTTCAGCACATTGCTACCCAAGGCAGAGACCTGGGCATGGTTAATTTTTAAAAATGTTAACTTTGACTTATGGCTTGTCCAAGGCATTGCTAAGCTGTATATTCAAACACTGTAGATTAAGGAAATGACAATCACTGCCATAGGCAATGATTTAGATGGAAACCTTGCAAAAGGAAAATACAACTATAAAATCTGTTCCTATTCACTTAATAGTTTCTCCTGTAATACATGTTTGGGAAGTTGGTAACTTGAATGTATGACACTTTTAATTTCTTCTCTGCTATTACACTTTCCCTCCACATCTTACTTATTTATGTTACCTGGAAAAAGTCCTGCAAGGTTAAACCATTGTAAGTTTTTCTTAGTAGCAAAGACTTCAGACTTTTAAAAATACAAGCTCCTTATTTTGCTGATGAGAGAAGTAGAACTCAACAAAAGCAGATGACCTTCCTCGTATCCTTAGGGGAGTTACTGACAGAGGGGATACCAAATCTCGGGCCTTTTTATGTCCTTTTCCAGGGCCATTTGTGAAGCTTACCGTTCCATGTGGTATGTCTGGAGGATTTGAATGGTTGACATTCTTGAGCCCACAGGTCAGGCCTGTGTTTCCCTGCAGTGAGAGTTACACTGGCATGTAATTATCCCTCGCAACATTTTATAAGTGGGGTATTCTGTCATTTCTTATGCTTCTCATATTTTAAAAATCTGGACTAACTAAAGAAGTGGCACATTGGCAGTGGAGAAAATTGCTGTGAGAACAGTTTACCGAGTTTAGGACTCTTGAGATGATAAATACAGATTGGCTCACATTATTTTTCTCTTTGCCACTTTGCCTCATCCATTAAGAGAGGTGGACCATAAAGAAACTCAGAATGTTTTTGGTTATGGAAAACAAATGTGGATTTCTTGGACAATTCAACAAAAAAGAATGATAGCTATAATTTTTTATTCAGCAATGAGTTAAGCAAAGTGTAAGGTGCTTGGTTGAGTTCCCTGGGAAGCTGAGATACCGAGATGAACTTACAGGAGGTTTGTTGGGCTGCTGTCTGGGAGGAAGGGAAGCAAAATCAAGCATGGTGAGAAGCCAGACTGTGATGAAGTTGTAACAAAGGTGTTAGCGGTTGCCTGTTGCCCTGGATCAGTGATGGTGAAGCTTTTAGAGATGAGCATCCAAACTGCAGCCCAAAACCCACTTATTCATTGCAAAGTGCCAACACTGCAGTACTGAGGTTTTAGTTTAGAACAAAACAACTCGTACATTAACAACTTTTGTCTTAAAAGAAAAGCAAATAACACGCATGCCACAGGTTCACCATCACTGCTAGAGCTAGGTAGCCATTTGGTGGGAGCTGATACTAATTGAGGTCAGGGACCTGGACGTCTGCATACTTGCATCAAAAAGCAGTGGATATGGGCAACCCCAAGGAGGGTGCAGGCCTCGTCACGGCTGCTGTGAGGGAGGCACATACCTGGCAGCCGGGAGTGAGTGCCGTAGTCCTGAATGGACATCAGTGCAGCCCACTACCACGTCTAGAGTAATCGCCCGGCATGTATGTTGCCTTGCCCTGTTTGGCACTCAGAGCAGACCCATTCTGATCTCAAGACTCTTGGCCACACAGCTGCATAAGAAACCATTAAATACAATATATAAGTGACTGTGTGCCTACAGTATTTAATCTTACTAGCAATCTCAGGATTGTTATTATCTGTAAAATCATTGTGTGATTTTACAGATAAGAATATTGAAACCCAGTTATGCTAGATGAGAGAAAGGGTTGGCATTTTTTCTCAAGTCTCAGTCAAAATTTGGCACTTCTTTCACCGGTGTTCGACTATTGTTTGACGTGCCTTGCATTGGCCAGTATAACCATAGTAACAGTGAAGAAGATGGCCAGGCTGCTCCAAAAACAGATAAGCCAGGTGGCCCCGACTTGGAGAAACACGCTTTGCAAAAGACTCACGGAGAAGGGATAAGCTTGCATTTAAGACTTAGCACAGACTTCATTGCTTCCTGCCTGTGTGTAAGGCTCTGCCCTCAGCATGGCTGGAAGCCCATTGAAGTTTCTCGAGGACATTTATATGCCAGGCTGTGTGATACCTGCTAGCATTTAGAAGTAGGTAAGACAAGCCAGGCATGGTGGAGGACGCTTGTCATCCCAGCACTTGGGAGACTGAGGCAATGGGATTGTTGGGAGTTTGAGGACAGCCTGGGCTACAAAGTGAGCTCAAGGCCAGCCTGAACTGCATAGTGAGACCTTGTCTCAAAAGGACAAAAAGAAAAGAAGTAGGTAAGACAGAATTCTTTACCTTCCAATATCTTATGGCCTTTTCTTCTAATGGTGTCCTTTCCCCAGCTTTTGGACTGTTATTTGCAGTAGCTTCTGAGTGTAAATCCAACCATGTGTGCCTAGGCTGCGGTCTGCTTTGGGGTGGAAGACGATTTCAAAGAGGCAGGAGGAAGGCTGCATCTGCAGCTGGACCCTTGGCTGTGAACCACAGCTCTGCAGAGGACTACAAGCCTCTGAGTGGGCCACACACAGGTGCGAGTACCAAGCAGGTAATAGGTCTGAGTTATACCTGAGGCTTAGGCACTAATGAGCTGTGTGACCTTGAGCAATTTTTTTTTCTTTTTTTTAATCCTCCAAGCCTCTGTTTTCTCATCTATATAAGGAGATGCTTGTGGTGGTGGAAGGCCCCTCCCAACTCTAAACTCCTGGGACCTGGGGACTATTGAAGGTTATACATATGTGATGATTCAAAAGCACTTTTTGAGGACCGGCTCATGGGCCAAGTGAAGGAGCTGCAGAGAATTTAGCTCTAAGTGAGAAGCAAGGGTGTCCTCCAGTTGGGAGTCTAGTGAAATGAAGAGACCAGTCTCCTTTGCCCATCCTGGTAATATGACACCTAGTTTTAAATATTAAATTTTTCTAAAGATTTTCTCCGCATTCCATCTGGAGCACAGGGTCTGTCACTTTGAGGAGACTTTTTTAGTGTACACTAACACATTGTACTTCCTTTTCATCAACTGGTTATAATAATATATCCACCAACTGTTACCTTTTTGGTATAAATATATTAGAACTATGACAGTCTGAATACAACATACACAATACACAAATCTCAGAATGTAGCCACCAAGCTACCTACTTATTTCTCAAGAGCAGGAGCTATGTGGCTTTTAAATGTAGTTGTTTGTAAACTCAGCTATTATTTTAATGAGCCACTATATAAAAGAGACTATTTCCCCACAGTGGTGTGGATCTTAGTGACTGTGGGAAAATAGAAAATAGACAAACACTGGTTGATATTATCTGGGTTTGCATTTCTCAAAACTTTGAGATATAGTAGTATAAGAAACAAAGGATTTATTTGTCAAATGCCTTTGGAAAACAATACATACTGTATCCTTCACTGGAAGAGCACTATGCATAGTAACATTAAAACCTCTGAGAAGTCCTGCAGTGAACTGTTTAATGCCCTAAAATTTTACCTGTACTTTCTTCAAATCATTTGACAAAAAAGTCTTTTTTTTCCTCCCCAGAAAAATTAACATTGCAAAGAATTAGTATTTATCAAACTTGTGCAAATGCAGATCTAGACAATCTTACTAAGATATATAACTAGTTATTTGATTATATGAGGCTGGACAAACTCTGCAGTGATACTGTTAAGCAGAATACTATCTTCACTGAGTCAAAATTCACCTCGGTTACTCTTGCTACTTGATTTACAAAACAGTTCTGTTAGAATAACTAAGAAAATTTTATGAGGTTTTTTTCTTTATTTTAAAGAGAAAAGAACAAAAATAAAGACAAAAAACCCATAAAAACAATAAAAACAATACAGAATTTCATAACAAGGTGATAAAAAATTAACAATGGTTATTGAATTACATATTGTTATCTTCAAAGTGGTTGCTCAGATAACCACATATAGGCATGTAAGATTGATCAAACAATTAAACATTAAGTGTTTCTTTCAATAAACCAATAGAAATTAGTAGTACAATTATCTTAACTCTTATGTGTGTATATATCTATATGTGTATATATATATGTATATATACATATTTTTCTCATCCTTCTTTCTTTTTTTTCTCCTTTCCTTCATGCCAGTCATTCTTTCCTTTTGAGCAGTTTCTTTTCCTTTGACAGTATCTATTGTACCTTTCAGATTTTATTTACTCTTTCAGGTTCTTACACTAGGGAGACAATATGATGTTTACACAAGTGAGTCTGGTTCATTTCACCTATGAGTATGGTCTCTAATTGCATCCATTTACCTATAAAAGTCTCAAGTTTATCCTTCTTTATAGCTGAGTAGTACTCCATTGTATAAAAATACCACATCTTTTTTATCCATTCCTCAGTGGATGGGCATTTGAGTTGTTTCCAAGATTTAGCTATGACAAGTTGTGCTGCTATAAGCAGGGGTGCACATATATCACTGTGGTATGATATTTTCAGTTTTTCTGGAAAAATCCTCAAAAGGGAAATAGCTTGGTTGAATGGGACCTTTAATCCTAGTTTATTGAGGAGTCTCCAGGCTGATTTCCACAGTGGTTGCACCAGTTTGCACTCCCACCAACAGTGGAGAAGTGTTCTTTTTTCCTCACAGCCTCACTAGCATTTGTTATTGGTTGATTTCTTAATGATAGCCATTCTTTCTGAGGTGAGGTGGAATCTCAGTGTTATTTTAATTTTCATTTCTTGAATGACTATGTGCAGAAGTAATAGCAGAAAATTTCCCAAGCATGGGATAAGTGAGGCGTATAGAACTCCATAAGTTCTATAAGTGAGGCATATAGAAACCATACAGTAAGTGAGGCATAGAAAATTCCAATTAGCCATAACCAAAATAGATCTATACCCAGACACTATCTATACCCAATAATCAAGATTCCAGAAATTCAGCAAAAGAAAAAAATATTAAAAGCTGTTAGAGAAAAGAAACTTATCACCTATAAAGGAAAGCCCACCAGAATCACGGCAGATTTCTGAACATAAACCATGAAGTCAAGAAGAGCTTGGAATTAAGTGTTTTGGGTCCTGAAAGAAAACAATTTCTAATCCAGATTAATGCACCCTGAAAATCTATCTTTTAAAATTAATGGAGAAATGGAATACTTCCATGACAAAGAACAACTGAAGGAATTCATGACCACCAAACCAACCCTACCAAGGATACTAAAAGATATTCTGGAAAGAGATAAAAATGACCACAATTCTAAGAAACTTTTATTTCTGATATACCTTTAAAAATTGTACCTTATTAATAAAGCTGATATATAGTGAACTTGAAAATGTTTATGACAGGTGCAGTAATATTTTATCCTATCATTTCTTTAAAAACCCACCTTGACTTTTAGTTAGAAACTCGCATTGTGCTATGCTCCATATCCAAATTTGATAATGTTTTGGAAGATGTGGAAATTATTCCAACTTTACAATATAAAATTGAACAGGTTAAGTACCTGTTGTTCATTCCCATTTGAATTCAATTATACTTTCTTTCTGCTAAGGCAGTTCATTAACAGTGAAGGATATAGTGTTGAGATTCCTGTTAGACTGTCAAAATCAATTCTATGGGTTATAAATGAAGCACAAAATGTCCCTTTGTCATTGCTAGCAACCTTGTTTTTATTTTAGTTGTACTTTCTTGGCTGTGAAACAGTCTTTATGCAAAATTAGAGAACTACGAATTTGAAAATGTTAACAGTTAAACAATATAATCTTGAATACGTGTCTCCTAGATGAGTGAGTGTGCTCATAAATCACCCTGTAATTTCTGAATGAATTGCACTTCTCTTAACCTGGCTTCTTGACTTGATGATGGCTTTGCCCTTCTTACTTACAAGGTCATTTTCATCCTTACTGTGAGTGGAGGATTAAGATCATACTTGACTGTGGGCTTGGTTTGCTTGAATAAATTTCTCCTTCAAGTAGTAATTACACATGTGCCCTTAAGTCCAATGTTGGAGACCAGGGTAGTAGCTAGTATTGCGTCTTTAGGGAGCTCTGATATCTGGTAGGTCTAGGATAGGTGAAGAGAAGATGATCTTTTCAGTTGTAATAAACTGTATGGTTTTAATTTTCAAACCTTTCTGCCCCCACATAAAAACAAGGGCTTATTTCTGTATTTTAAATGCTTATGAAATGAAAATATCCTTAATATATACCTCCCACAGCCATTGTATCAGGCTTTGTATTCACCTTTTGGATGTTCTGTGCCCCAGGCTTCTTTTTCACCTTGTGAAATGGGCAAACAGAGCCAGGAGGAAATGATTATAATAAAGACACTCTAGGAGTGGGGGGATATAGTCTAAAGAGATTCTTTCTTTCAGTAGGACTAAGCGGAAGTACATGTTTAAATGGTGAACACTCTAAGAAAAGACAGCCTAAATTTTTCCCACCAAAGTCAAGTCCTTATAAATGTTTTCTTGGGTTCTCTGCAAATTTTTTCTGGCTGAGGGCTGGGTCCTTTCCCCAATTCTTATGATTACTTTCTTCTATCATTTTTCAGTCAGTAAATATAGTATGTACCCATATTTAAGTCACCCCTACAGTCCTATTTTTCAAAGAGAAATTTCAGGTTTTTAAAATTTAAATATATAGGCTTATAGCAATGTAGATAAAATAGATAGCTACTTACGCATTTGTTGATATTTACACTTGAAAGCACTTATTATGTAATATGCATGTGTATTTCATAGACTATTGACGTTTAACTCTCTAGGGTCCATGACAGACCCCTCCTCGCAGGTGCTTGTCTCCCATCTGGTACAGTCATCTTTGCCCATGGTCTTTACCTCCAAGAGGTTGACCCCAATACTTTATGAATGCGCGTGTGACCTTCGTACTGGAGTCGCACAAGTCACTTACATTAACAGGGTTTATTTTGCAGGTTTTTATAATAGATGTAAGTACTTTTCATCTGTCTGCCATGCAAGGTTGTAGTTGCTTTTCTAAGTTGTGTTTTCATCACACAGGTAAGGTAAAGGATCCTCCGTGAACTCCTAATGCAGCTCTTCCTTAGCTATGTGTTTGGTGATGAACTTGTTATGTTTTTGCACCCTAGCTCATGATAGTATCCCCCTCCTAGTGTTTTGTGATCATTCAGGAAGCAGCACTCCGCATTCAGTGTTGCCTGGTGCCCTCACAGCCTCACTAGCATTTGTTGTGCTGATGTTGGATGCTATTGATGCTACTGATGCTGTGCTATTGTTCCACCTTTGCACCTGCAGAGTTCCACAGGTGCCTTGACTTAGCCTGAATACTCTGTGCAGTTGGCTCTGGATGTCTTTCAGAGCCATTTGCTCCTACTGTTCCCTCATTGCTCCAGCACACCAGTCTCCACTCTTGCCTTGCCCTTGGGTCTTTCTTCAGAAAGACTTCTGGCTTCCTTCTTCATTTCATACCACTCACGTGCTACCTCCTCAGAAGCTTTCTGTGAATGCTCTTTGTAATTGTTCCCATCCTTCTGATGTTCTTAGCTTGCTTTTTCTTTATGATGGATAGCATAGCCTCAAATAATAATGGTTAGTTATTTGAGCACTTGTGCTTAGTTTTCTTTTCTATGAGCACACATGGGGGCTTTGTCATTGCTCCTAGAAGGCAGGGTTCTGTCTTGTATATCCAGAACAGACTTGGCCCATGGCAAACATTCAGAAAATATTTTGTAGCAGTAAATTAATTATTATAAGTAACCCAAAGTACAAATAAGCTCCACAGCAGTTCGTGCATCCCCAGGGCTGCCCAGTGTGGAGCAGGGAAGGACCGAGAGGCCCTGCGCAGAGTGGAAAGGAGACAGTGCTTGTGCTAGTTAGCCCCGCATTCTGGGGCCTTGGAGACGGGCAGATGTGCTGTCCCTCAAACTCGGCGCTGACCTTATTGGGTGAGAGGACCTGTGCTTTTCAGCTGTGTCTTCTCAATGCCAATGGGTGATAGTAATGAGTTATTATTCATAAGTGTAAGTGCATGAATGGCTGAATAATCAGATAGGCTAGCGGTGAATAAAGAATACATCATCTAGCTTGTGTCATGAAGCTTGTTTGAACAGAGATCTGCTGCCAGAAGCATTCTTGTTGGTGCTTGAAAGGGAACAACTTAGGGATCCACCCAGGTGAGTTCCTTCATGTTTGAGCTACAGAGGGCAATGTCCTCACTGGAATCTGCTCAGGACAGCAAAGGAGGGCAAGATGAGAAAGCAGCCAGAGGAACTCTAACACTCACACTCCCCTCAGAGGACCGGCTACCTTGGGTGCCAGGTACCTTCTATGTACACATTTAGGTCACAAGGTCGACAGACTAGCAACAGCTAAGAAAGGGGGCACAATAGGTAAGCAGGTTCTTGAAGGAGATTTTTCCATTTTAGTTCTCCCATGAAACTGTACTGCTCAATGTTTAGGTCTCTGATAACTATGACATAAGGGGAGAATTTTCTCACTAGCAAATGTGTAGTGGTGCACTGTGCTGTTAACGCTAAGCCTGTCTGAGCACTACAACTGCATCCTGACCTCTTCTTTAGCAGTCCGGTATTTGATACTTACATGTCCATGTGAACGTTTTCCTTTGCAGCTACCACCTAGTGGGACTCGAACCCATTTCCCACCATGGAAGCTGTTACTCAAAAGCTTTCTGTAACTCCTCTGACCTCCTTGGAAGCCACACAACAGGTCTTTTCTTTTTCAGTAATAACTTATTTTTCCCTAAAACCAACATTTCCTATTTCGATCAGCAGCCATAACCCCCAGACATGGTTCTAAAATACATGTGGCTATAAAGTCATCCTGCTGGCATGAACTTTGTCACAAAAATGTGCCAGACTCTGGCGCTGGTTCCAAAGGCAGATTTCCCAAAGTGTCATGGGGAAAAGGCTGTGGCTGTGGATTATGTAATCGCCTGCAAGGTGACTGCTTTGGATGGGAATGATGTGTGTGAGGATGAGAATGTTCTGGAGTGTTTAGTAACCTTATCTCCCACTCCCGCCACCGCAGAGACCACATGATTTTATTTTGAAATGAAGCAAGCTAGTTTTTAAGCATCCTATAAATAATATACCGATTGGATTTCCAACTTCTCAAATCCCTGCTTCTACACTGTGAAAAATTCAGTCATTTATAACCACACCAAAATCTAACATTGCCAAAATTATGTCAACATTGTAGCTGATACTGACTCCATAGAGGCATAAATTATCCAAAAATTCTCTGAGTTTTTCCCAATTTTGTTTCTTTGTCTAGATCTGGTTTTTGTTCCCTTCCCATTTACCATTTCAGAGAAGAGGCTGTCCTTTGTCTTTTTTTAATTCAGACTTGAGCAGTCATGGAATCCATTCCTTCTTCCGCCACTTCACAGCTGTATAACAGTGAGGTGTCTTACTCTTGCTGTGCCTCTAGTTTCTCATCTTTAAAATGGGTGTAAGAGACTAACTACAGTACTATAGCTCCTTGGTTTGTATGAATCAATGCAGTGTGAAGCTGTTAGCACAGTTCTTTGTACATGGAGTGTGCTCAAAAAATGGCAGGCACAGTTACTTTGTTATCACTGTCGTGTTGTCATTAACAATGGCTGAATGTTCATTTATTCTTTGAGACATTTTGTTGGAGCCATTGCTGATTTTAGGCCTTTCGTTAAACTCTCTACTCTTACAGTTATACAGCATTAAAGATTTTCATGCCTGTTTTGGTAGTTTAGCATTGATTGGGAGAGAAATCTAAGATTTATGTCTTCGTATACTTTTTCCCAGCATCATAAATTTTTAAAACTTTTCTTAATGTTTGGCAGCAGGCCATACCCTCATTGTTTAAGCACACAAGCACATATGGTACATATGCGTATATATAGATATATACACACATATAGATATCTATTCTCAAGTGGTTTTCTTGCTTTGAAACATCATAGCCTCTTCATAGCTTACCGGTATTAGATGGCTATATTTTCCACCCCTAAATTAAACACCCAAAGAATTTGACACTTAGGCACCAAAGTAGTCTTTAAAAAGCCACTGACTTCATGCAGACAGATACTTGAGACAGAAAGCCCTTTCTTCTTTGTGTTCACTTGGTGTCTGGCTTTACCTGGTTGGGTGAAGTGAGCTCTGGGTAGGTTGAGCTAAATATGGCCTTGCATACCTATGCCCTGGAGCTGGACAAAGGGTTCCCGGAAAATGAGAGGCTGGGCGTGGTTTGCGGGCCAGAGACTACAGTAGCAAGGACACTGAGGAGGAAATGGTAGGGCTCTGTGGCCCTGCGGTTTGCCTGCAGTATGTTTGGGCCACAGAGGACTCTCCGAATGGGCTTTGACGGCTACTTGGTTAATTTGATTGATGCTGTGGGCCATGGGTGGGAAGCAGGACCCCGGAGGAATATTTATAATGCCTTGCACACAGGTGGCAGAGGCAGCCACAAAACCAAGCTAAACACAAATTTCACTGCGAAATAAATTTTAGAAAGGCTCTGTGCTCCCCTTGTTGGACTAAGTGCACGTAAATATTGTTCTTTCTTCTTCCCATGGTTGAAGGACTGTGCTTGTTATCTCTGTTGTTGCGTAGAAGTTACCATTGAATTTGACCTATCCAAAACCCGTGTTTAGCTGTTCTGCTGAGAAATTAAAACACTCTTTCTTGGTTTCATCTCCAAGTCGAAGGCAGTCTTTCTTCTTTCGCAGCCTGAAGGCTAGCATTTAAGATCAGGCACCATTAATTTCTTTACTCTTCATAGGAATACATAAGGGTAGTTTTCTTGGCCAGATTTATGTATTAATTTCTTGCTTTTTATGGTTCCTTGC
>NW_004955430.1:5739323-5757779 GCF_000276665.1 Chinchilla lanigera | reverse complement strand
CCAGGCAGGTGCTTTTGCCGCTGAGCTAAATCCCCAGCCCCACCACAGGTATTTTAAGGTAGGTCTAGGGGTATAGCTCAGTAGTGCAGTGTTTGCTTAGTGTGTACAAGCCCTGGGTTCAATCCCTAGCACAGCAAACAAGAGAAAAATGAAAAGTAAAATGAATGAATGAATGAATGAGTGAATGAATGAATGAGTGAATGAATGAATGAAACAAACTGTTATCCGGGCAAACTGGCACAAATTTAATCACAGCACTTTTGGAGGCTGAGGCAGGAGATTGCAAGTTTTGAGTCCTGCCTGGGCAAGATAGCAAGACTCTTTCACAAAATATGACATATAAAAACACGCGGGGATGTAGCTCAGTGTGAAAACCACCGTTTCAATCCCAGCACTGCAAACAAACAAATGAAAAAAATCCTCTCCTAATGAAAGAAAGTATCTCAGGAAGGATTCCCTCATTCCAGGTGGTAATTTACTAAAAAGAACTCTCGAAAGGCGCAGTCACCAGGATCGTCTGTTACTTTTGAAAGAGACACCACAATTATTTGCAGAAATGAAGAAATTTATCACATAGATGCTTTTCTGAACGCTAAGTGTGCTGGGAATATATTTTCAGGGGTAACCGAGGGAAAAAGGAAGCTCATTGTAAAATTAGGAATGTGTGATAGTTGAGCAAAATCTGAAGGTGCTACAGAAGCCAGACATCCAGATAGACGGAAGGAGAACATTCCAGGTAGAAGCAATGGCAGGTACAGATGTCAGGAGCTGAGCGTGAGCTTTGCCTCCTGGGGGACAGGAATGTGCACCATGTAACTAAAAGAAACAGTATCTGTCTCAGGGTTGTTGTGAGGTCTCAGTTTGATGAGGTGAATTAAATATTTAACCACAGGAAGCCTGTACGAACTGATGTCGTAAAATATCATCATCATAGCCTCTATCTACTTTACATTTCTTCTCTGCACGTAGTAACTTTACAAATAGCAGACAGAAAAAGGAAAGGGAATTTTATTTTTAGTGACTGCTCATTGCAAAACTTTTGCCCCAAGGTTGTCCGTAATCCAAAGTTTTCTCTGGCGTAGCTTTCCTGAGATACTCTATGACCTCAAGCAGTCCTGCTTTGATTCATGAACAGAGAGAAGTATGTAAACGGAAGTTGGTTGTGAAATATTTATTACAGTGATGAAAACATGGGAAGAGACTTGTTAGTTTCTCTTTGCACGGAACTAATTTTATAAAAACTCCATTGATTTAATTGATTCTTTCATTACATTGTAGTATCAAAGAGACAAAGAGTTTTTAAAAGGAGAAATTTTTATTATGTGTAACAGAAAAGCAGCTAAAAACACATATAACTAATGATTTTATAATGTGAGCATCTTTGGGCTACCACTCACGTGAGGACGTAGAACTTTTTCAGAAATTTTCCATGAAGTCCTGCTCACACCAGCATATTCCTTTCCTCGTGGAAACTGCTTTCCTGCTGTTTATGGTATTTATTGCCTTACTTTCCTGTGTAATTTTTCTCATCCAGTCTTTTCATGTCATAGCTTAACTTTGTCTACATTTTTGTCTATTTGAAAGCAAGCTTCAAACTTTTATGTTGGAGGCATTTGAATGAAATGAAAGTAACATGTATCCAAATGGTCACAAATCAACAGAAGACAGCTTGTAGAACCCACACTCAATCAGTGTTAACCAAGAAGCCTGTAGGAACTGAAGGCACTCCTGAAGGAACTGTGGACCGTGAGGAGTTGTGTGGAAGGGACACACAGGCTCAGAGTCTTTGCAGCAGGGTCTCCTCAGCTACATGAGGGAGTCCCCCTCAGACACTGGGAGCTCTAAGCACAGCACAGGATTTGCTTGCGAGTCATGTATTGGGAGGGAACTCAACAATCAGTAGATAGAAATAATGAATGAGAGTTGAGTGAAGCCTCCTTTGCTGGCTGAAGAAAAGGGATGATGGGCAGGGAGATGAGGAGGATGCCCTCCAGAGAGGTAGCTTCTCAGGGCAAGAAGCAAAGGATGGTGGAACTCTGTGGAATGAATCATTCTCTAGTGGTGTTTAAGAAAGGAAAGGAATTGATTCCTATTCTGAGAAGTTACTTTGACCTTCTGTTTTCCTTTTAATCTTCCCTACATTGTTCCATTTATAAAAACCATGCTCGGTCACTTCATAATTATTGGTATCTGAGACAAATTTAAATGATGTTCTTGTTTCCTTTTAGAAGAACTGGGAAGTTCTGGGGAACAGTTTAGGAATAAGGCCTTTCAGGGCCTGATGGGAGAATTTTTAGTAGCTGGGAAATGTAGTGAAGCACTTCCCTAAATGATCTCATGACGACGGAAGAGCGACAGGGATCTTTCCAACTTGGAGCTGAGTAGCTCTCCATTTCCAAAGAAGTACAACTATTTACATGAAAATTTTTCAAGAAACATAAAAATACTGGGAAATTCCTTTGAGAAAATTACTTGAAAACCACTTTTTAAGCTTCTCTTGAGTGCCATCGCTGTACTGGGTATCAGATACACAGAAGTCTACAAGATTACCTGACCCCCATCTTCACGGAGTTGCCTTCAAGACAGCGAGACTGACATGAAACAGATAATGAATGATATGTTGAGTGCCACAGACAAGTGTGTGGGAGCACTCCCCAGGAATTAGTCAGCTGGAGGCCGAGGCTGGAAGGAACCATGATGTTTTAGTCCAACTTCCTCATGCTTCAGATATAGACAGAGAATGAGGGGTAAAGGAGGAAGATTTATGCCAAGGAATGCAGTCAGCTAGCGACAGAGCCAAGATTCAGACCTGAATTTTACTTATCTTAACTGTCCCTCGGTCAGTGCAACACAGATAGTTTCATGGTGTGAAACTGGAAGATCAGGAGCTGCCTGTGAATGTAACTATTGCAATCCCTAATAAATGATATAAAATCCTCATGTGTCCTACTGTTTGTAGGACTTTTGCTTTTATAATTTTTGTAAAATGTTGTTAAGGCACAAATAGGAATTAGCAGCAAGCATTCTGAGTCTTGGTTTGCATTCAGGTACACACTGTAGTTCTTGAATTATCTTCTCGGAACAGATTTTGCTGAATCCCTGGGCCTTTAACTACCCGTCTTTGTTTTCTCTTATTCTATGTGCCTTTTAAATTTAGTTACCCAAACTTACAGTCCTTTAAGTGTCTGACAATTTCATATCATTTTCCCATAAGAATCCAATACCTATTTAATGATGTGTACATGGCTTGCAATAACTTGAAAATATTTTCTAAATTATAGGAATAACAATAACTTAGAAACCTAAACAGTAAATGGATGCCCATGCACTCCAACCTTTTTTCTGGGTGGGTAATTTGAAATATATACTTACTAAAATTTCCAGCATTGTTTAAAATTGCTGTGTCTAATGAAATACTACCAGACAGAAAGTGTTCATCTGAGACATGGCATGGTTATAAAACACATAGACACACATGTGATATACATTTTATAGCTTTGTGTATTTTATAGGCAAAACATTGAAACATGGTAGAAATACTACCGTGTACAGTGAAACCGGCTTTAATAGTAACATCGTACAGCCGTTTGTGTCTGCTAGCCTTTTATTTATAAGTGTGTAATTATGATTTCCAGTACTTGTTACCATGTATTTCCAAACTTGGTTTTGTCTTTACTTCTTTCACTCTTGGAACTTTTTCTAGATTGTCTGTTTAGTGAGTGGCTCTCTCTAGCTGAAAAGATCACATAGTAGGATGTGGTATAGTCTAACTTCACAGGGACACAGCCCGGCTGTCCAGCTGCCCAGACATAAAATCTGAGGCTCTCCCTCTATACCCCTCACATCCTCCCCTCTCTCAACTTATTGCTGCTCGGGTTTTCCTGATTTTAATGCCTCAATATTTCTTGACTTGACATTTTCCTCCAGGGTCAGCATCCCCCTTCTGTCACTTCTAACCCTTGATCCGATCTCCATCTTCTCTTACTCTATCATGCAAACGCTTCCTGGATGACTCTGTTGCTGCCTCAGACCCTGACTCTGCTCTGATTCATTCTCTGCCTTTCCTTCCAACTGGCCTTCCCGTGCCATCAGCAGCTCTGCCGTCATGTGCAGGTGAAACTCTGAGTCCTTTATTGGGACTAGCAAGGTCCCCTGTTGAATTGTCTGGGCTTTCCTCAGTCTCCTTTTGTAGGAGAACCTGCCTCCAGCTTTAGCTCTAGTAATGCTGAACGTATCTGTTCCCTGCATACACATGTTCTGTTGGCTGTTGCTCGCCTGGCTGAAACGTGTTTGCTACTTACATGCTGTATTAAATTGTGCTTGAGCAGAATATTTTAGAAGTGGCAGTGGAAGAAATAGCCTTGTCTTAGTATTAACCTCTTTGGGGTCAGTGTCCAAGGGTAGGGCTATTCCGTACTACCCTTAGCAAAGGTGTTGTTATAGGTTGTGTCTAGATGTCCCTGCAAAGCCTCATGTAGTCATAGGGAAGACTTTTTTAGAGGTGGCTGTGTCTGGAGTGTGTGGTGTTGGAATCAGTGGTGTGTGATTAGTAAATCAGTCCATTGACGGGTTTGGCATAGTTTTGGTGAACAGTAGGGGTGTGAGTGCTACACCCACCCTATGGTGGGTACCCTGCATAAAGTATATAGGACGGACAGAGGGCTAATGTACTCTCACCTGCCTGGTTGCCACGGACTATTTGTCCTCTGAGATGTCCCTCTGCCATGCCACCCCACCTTGGAGCCATGTGACTATGAATTGAAACCCGTACAAACTGTAAGCTAAATAAACATTTTTTCCTTTAACTTTTGGTGTTAGGTACTTTGTCCCAGCACTGAGAAAAGTAGCTAAGGAAGGTGTATGTCCTGTAGCCAAACTGGCCTCTAGTTATGTCATAGACACACACTGCGCTCCAGAGCTTATCTATACAGGTTTTACTTTAGATGGATTGGAGTCCCATAATACAAAGCATCCAGCTTTTGTGCATGAGTAAAAATCGGGGAGTGGCTTCTCTTTTACACAGATCCACCCTTTATGAATTTGACTACTCTGAGTATCTCAAATGGTCAGTCATGCGGTATCTTTCATTTTTATTTCTGATTTATTTACTTAGCACAGTGATTTAAGGTTTCATCCATGGGTCAGAATTTCCTGCATTGTAAAGACGAATAGCATCTCACTCTGTGTATATGTCACATTTTGTCTACCAGTGGGCATTCAGATGTTTCTACTGCCTGGCTATTGTGAATAATGCCACCACAAACACTGGCGTACAAGTATCTGATCAAATTCCTGCTTTTAATTTTTTTTTGAGCCGACAGCCAGAAAGGGAGTTGCTGGGTCATATGGTCAATCTATGCTCAGATCTTTGAGGCACTGCCATAGTGATGCACCGTTTTACATTCCTCCTAAAATGCACAAGGTCTCTTCATTCTTCCACAAGCTTGCCAACACTTTTGTCAATAGCCCTCCCTGCTTGTGATGTAGCATCTTATCGTGGTTTTGTTTGCCTCTCGCTAATGTCTAACAGAGTTGAACAGCTTTTCATCTGGTTATTTTAAAGCTTCTTTGGGAAAATGTTTATTCAAATTGAACTAATTTTTATGCTTAGGTCACACTGCAGCTTCCTTCAAAGGGCAGGGGACAGTTACTTTCTTCTGGGTATTTCCTTGTGTAGGGCCTGAGGGGTCTGTCCACAAATACAGTCATGTGGGAGTTCTGATGACTGCAGTTATAAGCCAGGAACATCTGAAAAGACAGAAATTCTAAATAACATTCTCCATAATATAAGAATGTTTGGAAGCAACAGTAAAAATGAAAATGGAAAAAGAAGGGGGAGAGAGGTGAACAGCTGCCTGAGTTTTTTCAGTTTGTATCTTCTCTCCCTCCCAAAAGTGAGGGAAAGGAGAGGAGAGACAGAGAGATCCACCGTGTGCTGCTTCTGCTTGATTTCTACTTAAAATGGCCTGTCTCAAGGCTCCAAAACCTCAAGTCCCACAAGTGACATTTTTACGGCGATTTCTTCTTTTTTTTTTTCCTGTATGAAGGTCTTTGATTATCTCACCATAATTACTGTGTTTAAGGTTCCTCCTCCCCACCCCTGTTGGCTATATTTAAGTGAAGCAGAGTTTGAGTTGATTTTGTTAGAAATGTCCCGCTGGGAGCATTGAATTTACTTTGCTTCCAGTAATAAAAATAATTTAAATTGAATGTTTTAATGTACTTATAGTAAATGATTTGAAACAGTCTGAGTCAGAAAAATCCTGATACAAGTGATAGAAAATTCCAGTTCACTTATTTAACTTGAAGACTATGTAACTAGAGGAGAGGTATGTTTGGTAAGGCTTCTGAATAAATTTCTTTGTATGATAGGACATCTGTCTTGTCACTATGCAGTTATTAGAATTTAGCAAGAACAAAGAGATAGATCGAGATGTATGTCTGATCTCAAAGCTTTACTTAAATAAGGAAAAATATTTGTTCCATTATGATAGAAATTATTTGAAAGGTATAGTTAACCATGTTTAAATTTGTTTGTCAGGTGTCCCATCAAATACCTTTTTGAAATTCTGTATTGTGCATAGTTCCTAGAAAACAAGATTTTCAAGTTATAAGGATGATTTTTTGAGTACAAAAACTAGTAAAATAGTGGTATGCTGCTTTTTCACTTTTGTGGCTAGATGTAAAATAAAATGATTTACTTTTTTTATCTTTGGTTTTAGTTATCTTAGATACCATTGTTGTATTCATTGGGTTTTGGCAACCGTACCCCCAACCATGTTCAAGTTTGATGCATTTGTGATGACAGAAGTTTGGACTGTCATGGCAAGAGTTCCCAGTGAAGCAGTCTCTAAACCTTGCTCCTAGGAGTAAGTTGGACGGATCCTGTGGGAATATAGCCTTCAGGGAAATGCTGCAGATTCCAGTGAGAATCTGGAGGCATTTCTCAAAGCTAAATAGCACCCAGCCCCACGTGTTCCCCGTACACCAACCTGATCATAAGGATGGCAGTGTTTGTAAGAGTTGAAAGGATTATAACTATTTTAGATGCAATTTTATTGATTTAGTTTTATTTACAAGAGTCAGCGAGATTTGAAATTCATGTTGGTGGGCAATTAGGGTTTACACTGGCCTAACTGACGCCTCTAATCCCATCAGTTGAAGCAAACATGAACTATATAGTTAATAATTTATTGCCCAGTCACACAAACATATTCACAGTTGGTTTTAGCTTAGGTATGCAAGCAGCAAGTTGTGGGAACAATTTTAAGGTGTGCCCAGAGGTTTTTGCCTGCCCAGCAGAGCTTAGTGGTTAAAGGTCAACCTCTCATCAGACAGCCTGCTGGCTTTGATGTCCACCTTTACTGTTTTTTAGCATGTGACCTTGCACTCGTAACTCACCTTCCTGCCCCTCTGTGCTTCAGTGAATAAATGGAGATAACCTCCTAGAGACGGTAGAAAGATTGACTCAGCCAAGACAGGATGGGAATTTGGAAGAGGAGCTGGAAAATACTGAGTGCTCAATGGTACCAGTGCTGTGACTGTCACTGTCCTCATCCGTGCCAACCCCCCAGTCATACCCGGTTTTACCGAAATGCGTGCTTTTTTATTGTGCATAAAATTTCATGTTCATATGTTACTTTGGGTTTATATTAGCAGCAGATAAAGAGGCACTGAGTGGGGCTGGGGATTTAGCTCAGCGGCAAAGTGCCTGCCTGGCAAGTGAAAGGTCGTGAGTTTGGTTCCTGGTACCGGAGAAAAAAAAAAACAAAAAAACAAAAAAACCAAAGAGGCACTGAGTGTTCGAGTAGAACCCATGTTGTTATTTTTCATCACCAACATAGAATTATACTGACTGGATGTGGATTAAATCCTGTCTACCATGTGTGAACAGTGGTGGCGGTAATTCTTGGGGAGAATTGGTGTCCTTTCTAGTGAAGCCAAGCCTTGCATGCCTGTTGAATTTCAGACCATTAGCAAACAGTTTCCTCACTTTGTGTGGATGTGTGTGTGTGTGGGTGGGTGGGTGTGTTTGTCTCCAACTCTACCTCCTCATTAAAACAATTGTGATTATTCATGAAATGCCTGTTACTGCATTTCATTTCACATCCATTCGGAAATAGTTCAAACAAACTAGAAAATACAGAGAATACAGTAATGAAGATCTATGTATCAACCCTCATATTAAATAAATTCACTCAGTAAATGCATAAAAGTATATAAATCAATTTCCATATTTGCTTGACATTTTTAAAGAGAAATTATTATACCCCATGGTAATTTTATTTATTTCCATCTTCCCCAAAGTGAATCATACATATCCTTCCATGCTTAGTTTTATACTTACCTGACAGATGTGTGTATCTCCAACCAATATAGACTCTTTTTATAATTTTACTATTTGTATGAATTCATAAATAATATGTACTCCTGTTTTCTGCAGCCTTAAATGCACCGTAAATGGTTTTGCTTTCCTCTTTATTAGGCCAGTTACTTGGCCTCCCTCCTAGTCTCTGAAAGCACTAACGCTCCTTTCCTCTTGAGGCCTTTACACTTGCTGCGCCCTTTGCGTGAAACCCCGCCCCGCCCATATCCTCATAGCTGGTGTTCTGTTCCTTTCAAGGTAAAGGATGTTGGCTTCCGGCTTTCCCGGATGACCCCCATTTACACCTGCAGATCCTTTCGATCCTTCTTCTTTCCCTGCTTCATTATTCTCTTATTGAGATTACTAAACATTTTCTTTCTTTCTTTCTTTCTTTCTTTCTTTCTTTTTTTTTTTTTTTTGGGCTGTCTTTCACTTCCAGAAGGCATGTTCATTGAAGACAAAATAGTGGAGTTTTGAAATCTGTTTTGATAACCATTTTATCCCAGATATCTACCTAGTATTAGAGAAGTATTTGCTGGTTGAATAAATGTGTATCATTAGGTAATTCATTTTCTTTTCCTAATGGTGTATTTTTGAATTTTATCTAAGGTGATACCTGTAGCTCTGTTTTATTTTCACTTCTGTGTAGTGTTCCATTGTATAAACACATGGTACTTTTAATGTCCATTATTGTAAAGGTCAAATATTTGTTGTTTCTGTGTTTTTCTTTTACAAACCTTGCTGTGGCAGACATTCTTTAGCATTTCTCTTTGTGTAAAAATGTGAGACTTTATCTTTTGTATGTACTTAGAGGTGAAATTGCTGTTTATATCAGTTATCTGCAATTATATAACAGAACACCCCAGAGTTTCTGGCTTAAAAGAATGGTTTACACAATTCTTCATGTTGGTACAGTGATTTGTCTGCTTACCTTTCTCATCTGCTTGCGACAGATGATGACTAGAATTAGTGATGGTCCCAAGAGACCTGACTTAAGTATCTGGCTTTTGGGGCTGTCTGTGGGCTAGCGTGCCTCAGATCTTTTCTACATTGTGTTTCATCCTCTGATAGGTTCGAACACCTTCCTTCATAGCAAGGCATTCTTGAGACACTATCCCCAGGAAGCTGCTGCAAAACCTTTAAGGTGTAATCTCACACAGCATCATTTTCACCACATTGTGTTGGTCAAACTAAGTACGGGGATTCAAGGAATGAGAGAAGCTGAACAATATTGTGATCACATTTGCCCAACCTGACACATGGCTCATGTCTTCAACATTATTAGAAATTTTCGAATTTCTTTCTCAATAGTTTTGCCAGTTTATTTTCTGATTTGCACCAACTGCTTGTTAAGATGGAGTATCTGGAATGAAATAGATACTCATAGCTCCCCCTGTGTCCTCCACCCTCTACCCCAGTCTATTCTTTAGTAAACCCTGAGAAAGTCTTAGCTGTGCGGTCAACAAAACCTGATTCCTTTTCTTTCCGGGCATACAGATAGATTATATTTCCAGTATTCCATCACTGCTGAGGATAGCCATATGGCTAAATTTTGGTCAATGGAATTAAGTTTTTCTATTTTCATTCCTGGTGTGACCTACCTTTTTGATGTTTAGATTCACTAGGACTCTGAGGCCAAGATTGAAGGGAAGCAGAGAACCGTTAGGCGGAAAGAACCTAAATGACTGCTCAGAATGAACATCACCCCCTAAATCCTGCTGTTAAGTGGAATTTGAGCTAGGATAAACTTAGAATAAGTCACCAAGATTTAAAAATGTATCTGTTAATACAGCTAGCATTTTCTTAAGCTGTACTTCTCCCAGTGTGTAGATAATGTCTTTACTAGTTTGAGTGATAATTTTTCCTCCAGCTGAATCTCCAAAGATATAAATGTACATAGCAGCTTTAGAAGATAGAATTCCTATATTATCTATTTCACTCATTGAATATATACCTTGTAAAGTTTTTTAGTGTTTCGGTTACACAGTCATTGTGCAATCAATTTTCAAATATTTTCATTACCTACAAAACAAGCAGTCCACATTCCCCCTTTCCTTCCCTATCTCCAGCTTCCGCTACCCAGTAATCTTTCTCTTGATGGAGTTATTTATTCTGGACATTTCTTTTTTTTTTTTTTTTCCAGTACTGGGAATTGAACTCATGACCTCGCGCTTGCCAGGCAGGCGCTGTGCCACTGAGCTAAGTTCCCAGCCCTTATTCTGGACATTTCATATAAATGGAATGGTATAATATATAATGTACATAATTTTTATGTCTGTCTTTTTTCTGTTTAGGATAATATTTTCAAGACTCATTCATATTGTAGCATGTGTCAATATTTATTTTGAGGAATCAACATTCAATCATATGGCTATATAAATATATTGCATAGTTTTCTGTTCAGTGTTAATAATATTTGGGTTGTCCCCACTGTTTGGGGTGTTATGAATAACATTACTATAAACATTCCCTACATGTTTTTTTCCACATGCCATACTTTTTCCTTTCAAAAATCCCAGTAGAGTGTGTAAGGGTGTATGAACCAATTTAATAGAAGCAGGTTTGTTTGAAATGCAAATTATTTTCTAACATTGGCATTTGGAAGGAGAAAACAAATAAATATGTGATGGAATTTTGGGAACTAGTGAATTGATAGAATACTCTTCATTTACAGATTGTGACCTGACTTAATTTGTCTCATCTCTAGCATTCTGTTTTCATAATAATAGAATTCTTAGAGTAAAGCACAAATAAGACTCTGTGGCTTTGCACTACATATTAGTGAAAAAAAATCCTGGTACTTTGGATTAAACTTTTATTCATTTATTTCACATGCGTTTGTTGAATGGCTACCCTGTCCTGGATAAATATTCCAGTATTAGGGATGTGACTGACATAAAAGATAAAACCCTGCCCTCATTAACAAGAAATAGAGAAGAAAGAGATGGTAATATTTGCTTTGAAAGAATGCTTTTGGGCCGTTACAAACAGTATGGCTTGGAGAGGCAGGAGGTCTACTTTTCAATGTGGAAGTCAAGTGGTACCCAGCCTCACGGTGCTGGGATGAAAGTGGCAGGAAGAACAGGTGTGAACTCCCTCAAGTGGGAACCAGCTCACTGCACGTGAGGAACAGGGAATAATGGGAGACAGAGCAGCATAACTACTGATGATGCTGTACTAGCTCGTACATGAGTCTTAATTAAGTGGTAAGTTTTAAATTTTTTTGCTTCCGTGGATTCTAGGACTTGTGTGTTTTCACACCAGCCAGAATCATAGAAACAACTTTCGCCTGGTGTTCTAGAATCACGTTCTGGATTCCTAGTAGTGTGAAAAATCACCTGTTACAAGCATCAGTCTAAAAATCTGTCAGCAAGGCAATAAATATTTAGAAAGCCTAGAGTAAATCTTTCCAAAGACCTGAATTTTTGAGTAAAATGAGCCCAAAGGCAGTTGGCTTGCCAAATATTTTATGGGAATAAATTGGGTGCTTTGCAAAGTACACTCATTCTTCTACACCACTGGGACTCACATACCTCTTAGCACTGTGCTGCCACAGTAAGCTGACAGAGTCTGCAATGGCTGGAGGATTTAGCATGCATCTCAGAATTGCCTGGAGTTACCTTACCTTGTTGTTCATGCTCCAGGGTTTTGGGTCAGCGGCTGTGTGGATGTTAGGATGGCCTTATACAAATACAGTGATACCTCAGCTCAGGAATACTTTTGTTTGTGAACAATTTGGTTCACAAACAAAAGCGTCTGGCAAAATTTCGTTTTTGTTTGCAAACTCTACATTGCATGACCATGAAGAGATGACCACGGCCATCTTTTCTGCACACAGACATAGCCACCTCTTCCAAATTTGTGGAACAAAATAAGTTTGTGAACTGAGGTACCACTGTACTATGGATATTCTTGTTCTATTTAGAAGATATTCATTATCTTCTATTTAGAAGAATTTTAGTAATATTTTGCTTTTGTCTTCAAGTCTCATGACTTTTTTAAAAATTTAGGTAATTTTCAGAGTCATTTTTCACTTCTAATATTTTAGGAATTTATTAATTCAGCATTCTTACTATCCATAATACAGCAATGAATTAGGAAGTGCACACCAGGCCTCTGGACAGACCCGCTTAATTAAAATCAGCCAGCACAAATTATACCACTGGAGCCTATGGTCTTTCTGCATACATGTATTTCTGGGGAAGGTAGTTATCTTGTTTCTAGACCCTCTGACAACCAGAAACTAGAAAGGTGTTATTTGTCAGTCGGTGTATTGACAACAATGAGAACATATTAGGTCTTACTGTACATCCTTAGTACTACAAATGTGTCTCATTAAACCAACTCATTCAACTTAACTCTTTTTACTGTCAAAATTATAGCTGGCTAGTGACAGGATTTTAGCAAAAGGCCTAAAATATTAAAAACACTGTCATTTATTTCTAAAAGCCAAAGTATGTTATAAATTAATATGTGTCCCTTGGTTTACTTGACTACATTTCCTATGGTTGCACAACAGTATTTTGTGTGCTGTACTACATTTAGACTTTTAAAATCAGCTAAAGTGAGCCTTAGTATCTTACTAAAATGGTGTTTAAATTGAATGGTCAAATGCATGTGTGTGTTCATTGGTGAGCGTATATTTATTTTAATCCACCTTCCTTGAAAGTCTTGTCTATTACTCTAAATAAATAAAGTTTTATGATTTTCTAAAACAAAATTATGTAAATATATATATTCATTATGTATAACAAAGAAGGCCATTTGGAAAGAAATATATCAGACACTTAAATGTGGTTTTATTTGATTAAGGTTTGTGGAATATTTTCTATTTCTGATCCAAATCCAAAATAGCTTTATTGATATTTTGTTCCCAATTATTAAAATAATGCATGCTTATATATTTTCAATTTTAAAAATACAAGAAAATATGAGTAAAAAAGAGACAGAGACAGACAGATAGGAAAAACAGAAACTTAAATTCAGGGCTCAGAGAACCCTTGGTGACCATTTTTAGAGTCTTCCAACATCTTTTCCTGTATGTCCATTGTTTTACCAAGAATTAGTCATGCTATATGTGTAGCTTTGTGGTCATTCTTTTAGTGTAACAAAATAACATGAATATTTTCCCTAGCAATAAATACTAATCAAGTTCATTCTTTTGTGGCCACAGTGTAATTTTTATATATATTATTTTTACTTTATTTTCAGTTTTAATTTTTATTGGTATATGTCTGCAGTACATAATCATTACATTCTTTGTGGGGTTTGGTAGACGTACGCAACACATATCAACTCTCCTTATCCTTTTTCTCTCTTCCCTCTTCTCTCCTATACTATGTATGCACATGTATGCATATGTATGCATCTCTTGATTTGAAATAGATATATCTCCTTACTTCCTGTTATCTTTTATTTTTCCCTTTGTTTATATTTTGAGTTTCTTACATGAGAGAAACCATATGATACTTAAAGTTATATGTCTCACTTATTTCACTTAACTTTATGGCCTCAAGGTATATAAATTTTCCTACAAATAACTCTACTTTATCCTCCTATATGGCAGAGTGTAGTACTCCATTATATATAAATGTCACACTTTCTTTATCCATTTTATTGATGGACATATAGGCTGCTTCCAAGATTTAGCTGTTATGAATTGTGTTGCTATACACATGGGTACACATGTATCGCTGTAGTGTGATGTCTTTAAATCTTTTGGGAAGAGACCGTAAGGTAAATATCTGGATCAAATGAAATTTCTAGTTTTAGTTGTTTTGAGGAATCTCCATACTGATTTTCTTACTGGTTGTACAAGTTTACTTTCCCAACTGTCATGGTTGATACATCGTGTCAACTTGGGGAGTCTAGAGGTTTGGCTAAGTGACTCAGCAGGAAGCCAGGGTGCTTACTTTGTATACATCCTGAACCTGTGGAAGAGGAGGGCATGGAGATTATGTGAGAGCTACATGCCCCTTGGGTGGGGGTAGCCTGTTTACAACGTAAGGAAGGAAAGAAGCTGCTTGCCGCCATTCCTCCCATTTGCACTGGCTGCACTGCAGTTCGGCTGCAATTCCCCGCTTTGCTCTTGTTGCTTTGCTATCTTCTGCCTCGGAGCCAGCCAAGTATGGAATGAAACCTCCACAAACTGTAAGCTAGATAAACCTTTCCTTCCTTAATTTTGGGCCTTGGGTATTTTGTCTCAGCAAGGAGAGAAAAGTAAACAAGACACCAACAATATTGAAGGGTTCCTTTTTCTCCACAACCTCACCAGGATTTGTTAGTATTTGATTTTTTAATAAGGACCATTTTTCCCAGAGTAAAATGGAATATCCGCATGGTTTTAATTTGTATTCCCCAGTGGCTTGTGATGTTGAACATTTTAAAAATGTATTTATGGGCCATTTGTCTCAGTTCATTTCAGTTAACTCTATTTTGATTGGGTTTTTTATTGAGGGGGCTAATTTTTTTGAGTTCTTTATATATTCTCACTATTATCCTCTGTCTGAAGAATAACTGACAATTTTTTCCCCATTCTGTAAGTTGTCTCTTCACTCTGTTGGTTGTTTTCTTTGCTATGCAAGAGCGTTGTAGTTTGATATGATCCCATTTGCTGATTATTGGTACTATCTCTTGTGCCATTTTGGGGTTCTGTTGAAAAAGTCCTTACCTATGCCTGTGTCTTCAAGAATTTTACCTATTTTATCTTCCAGCAGATTAAGTGCTTCTGTTTTAACATGTAATTCTTTGATTCATTTTGGTTTTAGTTTAATACATGGTGAGATATGTGGGTCTTGATTCAGTCTTCTACATATGGCTAGCCAGTTTCCTTGCAGCATTTATGAAGGAGGCTATCTTTCCTCCCATGTATGTTTTTGGACACTTTGTCACGGATCAAATAGCTGAATGTGCCTGGGTTTGTTTCTGCATGCTCTGTTCTGCTTTATCGATCTACATGTCTGTTTTTGTGCCTTTGTCATTCTATTGTTACAAATACAGCTTTGCAATATATCTTGAAATTTGTGATTGTAAAGCCCCCCCGCTTTGCTCTTGTTACCAGGGTTGCTTATGCTATTTTGGGTCTTTTCTAGTTCCTTATGAATTTTAGGATTGTTTTCTCTAGTTTTCTGAGGAGCGATTTTGGTATTTTGATTGGAAATATGTTAAATCTGTATATCAGTTTTGGGTGTATGGCCAGTTTGTATTTTTTTCTTCTTTTGAATTTCTGATTAATTTTATTTGTACATTTTAGATATACATAATGATCACATTGGTTATACAGAATTTATACCTGTATATAATATATCTTGATTCTTTTTTCTTCAATTTCCTCCCCTCCTTTCATCCCCTCTTCCCCTTCTTAATTACAAAAGGTCTGTATTATTTCTGCCTATCCAAGAATGGGTGATATCTTTTCATTTTCTGATGTCTTTTTTAATTTCTTTTTTTCAGAGTGCTATAGTTTTGATAGTAGAGGTCTTTCACATTCTTAATTATGTTGATTCCTAAGTATTTAACTTTTCTTGGTGCTACTGTGAATTTTATTGCTTTCCTGATTTCTTTCTTTGTGAGTTCATGATTGATGTACAGAAATACTATTGATTTTTGTGTGTTGATTGTGTATCTGGCTGCATTTCTGATTTTGATTCATTCTAGGAGTCTTTTGGTGGTGTTTTGGGGTCTTCTGTATAGAGAATCATGTCAACTGCAAATAATGATAATTTTACTTCTTCCTTTCCAATACATATTGTTTTTATTTCTTCCTCTTGTTTGAGTGCTCTTGCTAATGTTCCAAGTAGTTGAACAGGAGTAGTGATAGTGGACATCTTTTACTTGTTCCTGATTTTAGAGGAAAGCTTTTAGTTTTTTCTCATTTTTTTCATTTAACATGATGTTGACAGTAGGTTTGTAATACATGGCTTTTATCAGCTTGAGATAAGGTGCTTAAATTCATATTTTCTCCAGTGTTTTTATCATGAATGGACATTCAGTTTGTCACAGAATTTTTCTGCACTTGTTGAGATGATCATGTTATGTTTGTTCTTGCTTCTTTTATCAGTCAGTGCTTACTAGAGAAACAGATTTAATGGAAGATCTTCAAATATATAAGAATTTAAAAGTTTGGCTTATGATGGTCTCCCACAGAGTCAGATGTGGAAGAGTGCAAAAGGGCTGGCTTTCTGTGCACTGGAGATCCAAAGAATCCAGGCAATGGCCTGGAGCTCACTGTAGTGTTACATGTGAGTCCATATCAGGAGCCTGAAGGGTCTGTGCTGGAAGGCTCAGGGTTCTGTGCTGGATGCCTGAAGACCATGTCTAAGCTGAAGGTGAGGAGTGAAGCTCCTCTGGTAAGAGAAGCAAGCCTTCCTTTCTTTATTTTACCTTTATACCAATTGAGGTGGCCAGGCTGTTGGTTGCTGTCACTCACACCCAGTTAATCCCAGCAAATCTTCTGTAAATCCCTCAACCACACCAGAACTATGCTGATCCAAGGTATTTCTTACTCAAGTTGACACAGTCAGTTAATTACTACACTTCTGTTTATGTGATGTATTATGCTTGGTGATTTTCATATGTTGAACCATCCTTGCATCCCTAAGATGAAGCCTACTTGGTTGTGATGTGCAATCTTTTTGATGATCTATTGTATTCTGTTTGCCAATATCTTATTGAGGATTTTCACATCTATCTTGATTAAAGATATTGGCTGGTAGTTCTGTTTTTAATTTGATCCTTGTCTAGTTTTGGAATCGGGGTAATGCTAGCTTCCAAGAAAGAATGACTTCCCTTTCAATTTCATTAGAGTTTGAAGGATATTGATGTTTTCTTAAATTTGGCAGTGAATCCCCTGAGACTTAGGCTTTTCTTAGTTGATAGGTTTTTTTTTTTTTTATTACTGTTTCAATTTTATTGTCTGTCATTGGATTATTCAGGTTTTTTTAAAATATTCTCTTGTTTCAGTTTTGGTAACACTTAATGTACCTGGGAATCTATCCTTTTTTTCTGAATTCTCAAGTTTATTGTTTGGAAAGCATAGTAATGCTTTGCTTAATTCACAAGTGGCTTTGTTTGCGAACAATTCAGTGCTCAAACAAAAGTGTTCAACAAATTTTGTTTCCATTCACAAACTTCCTGTTGGGTGACAAACACAACTGTGACCCTCTTCCCCTCACAAGCACAAATGCAGCCATCCTTACTAAAAGTATAAAACAAATTATGTTTGGGAACTGAGGTACCACTGTAGTTCCTAATAATCTTCTAGATTTCAACAGTGTCCACTGTGATTTCACCTTTTTGTTTCTAATTCACAGGTTTGAGTCTTCTTTCTTTACAGGGAGTAATTTGTCAAGGGTTTGTCTATTTTGCTTAGACTTTGGAAGAACGAGCTCTTTGATTAATTGATACTTTATATTGTGTGGGGTTTTTTTAGTCTCAAATTCACTGCTGTCTGCTATGATCTTTATCATTTCTTTCCTTATACTAGCTTTGGATTTGGATTTTGTTTTTCTAGGACAATTAGGTTATTTATTTGGGCTTGCTCTTTTTGTGATGTGGGAATTCACAGCTATAAACTTACCTTTTAGGACTGCTTTCATTGTGTCCCATTGGTTCTGCTATGTTGTACTGGAATTAATATTTAATTCTTGGAACTGTCTTCTTGTGTTCTTGATTTTTTTTCTGTGACTCATTGTTCAGGAGTGTATTATTTAATTTTCATGTGTTTGCATAGTTTCTGTGTTTTCTTTTTTATTTTAAAGAGAAAATAACAAAAACAAAGACATAAACAAAACAACATTAAAAACTACAAAAATGATACAGAATTTCATAATGACATGATAGGAAATTGACAATGGTTTTTGAATTACTTATTATTATCTTCAAAGTGGTTACTCAGACCAGATATAGACATGTAAGATTGATCAAACAATTAAATGTTAACTGTTCCTTTCAGTAAACCATGAGAAATTAGTAGTACAATTATCTTAGCTATCTTATATATATACATATTTTAATATGGATATATAATATTTAATATATACATTTTATATGTAATATATACATTTTAATATGTATATGTAATTAATATCTCT
>NW_004955430.1:5735136-5738023 GCF_000276665.1 Chinchilla lanigera | reverse complement strand
TGGGTGTCTTCTGTGTTTTCTTTGACTATTTCTGGTTTCATTGTGTTATGATCTGATGATGTGCATGGTATAATTTCACTTCTTTTGTATTTACTTCTTTTGCTTTTGGGGGAGAAATTGTGTGGTTTATGCCAGAGAAAGTTCCATGTGGTGTTGAACAGAATGTGTATTCTTTGTGGTAGGGTGGAACACTCTGGCATATATTAAGTCCATTTATTTGAAGGTTTGGTTCAAATCTGATACTTTTTTTTGTCTCGTTTGTCTATTTGTGATTGTCAGGTATTGAGGTCCACCAGTATAATTGTATTGATGTTTATCTGATCTTTTTTGTCCGGTAGTGTTTGTTTTATGAAGTTGGATGTACTGTTGTCTGGTGTATATATGTTTACACTTGTTATCTCCTCCTGTTGGATTGTTCCCTTCACCAATATATTGTGACCTTCTTTATCTCTTCTGATAAATTTTGGTTTCACCTTAAAAAAGGATGCCTGTTTCTGATTGTTTTGGGGCTTACTTACATTGCATGGAATATTGTTTTTCTGTCCTTTGACTTTTAGTCTATGAATTTCCTTTCACTTAAATGCATGTCTCATGTACAGCATACTATTGTATTTTGGTTTTTGATTTATTCTGCCAATCCGTGTCTTCTAATTGTGTAGTTGAGACCCTTCAACTTGAAAATCATTACTGAAAGGTATTGACTTATTTCCTGTCATTGCGTTATACTCCTGTTGCTGGTTCCCTTTCCTTCCCTTCAATTTAACTGCCCACCCTACTTAGTGTATTCATTTTGTTGGACATATTTTCATTGCTAGCTTCATTATTTCTTTCTAGAATTTTCTTGAGAATGTTTTTGAGTGCTGGTTTTGTAGTCATGAATTTCTTTAAGTGCTCTTTATCATGGAAATATCTCATTTCTCCATCAGTTTTGAAAGATAGTTTTGCAAGGTATATCAGTCTGGATTGGAAACTGTTTTCTTTTAGGGCTTCAAACACTTCAAGCTCTCCTGGCTTTTATGGTTTTTGTTGAGAAGTCTGCTGGAATTCTAATGGGCTTTCCTATATAAATGATTTGTTCCTTTTCTCTAACCAGTTTAAGATTCTCTTCTTGTGTTGGACTTCTAGGATTTTGACTATTATGTGTTGTGGAGAGGTTCTTTTCTGAAACTGACTGTTTTAGATTGTATATGCTTTACTTATCTGTAGATTAAATTTTTCTGCAAACATTTTTTATGCCATTTGTGCTGTCTTCTGCTTTTTCACTAATTATAATTAATCTTAGTCTTTGTGTCATTTAGCAGCTGTTGGAACCATTTTTTTATGTTCTCTTACAGTTCTGTTAAAGTGCCTGTTGATAATTGGTCACTGACAATAGCCTTGTCTTCTAGTTCTGATACTCTGTGTTCACACTGACACCTCTACATCTCACACTTTCAATAGTATATTTAGTCTCCTGAATCCATAGTTTCTGTCTTTTCCTAGGTTCTAATTTTCTATAGTGAACATTCATGTTTCATATCATTTTATTTAGTTAATCTACTTTTTATTAGTGTCATTTGTAGACTTGGTGATCACTTTGTTTAGTTATACCTTTTTTGAACTCATCAACCATCTTATGGATCTGGTTCTTTTTAAATTCTACTCTCTTATTCTTTCAAAGAATTCAGCTATGTCACTTTTCATTTCCTCCCCACTTGTGCCTATGGATAAGCTTTGGAGGAGTTGGGTTTTATAAATTTTTATTTTATTAGTTCATGTTTGCTGTGCATTCACTCTACAGTCATCTTGGGGAGTAGTTACATGTACACACCACAGCTTTTTAAAGATTCTCTTTCCCTTCCCTTCCTCTTTCTCCACTCCTCCCTCTCTCACTTCTCTTCTAATTTCCCTGTCCCATTTTTCATTCTTGTTGATAATATTAATCTTAACTCATGTTATAGCACATAATGTTTATATTAACTGAGGTAATTTGGTTCCTATACATCTTCATTCTTATTTTCCCTTCCCCTTCTTCTCACCCCTTGCCCTTGTTCCCTTGGCCTACATTCCCTATTGCAAAAGATACATCCCCTTGTCCCTTTCTATCCATCCTTTATCGTTTCCTTTGTTTATACTTTGTCTCACCTGAAATGAGAGATACAGTATTTAAGCTTGTGTGTCTGGTTTGTTTCACTCAACATTATATTTTCCTGGTGCATCCATTTTCCTGCAAATGTCTTAAATCTGTCATTCTTTACAACAAAGTAATATTCCATTATATATAAATACACATTTGCTTTATCTAATCATCTGTTGATGGATATAGAAGCTACTTCCAGGATTTAGCTATTAGGAGTTGAGCTGTCATAAGTATATTGATGTGTATGTATCACTGTAGTATGATATTTTAAGGTTTCTGGGGAAGATACCTAGTAAGGGAATTGCTACGTCATATGGAATTTCTAATTTCAATTCTTTGAGAAATCTCTATGCTTATTCTGATAATGGTTGTACTAGTTTACATTCCCATGAACAGTGAAAAGGGTCCATTTTTCACCATAGCCTCAGCAGCATTTCTTATTTTTTGATTTCTTAATGGTTCCCATTCTTTCTGGAATAAGACAGGATCTTAGCACTGTTTTAATTTGCATTTCTCTAACAGCCAGAGATGTTGAGCACTTTTTCCCCTCTATTTCATATCTGTTGGCCATTTGTGTTTCTTCTTCTGTGAAGTATCTGTTCATTTCTTTGCTTGTTTCTGACTGGATCTTTAATTTATGTGGTTTAATTTTTTTGACTTCTTTATATATTCTAGATATTAGTCCTCTAGGAGTAGCTGGCAAAAGATCTTCCCAGTGTGTAGGTTATTTGTTCATTTTACTGATGGATTCTTTTACTGTGCACAAAG
>NW_004955430.1:5733739-5735036 GCF_000276665.1 Chinchilla lanigera | reverse complement strand
TGTGTAATTGAGGTTTTATTTAGAAAAATCTTTCTCACATCTATGTCTTCAAGTGTTTTACTTATTTTATATTCCAGTAGGTTTGATGTTTCTATTTTTTTGTTTTTGTTTTTGTTTTTTCTTTTCCGGTACCGGGGTGATGTTTCTATTTTAATGTTAAGATCTTTGATCCATTTTTTATTTTAACTTAGTATATGGTGAGAGGTAAGGGTCCAGTTTCAACCCTCTGCACTCAGAAACCAGTTTCACAGTATCATTTGTTGAACTGGCTATCTTTTCTCAACCATGTGCTTTAGGGCACTTTGCTGTAAAGATTACACAGCTTAATGTGTCTGGGGAAGTTTCCATATCCTCAGTTCTGTTCCAGTGATGCACATATCTGTTTTTGCATTAATACCATGCTGTTTTTAACACTATTGCTTTGCAGTATAACTTGAAGCTAGGTATTGCTATGCCTCCTGCTTTGCCTGTTTCCCCAAAATTCACTGTGGGCATATTGAGTGAACTTGGTATGAATTCTTGAGTTCTTTCCCCTTTGAACTCACCCATTTTCTTCATCCCTTCTATGAACTTTTCATAGATTTCTGCTACCTTGTAGTTGTTTACTTTTCCTTTTGTGATCCCTTGCTCTACCTTGGGAGAGTTAGGGGGATTGGAGATCATCTATTTCCTTGCTTCCCCATTCTTCTATGTATATCTGGAGATATATAGCTATAGATATAGATATATAGAGATATGATAGATATATATCTTTTTTCACCACCTTTGTGAGTTGGGGACTAGAGAAGTGAGGAGAGTTTGTGGCTTATGTGGAAATTTTTAATTGCCTCCCTGTGAATAGTTTTCAGCTTTGTATGTCCAGTGCTAGTGTTGGTCCTTCTGTTACTTACTTTTTCTTTCATTTTATTTTTTTTATTTTAAAGAGAGTGGTAAATGAGACACAAGCAAACAAAAAATAGAACAATAGCAGTATACCAGTATCACAAACATAAACAAACCAAGCAAGAACATTTAAAGTGATACAGAGTTTCAAGACAAAATACTAAGAATTAACAGTAGTTGTTGCATTACATATCACTGTCCTCAACTACATTGCTCAGATTACCAGATGTAAGAATGGAAGATTGTTTCTGTTACTTACTTTAAGTGATTTTTGACTTTGTCCCTAAGTTTTTCCAAAGGAACTACTTCCGGTTATAACAGATTCAGTCATACAACACTTGTGTGTGATAGTCCTTGCACTTACACTTCCCTGCTTGTCTGTTCTCTTTGCACACTATGACAGTTCATTACATGT
>NW_004955430.1:5669266-5733155 GCF_000276665.1 Chinchilla lanigera | reverse complement strand
TATATCGGGCTTCGCTGAGGGCAAGGTTTTTGGGGGCGGTCTAAGTGACATAACAGATGCTGATTGGGAAGGAGGGATCATGCCTGCCTAAAAATAAAATGGGAAATTACCGTTAGACTGAAGAAAGAAGAAGACGGAATTTGGTCTGGGAGGGATGTGATGGTGTTTTAGGCTCTGTGCCACACTGGATGGTTGCCATGGTGACTTGGCAGGGGCAGAAACCTATCAGGGAGATGAGACGAAGGAGAGAACCTAGATACCCATTAAATCAGAGCCAATGAAAGAACAAATACACAAAAGTAACAATCTAATAAACACAGGAAACTGTAAAAGAACCTAACATAACCCCACATTACTAAATAAATCAAGCAACATACAAAAACTTAAACCTGTAAGATATCTGATGGGGACAGAGATTAAACATCCCAGTGAGACTTGCATAGGTAATTCTCAAGTAGCTTCTTTGCTAAAGAGTCTGAGTCTCATCTCTCTACCACAGTACTGAAGTTAACTCAAGCTCAGGACTTGTTTTTGCCGGGTTTCCGGCATTCTTGCAGGGTCTGATCAAGTCTCAGTTCTTGGGCTAGTAACTCTTGCTGTCCCTCTCCCTGGGCCAGATGGGGGATTCCACAGACAGGTTCACTGGCACTGCGTCAGGATTTTTCCTATGCAGTCAAAGTAGCTACAGTAATAACAGGCTAATCCATTACAGTGGTATCTAGCAGGGTTAGTTAAGAAATAACATACTGTGAGGCTGTTTTGGGGGTCTCCCTTTTGCCTAGAGAAGAAATCCATGCTTGTAGTACAAGTATCATAACAATTCAATTGACCCACAGTTAATGTGCACTAAATGGGATGGCTGTGTCTCCTCTAATGGTGAAGAACAGCTCTCAACAGTAATTTTGTAGACTCTGCTATCTAAAGCCCAGGGGCATGGGGACCAAGAAATACCAGAGAAGGGAAGAAAAGAAAAAAAAAAAAAAATAAGTTTTTTTTTCTTTAATTTTTTTATAAGTCCTCTGTTCTTTGGTACAGAAAGGAGGAAATAGGAGGGAGACAAAGGATCCTAATGTTGGTAAGGTTATATATTTAGAAGAGGATAACAAGATAAACCTAGGTATAAAAATGGTAGTGAAAATGGGGATAGGAAAAGAGTCTTTGAGTGATATATCTGTTGATTTTTTGTTTGTTTGTTTGTTTTCCAGTACCAGGAATCAAACTCATGACCTTGTGTTTGCCAGGCAGGTTCTGTGCCACTGAGCTAAATCCCTAGCCCCCAAATGATATAAATATTAGAGAAAAAGTTAAAGGGAGACAAATGAAAAGAGAGAGGAACGAAAAGAAACATTAAGAATGAATAAGACACAGGAGAAAGAAATCAGATGAAGAGATATGGATAAAAGGAGGAAGGATGGGGGCTGGGGATTTAGCTCAGCAGCACAGCGCCTGCCTGGCAAGCACGAGGTAGTGAGTTCGGTTTCCGGTACTGGGGAAAAAAAAAGGTACGAAGGATATAAAAGGATGAAGGAGAATTCCCTTACCTTCTATGCACTGTACTGTGAGAAAAAAGGCAAGAGGAAGGGATGCACATATATACAGACACACTCACAGAAGAAAAAAAGCTAAATAATGAAATAAATGTGTGTGTGTGTGTGTGTGTGTGTGTGTGTTGCACAGAGGGGGGAAAACAGCAAAGAATAAAAACAAAATAAAAATTCTAAACAGCAAAATAAAACAGAAAATAAAAAATAACACAATCAAATAAAGTATAATAGTAGAATGTTTTCTGTTGTTTTGGACATGTAGTTCTTTTTCTCAGTTTAGGGTTAAGGAGCTCAGTCCAGGACAGCATGTGTCTCTGTTCATGCTAGAAGTCTAGTAGTCCATCCCAAGAATGGTGCTGATTGCAGAGATCCGCTTACTGTGACAACACAGCACCAATGTGAGCTTCCAGTCCTGGAACTCAGGCTGACCGTGGCCTCTGACTATGGGAGCTTGGTGTGTGTTCGCCTGCCCCTGCTTCTCTGTGGGACTCTCCCATGTCTGCTCTCCACCTGTGGGCAGCCTCCTGTGGCTGTCCTTCCCTTATCCACTCGGAGAACTTGGCACTATGAAGCAGCCGAGGGGCTGCTCTGCGACCGAGGTTCACACTCTCAGCCCTTCCCTGCAGTGGCATCCCCGCCAGCCCTTGCTCCGTGATTGTGGCTGTAGGTGCTTGTACCAAAATAGCTCACCACCTATTGACTGTGGAAGGCCACTCTGGAAGCAGTGTCTCGTTTTCCTTGATGGCCCCAACTGCCAATGATTCTTTCTACCCTGATGTACTTCTCCACAAGCAAAAAAGTTGTTTGCTTCAGTTGGCTTCCTAGCTGGTGGCTAGCTAGCTGCTTTAGGCAGAGCTGTGTGGTCTCTCCTCTGCGGTGTGATCTATGTTTTCTGTATCACTTAACCCTATTTTCTTCTTCTCTGTCGGTCCCCTTGTGGTTCTCGGATAATCTCCACTCTAAGCTTCAATCCCCCTCCAAGAAGTTGTTTTCCAGGCTCTGGATACTTTGACTGGAGAAGCTGTGTTGCTAGAACTCATTACTCCACCATTTTGGGGTTCTGTGGAATTGGGTGTTTCGGGAAGTGTTTTGTTGTCTTGTCTTCTAGTGTTTGTATTTCTTGTTTGTTGATTTGTTTGTTTTTGTGTTGTGGCTTGTAGGTTGGTTATGTGGAAGACTTCATTTCTGGTATGGAGGTCTCTTTCATTGGGTTCTGCTTTTCAGTGATGCACTGTGGGTGTTGCTAGCCGTAAGCCTTTGCTTCTGTCTCAGAACCCCCCCGCTCCATTTATAGGCCAAGGCTGAGGGGAGTGCAGTGTATTTGGCTCAGTACCCAGTTCTCTGGGAATGTGCCGCAGTTTTGTTAACTGTACCAAGGCAATCCATACACTGATATACAGAGAAAACCTCTGATAGAAGCAACTATGTCATCTTGCTTGTATTGATAAAATTAGCAACAATAATAGTATCAAAGATAAACTGGATATTGATATACCCTAACAACCATTAATGTACCATCTTTAATCATAGAAAAGAGAACTATATGTATAAACACTCAGACAAAGAAAATATTGACCTACTAGTAAATGTCTACTAAATGGAACAACTTTACCTCTACTAACAATGGAACAGTATTCACCAGTAATAGCATAGAGTTAACTCACAATCTAAAGATTAGTATAGCTTAATGGTTATTTTAGTAAAGACAGGGTGGAGAACTGCAGAAGAAGGGAAGTAGAATTTGAAATATTAATCAATTGAAGGTAAGAAGCATGAGGGAAAAGTGAGGTAGGTGATCCTATTATGGAGCAAAAAAATGATTAGATACAGTAACAAAAAAGAATGAACAAGCAAAGAAAAGAAAAAAAAGCAAAGCAAATGACAGAATTAAGAAGGAAAAACTACTTAAAATAGAAATGAAAATCAAAAGAGAAAAGACCCCAACCCCCACAAAAAACAATGAAAGAAAAAGAAAAAGAATTTTGAGCCAAAAAAATTACTTTGCATTTTCAAACAAGTAGTTTCCTTCCAGGTTCTGCAGTCTTAGAATTCAGCATATGACTTTCTCCACCTAGCTTTACAGCCTGTGGGTTTGTGAGATGCCCTCCCTCCTCTGGAGGCCCATCTTTCCGTATAGCCCAGACTCTGGCAATGGTTCCTGGCTTCCTCTAAAAGCCACTCTCTGTTTCTGGATCCTCACTACAGAGAACAGGGCCTTTCTCCTTCCCAGCCTGAGTTTAAACTTCATAGCGGGTTTATGTCTAGCCTGCATTCTCTCACAGTCATCTTCAGTGGCTGTCTCCCTCCCAGTGGCTGTGGATAGTGGACACTGGAAACCCTGAAGTGCAGTTGTTCTATAGGTGTTCTGTGGCTCAATTTTAAAGAGCCCCTTCCCCAAGTGGCATGTAGTTAAACACTCTCTGGCAATATGGCGGGTGTTACATTGGGTTTCTGCTCCAGCTTTAGCCTGCTGAATCATTTTCAGAGTAAAATCTCATGCTGTATTTGTACTTCACAGGAGCTATTGGGCTTTTATTGGGGCTAGCATTGCTGGTGAGGTCTGTACTTCCTTTCTGGGCTTGCCTCTTCTTCCAAGGTGTTGGCCTGGTCCTGGATCAGTGAGGGTGGTTGGTCAGCCCCTCTGCTACCCTGTGCCAAGGGAAGACAGAATATAGAGCGTTTGCAGATGGCTGAAGCAGGGCACAGAATCCACAGGTGCAGACTTGGTCATGAGCAAAAGCTTGCATGGTGTGGTGGCTGTTGTGTCATCTGGGACGCTCAGTGGTCGTCCAGGATATATGGGACATAATGGCTGTTCTCAGCCGCAGTGTAATTTATAACAATCCCTATGTGGGCCTTGGGGTTCTTTCCGGGTTTTCAAACTATATCAGTAAGAGTAAAGAAATGGTATCTGAACACTTCCTGGGCTAATGATCCAGTTAATACTTAAGAAAAAGTCTTGGAAATGCACTTTCTGGATCAAAAAGCATATGTGCACATCATTAAGGTTTAGAAAACACACCAACAAACTGCTCTCTCTCTTTTATTTCATTTCATTTCATTATTTTGAGACAAGGTCTCGCTTTGTAGCTCAAACTGGCCTTAAATTCATTATGTATCCCAGGCTGGCCTCAAACTAATGGTGATCCTCCTGCCTCAGCTTCCCAAGTGCTGAGATTACAGGCATGTGCCTCCATGCCCAGTGACAAATTGATGCTTTAAAAGACTTTACAAGTACAGAATGAGAGGTGTATCTTATTTTCATGTTTTTGTAACTTACATTTTTGCTAACATTTTGCTTAAAAATGCTGTTAAAAAGGAGAAAAAGTTACCTCGTAGAAAAATAGCAGAAAAGGAATAATTGAGAAGATTAATTTTCTAGCGGATAATTCTGTTCATAGCACAGGTCTTGCCCTAGAAAGAAGATGAGAACCCAAGGCAATCTGACTTCAAGCCACTGTTTTTAAACTCATCCAACTCACTCCCCCTGCTCTGTCCCCCAGCTATCCCACGCACGTTCAACTTTTCAACCTAAACGTCTTCTTTTTTCTCCTTGCAAACTGTTAAAACTGCTTTCAGGGGCTGGGGGTTTAGCTCAGTGACACAGCGCCTGCCTGGCAAGCGCAATGTCATGAGTTCAATTCCCAGTACTGGAGAAAAACAAAAAACAACAACAAAAAAATAAAACTGCTTTCAGTGTGCTAATGTCTTCAGATGATTATATTATATTCTCTAAAAAGTAATATTTTGAGTTAGTACCTGTTGGTGAGCTTCATGGCCATCATTGTTTTTCTTACTAATATCGGCACAGAGCAAATAACATTCCAGGGCTAAAATAGGCTCTGGGACATCTCCTAGAGGTTTCTCCTTTCTTTTTCAAAAACGGGTACCATTGCTCTTCACTACACCTGCCCCCATGCTATGCCAGCTCTGATGTAGATTAAGCCAGTTTACGCCAGTTCTTCAAAAAAGATGTCTGGTCATCTGCTGATACCACCAATGAAGAACCTTGCCCAGCCTTCCTGATCAACTGCTTCCCATCAGTAAATTCCTCCAACATATAGGAACCAATTGAACTCTGCTGCTTTGTATATCTGTGTGTCTCTTTAAGCCCACGTACTTGCTAGCAGATAGGTTATTCTTCCTTCCGTCTCTGGCCTATTTACAGCACCCGCAGTCAAATTGTTCCTCTGACCTTTCAACTTTGAGTAAAACAAGGGAGATCATTCAGCTGGAATTACCTGAAAATTTGGTTGTATCTACATGAATGTGACTTTATGGCTTATAGTTTTTTCTACTTGCAGTCACTATTGTTGATTTTTTTTGGGGGGGGTACAAGCATTAGCAAAGAAATTGATCTTATTAAAGAAAAAAATTTTAGTGTCTTAAAAGTTTCCCCATACATAAGGAAACCTGCAGTCTCATTCATGCTCTGTGAAATTGAAGAAATTGGATATTTGGAAATGGAAATTGGTGGTCCTCCAAGCAATATGGGATCTAAAAGTGCTAAATCCTTTCATAAACAAACCTTGATTCAGACTGGAATGTCTTGGCTTGATCATAAAGGTGATATTGCAGGAGACATATAGCTGTTGACTAGCCTTAGAGATGATTATCTGCACATTCCAGTCTTAGTCTACCATCATCAGTTCCTAGCTTGTGATGAAGTCATTGCTCTTTTCCTTAAAAGAATATTGCATTTAGAAGTACCTCCAACCTCAGGATGTTTATGGGCTTGAAATCAAAAGAAATATATCAAATAGTAGCAAACTTTATCTTAGCAATTTAGGTTTATTTCCAGTTGGTCCTTTTCTTTCTTTCTTTTTTTTTGCTATCTTAGGGTTGGTGCTTTGCTTTTTTAAAGGTTAGTTGTCTTTTTGGACACATTAAGTTACATCATCAGGGTATGTGCATATAAGTATGTGATTTTCTACCTCTTTTACGTATTTACAGAGTCCATACTACTTCTGAGGCACAGACCTCTGATCCAGTTTCCCAAGTCAAACACTTAAGCAAGACTGCTCCCATGGGGGCTGGGGATTTAGCTCAGCGGCAAAGCGCCTGCCTGGCAAGTGCAAGGTCGTGAGTTCGGTTCCCGGTACTGGAGAAAAACCAAAAAAAAAAGACTGCTCCCATGGACATTGCAGCATCTAAGCACACTGCCTGCTTGATGCTGAGTGACACCCTTCACCCTGCGGTCTCATGTAATCCCCACAAGAGCTCTCTGCCAGTGGGTGTGTTTTCCCCAGTTAGCAAGCCCAGGTACCTTTGCTAGAGACACATCAGAGCAAGTGGCCAGGGTTTGAAGTCTTTATTAACTCTGAGTCCTAACACTTTTTGTGTATCCACTCCCAGCTCTCATGTTTTAAAGCTACTTTTGTCACATAAAGCTATTAGTTTGTTCATTAATCCTGTGAGGAAAGGTTCTTTGTATGTTTTCCCAGCTATGCAGAGGACATAACAGCTATTTGTTCTTCCACTGACACTTTCTGAGTGGCTACTCTGAGCTAGGTGTTACATTAAAGCCAGGATGCAGTGATGACAAAGCCGGTGTCTGCATCCTCAAGAAACCTTACCATCAAGGTAAGAACAGGGAGACCAGAGTCCTTATTATCTGGCCCATTGCTATGACTAGAACAGGCCTCTCATTTCAGTCATTTGTCTGCAACACTTGTCTGATACACAAATGTTTGAACAGAGATGAGCCCATGTGTGTGGGTGTTGGGTGGGTTCTTCACATAAATAGGCTTCCTTTTACAACCTTCTCCCAAACAGGGAAGTACTTGTGAATGTAGAGTCTCTTCTGTGCTGAATGATCACATTCCGCTTGGATATAAATATGAATCCTCCATGAAAACAAGCTCAGTCTTCCCTCCCCAAACAGAAGTACGTCTGTGACATCCGTGTTTGCATGCCCTCTGGAAAGTGGGCATTAGAGTGTAAGCTTGTAGCACCCAAACTTGAATGTGTGTCAGAATCAGTCAGTCTGAGAGTTGTTAAAATGCAAAATTCTGGGCCTCACCTCTAGCTTCTGATTGAGCGTGTAGACACATGGCAGGTAGGGGAGACACTGAGGTTGTGCACTCTACCAGAACCCCAGATAGTGCTGCTACTGTTAGACGAACTCTACCCTTTGAGAATCACTGGCATTACTGCTTTCGTCAATTCTAGTTATGAGTTAGGTGGATATTTATTCTTACTTGGGTGCCAGCCCTCCTGGTGGGTATTTCAAATGCTAGAGTAAGTAAATTAGCCATGGAGCAAAGAGCCTGGTGAGGGAAATGGGAAGACACATAAGAAATTCTTAAATGGTATAAAATTGTGGCACGTACTGTGAAGGAAACAAATTTGGGGCTGAAGAGTGGCGTGGACAGATGGGCGGCAGACAGCGACAAAGGCAGACGGGCCTTGTGGAGTTGGTGACATTTATGCTAAGACCTGACAGTTGAGATGATACCTGCTATTTAAAGATTTGTAGGGGGTCGGCTGGAAACAAGACATAGTAAGAAATAGCGAAGCTATTTTGCATGGCTCTGGGGATGAGACCTTGAGCAAGGGCCGGCATGATACGAGATGCAGCTGAGTAGGTAGGTACAGGGCCTTGTTAGCCTTGGTTAAGGGTTGGAGTTTCATGATATATAGTTATTTGCAAGGCAATAGAAACCATACCGACTCTTTATGAATTACATTTTGATTTTTTAATGTCAGTGCTTATAGGTATAAAAATTCCTCAGTCTGCTGAAATGTAGAGTTTGGCTTCCTTTGCCAGAGCAGAAAAAATGAAAATGATAACATATCCTCTGAGTTAGTGCTGAGAATAAAGATGTGTGCTAGGGCATGTGGTCGGAGGGGGAAGGAAGGAGGCTGTGCGTGTCCACACACACACATGCACAAATACATGCCATTCCAGACTGTGAAAAAGTAACATTTAGAACATGCAACACATCTAAAGGTAGGCAACAAACTGGGTTATCTCTTTTATTTATGTATATTTTTTTCTTTTCATATTTGGAAATGAACTGCTTTTGTTAGATCCAGAGGAGTTGCATCTGGGTAGAAAATATATTCCTATGCTCACCTTTGCCTTCTTTTTGAGACTGGGTCTCGCCTTGCTGTTGAGGCTGGCTTTGAGCTCACCTTGTAGCCCAGACTGGTCTTGAACTCTCAGTGATCTTCCTGCCTCAGCCTCCAAGTGCTGGGATTATAAAGTGTGCATCACCATGCCTGGCTATCTTTGCCTTTTAAAAGGTCTGCTATGTTGCCAGACATTGTAAGTTAAACCTTAGCAGAAGTGACTATAAATACAGTCTGAGTCACAAGTTTGATGTGGATTATTAGCTGACATACTTTTCTGTCCCTCTAAAGTGAAGCAGAAGCTGCCACTAGGCCACTGGCTGTGCCCACATCTCCATGATCACGGAGCGTTAAGCAGTTCACATGGCCAGCAGTGTGTTCCCGCTAGATATTTCGTTTCTTCAGTCTTGACTAGTGTTAGTTTTACTTTATTAGAATCATCCAGATGGGAGCGTGTTCACGATCGTTCCTGCAGCACAGGGAATTCCTCCCGCCGCCTTTGGGTTAGGTCTGCAAGAATTATAAAAAGAAGCTTTCTAGACATGGATTTTGTAGCAAAAAGGGGGTAGAGTGAGACTGGCAAGGGAAGAAACAATTTGGATGTCATAAAAATAGGATTGTTCCGAGATGAGATGAGAGCTTTCTTACTATTTGGTATTCAGATAAAATTTAGTTTGGAAGTCACATTAGTGAATATTATATTTCTTCAAAACCTCGGCTGTGTTTCCCATCAGGGGGCATCTTGATTTCACTTAACTGTGCAGCCATCAGAAAAAACTATAGATGGTTTCAGTGTGTGTGTGTGTGTGTGTGTGTGTGTGTGTGTGTGTACAGGTACTCCAGCCATTAAAACATGACACGATTTTGGAGAAGGGCAAACACGCTGTGCCTTCTCAGGCACACGGTTCCTTTCTTTGAGTACTGACTTGCATTGGCACTTAATTTGTTACGATACATTACAACATGTCCCCATCACCTCTGAAACTGACTCAGAGGTAAGACGTTTAGAACCTGCATTTTTTGAAATACAAAACGGGATTATGGATTAATCTCAGGCAGCCAAGTCCCAGAGGGCTGTGTAACCTAACAAGTAGGGCTGGGCTCTTGGCAAGTCCCTTCTGGACTGCCCTCTGTTTCTGCCTTTGACCTAGTGGACGAAAGCGTGGATGTGTGAGCCTCGGCATGACTTCTCTAAAGATCAACATTTGTACACACTGGAGTCACCTTTTATACATAGTGCTACTGACATTAACCAGAGAAGTGGGCCTGACAGCCTGGCTCCAACGCCAGCACAAGAGTGGCCGGCTGCACACATATAGTTTATCTGAAGGGACTCAACACAGAATTACACAGCCTAATTGTTGTTAGTCCAAAAGGAACTATTACCCAGATAGAGGCGCCTTTGAGGTTACTGAGTGGGACCCATCAGAATGAGGCATTCATTTCAATATATATATAGCTGCTCATTAAATATGGAGGCTGTTTCTCCTCTTGAACTCTGGGTATCATGAGTTCATTACAGCTAGTTATAACAGTGAATTCTTAAAGAAGAGATGGGAAACATAGTAAGAAACACTTGTAAACAAAGCAATTTATTTGAGAAACTGTAAAAGAGACAGTCTCAGCCGAAGCAATCAGATCTTTGAGTGAATATTTTGCATTCAGGTTAGGAATCCCACATTTTCACTTATATTGGTCTGGAGACTATTTAATGCCATGGTTATATTTGTTTCAGGATTATGTTTAATCACTTTATGTGGGACTAGATTATAATCTCATATTGGCAATATTTGGTGAATTTTTTCATCTGAAAAGAGCTACTAGGAAAAAATCACTTATGAAAATATAGCTCCAAGGCAAAATATCTTGGAAAATATCCTTTAGAATTAGACATTTATGTTTTTTCATGAAGCCTGATAAAATATTTGGTTAAACCTAAACTTTAATATGTGAATTTAAATTATACAACCGGACACAGAACTTTTCAATCCAGCTGTGGATTTTTGAAGCACAATGTGTCACATACAGATTTGAGTAGCTTTGTTTCTGTAGAGATGAATAGTGAATGTTCCTTGCAGCGAAATAATCAGGAGAAAACGTTTTTGCTTTTAAGCATGAGAAGTAATGCACAGCAGGATGTGTACATTGGTTGTTTTTATAGGAATGGACTGAATTTGACCCTTGCCATTCACCCACTCACCACAAACCTTCCCTGAGACCAGTCCACAACCCCTGTCAGGGGTTCGGGGTCAGTCTGGTGAGGAGCCAGGTGAGGAGCAGAGTAGCTGGTCCTGGGAGCCTGTGTCAAAACACTGCTCTCCTTAGCCCAGCTGGACAGCCAGAAAGAAGCGTGTCATTCCCTGGAGTGCATGGGCGATGGGGAGCAGCACAATGGTGAGGCTTAAAACAGGAAGACAGACCTGCTGTTTCAGTCTTGCGGACACACATTACTGTTAAAGGTGGAAGGAAAACGATAAACCTTCTATTCAGCTTTAGAATGCAGTGAGATTCGGCCTGTCTGCCTTGCTTATATGGAGCCTCTCATGTTCATCCATGATTGCTCTGTATGGGGGAGAACTGTTTGGGTGGGCGTCTTTGTTCTGAGTCTACTCTTTATGGAGTGATTTCCCCGAGGTTAGCCAATTAAGATTTTTTTTCCGTGTAGCTGCAATAACTCTGAGAGGAGAAAGCCAAGTTACTGTGGGGGATGCTGTGCCCCAGGGAAGCATTTGGGAGGATTTCCTTCTCCTGAAGCAACAGGGTCATCATAAAGTCCCTATAAAATGTTTTAAATAGGGGAGAAATTGAAGCAGAAGATTTTATTCTGGCTCTTCACGTCCCGCTTTTGTTTTCTTCCTACTGAGGAGCTAAGCAAGCCAGCCATCTGGAGGATGTATTTAGTTTGAAGACAGTGAAACTTCACCATAGTGTTGTTACTTATCTGAATTGTAATTATAAGGAAACAGGTACTTCCTGGCGGCATTATGGTTTAACATACGAGGCACTGGCATCTATCGTTGAAGGTCATGCTTAAAAATGTATGTGTTTGTTTGTGGTCATTTGTTTTATTAAAAGGCACAATACTATGACATTTTTGTCCTGTGACTCTCAGAGATGTTGATTTGACATAATGATTCACTAGTTCTCAAGCCCTTGATTTGCGTGTTCATTGTTCTACCTGGGTACGTAGTCATCCTTGGGAATGAAAGGCATCTGCAACATGCAAAATCTCTACTGCAATCCTCAGAGCTGTAATATTTGGGGAAAGGATCCTCCAAGAATCCTGTAAGCACGTGGGAATGGTATCATCAACCTTGTGTGGGCATGTCTCCCCTTCTGCCTTAACATTTGCCCTGGCCGTTCATTTCCCTGCAGATCTAGATCCCCAATATGTGGCATGCACTTTTTAAATTAAACCTTTCATTTTTAACTAATTGTAGGTCCATAACTAGTTTTAAGAAATAATGGAGATACTGTGTACCTTTTATGGAGTTTCTTTTAATGGCCACTTCTTATAAAACTATAGTACAGTATCACAACCAACATATTCATATTAATACTTTCAAGACACAGAACATTCCATCAATACAGGGATCTCTCATGTTGCACTTTAAGCCTGTTTACCCCTTTCTTTGTCCATGCAATGAGTAATCCCTTCTTCATTTCTATAATTTTGTCATTTCAGGAACATTATATGAATGGAATCATGTAGTATATGACTATTGAAATTGGCTGCTTTTAATAAGCATAACTTGCTAGAGACTCATTCAAGTAATTGTGCATATTAACATTTCATCTCTTTTTGTTGTTGAGAATTGTTTTATGGTAGGGAGTATCAGAGTTTAACTATTCACCAGTTGAAGAATATCTGGATTCAGTCCAGTTCTAAGCCATTACAAATACTGCTGCTATATACATTCATAAACTGTGTGTGTGTGCATACACGAACATATGTTTCATTTCTCAGATAAATGATGAATACAATTGTTGGGTCATATGGTAGTTGCTTATTAATTTTTGTAAGAAACTGCCAAATTGTTATCTAGAGTAGATGTGTCGTTTCAAATTCCCACTAGTAATGGATGAGTGATACAGTTATCCTCATCCTCACTAACATTTGTTTGTCACTCCTTTTTGTTTTAGCTATTCTAATAAAAGAGTAGTGATAATTCATTGTGATTCAAAATTGCATTTCCCTAATTTATACTATCATGGCACATTTTGTATGCTTATTTATCTCTGTATGTGTATTTCAGGCAAATGTTTACTGACGTCTGTTCTCACTTTTCTAATTTTATTAGAAATCTTACTCTTAAGTTTTGAAAGTTTTTTCATGTATTTTCTTATGCTAGTTATTTGTCAGATGTGTAGTTTGCAAATATTTTCTCCTTGCCTGTAATTTATCTTTTTTATCCTCTTAACAAGATGTTTTACAGAGCAAAGGTTTTTAATTTTGATAAATGCATTTGCAAATCTTAGTTTTATGAACTGTGGTTTTGGTGGCAATTCTAAATCTTCATTGCTTACACCTAGATGAAGGAGATTTTTCTCATTTTTTTCTTAAAAGATTTATAGTTTCATATTTTGCATTTGAGTCACTGTCCACTTTGAGATAGATTTTGTGCAAGATAGAAAGTTTAGATTGATGGTTTTGTTGGTCTGTTTTTGGTCCATATAGTTGTATATGCTCTGGCACCATGTGGTGAAAATACTCTTTCCTCCAGTGAATTGTATTACTCCTTTGTCAAACATCATTTGCACATATTTCCTTGGTCCTATGTCTGCATCTCTATTGTTTTATTGATCTCTGCCTCCATCCATCTGTTAATATCACACTGTCTTGGTTATTGTAGCTGCACAGTAAGTTTTAATACGGGGCAGAGTCATTTTTCTGACGTTTATGCTTCTCTATCTCAATTGCTGAATTGTTTTTACTACTCCGGGGCCTGTGCCTTTTCATATAAAGTTTAGAATAAGCTTGTCTATGTCTAAAATAAAACTTGCCAAGATCTTCATAGGAATTTGCATTAAACCTGTAGATCATTCTGGGAAGAATTGACATCTTTATGTTTAGTCTTCTAATTCATAAACATTCTTTATCTTTCCATTTATTTAAATTATCTTGATTTCTTTTGTGAAAATTTTGTAATTTTTCAGCGCATAGGTCCTGTGCATGTTTTATTAAGGTTATACTTAGATGTTTCATTCCTTTGGAATGATTATAAATGGTATTTAGCTTTGGATTTTGGTTTCAATTTGCTTATTTATATAGAGAGAAATGCAAATGATTTTTGTGTGTTTATCTTATATTCTGCAACTATATTGAACTTATTTATTAGTTATAGGAAGTTTTTGAAGCTTTCTTAGGATTCACTATGTAGAAAGTTATATCATCTGAAAATAGGGGCAGTTTTGTTTTTGTTTTCTGGTTTTTTTCTTTTCCAATTTGTACAATTTTTACTTATTTTTCTTGCGTTATTGCAGTGGCTAGAAGTTAAAATGTTCTGTTAAATAAGAGCGATGAAAGCAGGTTTTTTTACCTTACTCCTGAATTTAGAAGGGAACATTAAATATGATAATAAGGTGATTTCTTTTCATAAAGACTCTGTCAAGTTAAAAACTTTCCACTCTATTTGCCATATGCATTTGAAAACATAATTTTATATCTTTAAATAAAAAGTGAACTAGACAGTGGAAAGTATTTTGGTGGGTCCACTTTGTATTATATGATCGATATTGTAAAGAATGCCATGGTTGGCAGAATTCTAAGGTGATCCTCAAGATTCCCTTTCTCTGGGTATGTTCCCTGAATAGTCCCCAGGACTATCGATTTGATGAGATATCATCTTATTATGTATGTTATATAGCATAATTGACTTTAAGGAAAGGACTATCCTTGATAGGACTCACTTAATCAAGTAAGCTCTTAAAAGGGAGTGAGTTTTTCCTGAAGGAAAGTCAGAGCATAAGCTGGACATAAGATGAGGGAGATTCTTCACTGCTGTATTTAAAGACTTGAGGGGGTCATGTGACAGGAAATGCAGATGACCTTTATGAGCTGTGATGGGTGAGGAAATAGTGACCTCAACCGTACTTTTGCAAGGAACGGAGTTCTGTTCTATCTTCATGAGCTGGAAGAGGATTCTGAGCTCTAGATGAGAATGGAGCCTGCCAGTATCTCGATTTCAATTTTTTAAGACCCTTAGTGGAGAACCCAATCACACCATACCTAGACTTTTGATATACACAACTGTGAGGTGCTACGTTTGTGGTGATTTACTAAGCAGTAACAGAAAACTAATATAAAAGTCATCTAAGGCATTTTTGAACAGTGCTAGGATCAAAGTACATAGTTATTTTATTCTATTGAAACAAAACTAACCCAAAGCCCATTTCCTAATTTATATTCCTCTGTGCGTTTGTGCATGCTGACTCTATGCCGGAAGTTGTGTTCAGACATAGGACACTGAGGAAGGTGAGCCAAGATCTTCCCTTGCTCTTGAGGGCCTCATGGCCCAGGGTTTCTTCCCAGACTCTCTCAGGATGGTCTCATTGCATTTGTACTCCCGAATCAATGATCCTCTCATTATATTTATACTCAACAATTCACATCTTCATAAAGAGTAACCACTTGTGATCCATGGTGAACTCTATCATTTCTGAGCTTGAGCTAGTCATCAGTTAAATGTCCCATTTCCTTGGGAATGTGTGAGGACCAATGGGATGTGGAAAACTGTGTTAATTAAATCAGAGGCAGTGATTAGTTTCCACAGCATAGCCCCTTCGTGCCTATTCTCTTTCCAGCATCTATCCCACATTTATGTACTGATCCTCTAGTGTGTTTGAGAAGATATTGTACCAGGTGGAAGGATGCAAGTGTGAATTAAACTTTATGTGCTTAAGGAGCAAGGTGACAGATATCGAAGGTACTACTTATTGCTCAAGGGAGATATAACCGTGTTGCAAGAATGCCGGGGGATCAGATTTCTAGTCAGGTTTGATTTGCGTTGATGGAAATTTGTCATCATCAACAGGTATCTCCTCCAGAGCCAAGCCAACAGGAGAGTCAGAGACCTCAAAGGAGACCTGTTTCATTCTTGCTTTTTGGAATTGCCTCCGTACTTACGAATGTATCATAAGAAAGTAGGTCAGTTTGAGAATGGCACCATGGTCCCTTGAATGGGAATAAACGAACCTTAGTGATAAAGGTGGCCAAGTGACATCAACAGATGATTCTGATTTTCTAGGGTCTAGCCACTTATATTGAATATTGCAGGAACAAAGTGATAAAACCAGCAATGTTAAATAAATACAAAAACAAAGCATACAAAGGAATGACACATAAGCACTTTATTAGGAAAAAAGGTGGAACGAGCAGCGTGCATGTGCATTATAGGGCAGGGTGGAGGTGCCAGGAATTACTGTTGACAGGTTCTGAGTCACTGCCACATAGATACTTCCTGGTGAACTTGGATTATAATCAACATAAATCTAGGGGCCTTTGAGGGCCAGATATCCATGCAAAGCAAGGTAGCTGCCTTACAGTTGTTTTGGTCTAGGGGTAGTTGTCCCCCTAACTGCCACCAGGGGTCCCTGTTCTGTTTTCCAGGTGAACATTACTTCCTTCCTTGGAAGGTATGGTCTATCAGCAAATAATATTTCTATAGATACAGAAATATTTCTTACAGAGACCTTCCTTATTTGAAATTTTTAAAAATTACACTGTTTTGTACCCATAATGTATATGTGTGGAAATAAGTACAAGGAACACTAAAAGATTATGTGAAATCCTTAAGAGCAGAAACAACTTGTATAAGTAGTTTGATGCATTCCCTTCTAGATTTTTCTATGAATATACATTTGAAACTCCAGACACAGTTAGAATTGTACCGTACTTGCTATTTGCTAACTTGCTTTCTCACTTAAGATTTAATGACCATTTTTCTTTAATATTAAACTTAATGTTTAATGTCTGACCAACATCTCAACAGTTAGGCGGCTGTCATTTATTGTCTACTTTCTTTGCAACACTATTACACATGCGCACATACCCCAGAATTTAACTCATTTCTTCCATAGGTATGTTTATATGTGTGTTAAAAATAAGAGAAAGTTGAAAAATACAATGTGTATTTCTGGAAATGTAAAAAAAAAAAAACTTCAGTTGTTTGCTGTACTTAATCATCTTCTCCTAGGCCAAGAACTAAATGCCAGCATTTAAGCTTTGACCCCTGTTGATGACATTTGCTGGTGACTGTAACGCCGGTGGCCCTCACAACAACCCAGCAGCTGCAGTTATTATCCACATCTTACAGACAGGGAAGCTGATGTACTCAGAAATACCTTTCCCCAAATCTCATGACCTGTGGGTGGCTGAGATCTAATTAGAGTCTGAGCCATCAGGTTTCAGTACTTACACTCTTGACTGTCCTCTAGTCCCTTCACTGCTCCTGAAGAGTGTCTGAAATCTGGCTGGGGACAAAGCCAACTCTGTCACCATGCAGAGCTACAACACCCTAGAACGCAGAAAGCCTCCTAGCTGCTCAAGACTTACCTACACCGCAGACATCCAGAAACACTCCTACACGTCCTTCTCTCACAGCGGGTCACCCAGCTGAGAGCCATCTGTCTGCATTGAGGGGTGTTCAAGGCATTTTGGAGAGATAGTTACACATTTGGACCCACTTTGATTTGATGGGATCTGTTAAGTCAGATGTATGTATTTTGGCACATATATTCTAGATGTATCTTTTATTATGATGTGGAACTTTAGTAATTGACTTGAGAGGGGGTAGAATTTTAAATGTAGTCAGAAATCAGAGCTTGAGCCCAGACAGCTTTGTTTGAGGTGAATATTTTCATGCAGTAGGATTGGAGGTCACATATTCAAGCGAAGCTCTCAGATCCTTGCACATCAATGAGAAAATGATCACAAATAAAATCTTGAAGGTCATCAGGTCCAGGCGAAGACCAGTCTGGGGGTTTTCAGTTTCAACCTTTTCCAAAAGGTGTCACTCTAAGGCAGTGGAGGGAGGGGAGGGAGGAAGAGATAGAAACGTCAGAGAAGAGTAATTGGAAAAATAAGATTAGTGCTCTTCGTTTTTACCAGATGCTTTGGCTCAGAGCATCATGAGAAGCTGCTGCTGCCGCGGAGGGAGGGTTTAAGTGTTTGTCTTCACCTTCTGATCCCAGGCTGACTTTCTGAACCTGGAGCAGAGCAGGTCCAGTCCAACTGATCCCATGGGGCCAATTCGCATTCCGGCTTTGCTCTAACCTGGGACATAGGGATTTCACTGGCTCAGTGATCTGGTGCAGAATGAAAGCTACCATCCTCTTGCCCTTAGAACAGAACAAAGACAGAAAACCATGCTGGGTGGTGAAACCTAGCGCAGAAGAGCTAGTATGTTTTTAGGCTATAACTTTAAAAATTCCAAATCATTAACACAAAACTGAAATAATTTAAAGGGGAAGGATTTTTTTTTTCAGCAAAATATTTGAAGATCAGCTCACTCAAAGCAACCTCTTTAAAGCACAGGAAGCTGCCACGTGTCAGGGAGAGACCTGCAGAACTTGGAAAGGCGCTCTTGGCAGATAACTGAGAGACAAGCTGGTTTGCAAATATTTAGTTAAACAACACATGCATGTGCAGGTTTAAGCCAACACATGTTAATGATTTAAGGTCTTAAACAGGTCTTTTTATTTTATTGTTTCAAGTCTCCGTTGTTCACTTTAAAAGATCCAAGTTTCTCTGGACTTGTATGTAAGCACTAGCGTCTTTACAAATCCACTTGATGGCTTCATTATTCTTAGAGTGTGCAGAGTTATGAATTATTCAAACACTGTCAAATAGCTTTGGCACCTTAACCGTTTTAAAAGAGATTTTATGATCAGCAACATGCAGTGACTAAAATGGTAAAAAATGTCACATGATAATTCAAGAGAATTTTTTGTTTTTTAAAATTGGTGAGGCCAGATCAACATCTAGTTTGAAAAAACCTTTAGTTATTATGTTCCAGATATGTAACACCACACTAATATTATTTCAAAATGTGATCTTAACTTTTCTAGATAGAGGATCACAATTCACTCCTGGTCTGTATTTGAGGAGTTTTTATGAAATTATTTTAAATGGAACATTTTTAGTGCTCTGGAAGACTTTTGAGGTTGCTGCGAATCCTGTTTTCACTGGGAATAATATTTTAGTAATTAAATACGTTTTATAACCTTTTTCCTCAGGATATAGTATTGTCTGTTGAATTACTAATAGACGTGCTTCTAAAAAAGACATATGCTGTGTTACATGCGGCCAAATGCTTTGATATCCTGCTTGACTCCCCTTTTACTGGCTTGTAATCATTGTGATTCTCTAAGTGGCATTTCACTAAAGAACAGGACCACCGGGCCTCTCCCAGTTCAGGCCGTCACCTCCTCTTCACCTCTTGTCCTTCTCTTTGCCTGTGAGGTCAGCCACAAGGCCTAGAACGGGATCGACTGCTATCGTAACTTTTTGCACCAATGAGTACCTTAGTTTTAACAAGTCACAATTATGAGTAAATAATTGTATTTTATCCTTAGATTCCTTGTCAAATCAGCTCTCTCCTGAGGTTGAATCTGTATCTTGTGTGCAGCAGATGCCTGGGACCCGGGAGATGCCCAGTGAGGTGGTGGAAGGAAAATGTGCACCTCTCCCAGGCTCTAAGACAGAGCGTGAAGAATGCAAAACAACACCAAGAGCTACTTGCCTCGGCTCCAGGGGAGAACCTGGGCCTTTTTATTACACCAACATAAAGGTCATGGGTGCCTGGGTGCTCCTGGCAGCCACCGGGGTAGCAGTGAGCCTTGGTGCCCCCATTCTTTCAGGAGCTGTAATGAGCCTCCTTGCTTCTCTGGCAAAGAAAAAGAGGCTTGAGGAAAACCAGGAGCAAGAACTTTGAAGGGCATTTGGCGAGGGTGGTGCGGGTCCAGGGATGCGTGAGGTAGGAACGTGTCAAGTTTGGACTTCCGCTTCCTCCGACATTGCGCTAAGTGAGCCTGCAGAGGGTATCTCAGAACTGTGTCTTCATATTCCTCTTTTGTCTGTTGTACAAGGGTTTATTGACTATTTGCACACCTACTGTGTCAGCTGCTAAGGTGTCTTCTGACAAAGATAGACCCATAGTCCTTACCCTTCAGGGTATTACACTACAGTTGTAGCAACTAAGCATACGCTTTGCTCACAGCAGGCATGGACAGGTGGGTAGCATGGGTGGAAGTAGCATGGCTAGGAACTGGCGTGCAGCAAACACTTGCAGAATGTTTGCAGAGAGGGTACTTTGCATGCATGATCTCACTTTGTGCTTACACCTACCCTGTGTGGGCGCTTTTGTCCACGCTCTATGTGTTAGAGGCTGATAACATGCATGACTCCCAGGCTTGGCTGCAGTTTGGAATGACCTGATTAGTGTTTTGTTTTATTTTGGGGGGCGGGTATTTTTCTTCCAGTACCAGGAATCAAACTCACGACCTTGCACTTGCCAGGCAGATGCCGTGCCACTGAGCTAAATCCCCAGCCCTGTGTTTTGTTTTATTTTGTTTTGTTTTTTAGGGACAGAGTTTCACTGTGTAGCACAGGCTGGGCTCAAATTCATAGTGCTTCTCCTGCTTTAGCCTCCTGAGTGTTGGGATGGTAGACATATACCACCACACCCAGCTCACCAGGATCTTTAATGAAATAGAGATGCCACCCTCTCAGCCTCAAATATTTTTATTCATTTGGGAGGGATGTGATCAGAGTACCATGATTTTTAAAGCCTCCTTAAAGTGATTCTAATGTGCAGCAAAATTTAAGTAATGGGTTAAGTTTGAACTGAGGTCATAGAGTTCTTTTAGGTGGAATGAAAACTTGACCCAGGTCTGAATGCTTCTAAAGCTGCAGCCTTTCATCACTGCCCAAGGTGCAAGAGACCAGCTGCAGACAGAGCCTTGAAGGCTGGGCAGTTTCAGCAAGCAGAAGAGAGAGTGTAGGGCAGCAAAGGAGAAGAGAGAGAGAGAGACAGAGAGAGAGAGAGACAGACAGAGACACAGAGAGAGATGGAGAGAGACAGAGACAGAGAGAGGGGGATAGAGAGACAGAGAGGACATTTGTGCACGTATACCCATGTGTGGTAAGTGACTCCAAGTGCAAAATTTTGAATTCAGTAGCAAGCAAACAATAGATTAAATTTTGACTAGGGGCTGTGTGAACAAGAGCTGATGTTTGGGTGACACCGGGTACTAGGCATTGTTCTCAGAGCTTCACACATGCTAACCCATTTAACCCTCACAAACATTTAAACTAAGTTCTGTTGTTATCTGCACTTCACATGCAAGGAACTTGAGGCTAAAAACAGTTTTATAACTCACTCCGAGTTACACAGCTGGTAAGTGGTAATCTTGCTCCTAAATTACGTTTCTAACCACTATTTTGTGCTACCTCTTGTGCTATTTTCATATTTGCCAGTCTCTGTGTTAAGAGCCTCACATTCATGGCTTCACGTCATAGTTGCCATGATTCTCCAAGAAAGATTGCAGGCCTGCACCATCACGCCCAGCTAGACTTTTTTTAAGTAAAAGGAAGAGAAAAATTAGTGACTTAAACACGAGTGGCTGGGAAAATTCAGGTTGTTGGATCAAAATGGTGGCTGTGTTAGCACATGACAGGTTGGGAGAGTGGGCAAAGGTGCAGCATTTCTTTTTAGTGAGGTGCACATGGATTAGGAGTTGACTTCCGGTCTTCCTCAATTTAAAGTGATGCGAAGACATCCAGATAGAAGTGATCAGCAGGTACGTGTAAAAGAGGCCAAGTGAACAAAAGGAGATAGAGTTTGGAGAGGCAGTCACGCTGAGGTGAGGGCTGTGGAGATAGACCTCAGTCCACTTCCTGAGGATCTGTGTGGATGAAGAAATGTACTTGGGTGGGAGTCACACTGGGAAGGACATAGACAGGGGGATGGGAAGCATGCAAAAGGACAAGGAAAATGGGGTTCTAAGTGTCGTAGTCCTTTCGACTGTTCCTACAAAATACTATGAACTGGGTGATTTATAACCAACTGAAATTTATTTCTCACTGTTCTGGTGGCTGGAAAGTCCAAGACCAAGGCACCAGCACGATCTACTTCTGGACAGAACCCATTTTCAGGTTGCAGACTGCTGATTTCTTGCTTTGTGCTCACCTGAGAGAAGAAGAAACAGACTTCTTTGGACCTCTTCTGTATAAACACTGATCCTGTTCATGAGGTCTCTCCCCTCACAACCTAATCCCCTCTCAAGGTCCCCACTTAATACCATCATCTTGGGAGTTCAGATTTCAACATAGGCATTTTGGAAGGCATAGTTGGAAGGCATTCAGACCATAGTTGTTCTGGCTTGTATTTGAATGTACCCCTCAAGCCTCAAGCACTCATAGGTGGGGCTTCTGTGAGGTGGCTGGATATAGGGTGTGTGAATGTGGATTCAGGGTATGTGATAACTAAAGTAGCCCACTGATGGTGGCTGTGTTAGCACGTGACAGGTTGGGAGAGTGGGCAAAGGTGCAGCATTTTTAACCTATAAGGTGCAATAAAGTGCACCATATTTAACATAGTTGTGGGTGTGGATAATGGGAAGGCATACCCTGGATGTAGGTGGCACCAGCCAATGAGCTTGTGGTCTGAATGAAGTAAAAGGGAAAGGAAGCCTTGCTGCCAGCTGCTTCCTGCCTGCTATATCAGGGGCCGTTTCTCCTCTGTCATGCCCCTCTACCATGCCACTTGCCTTTGAGCCAGCTCATTGTAGACTGGAACCTCTATAAAACCAAGCTATAATAAATCTTTCCTTCTTTAACTTTGGGTATTGAGCATTTTGTCCCAGCAACAAGGAAGTAACTAAGATAATTGCACTAAGGAAAGTATCAGTTTTTAAAAAATGGAGAGCAGGGAGATGCTCTGCTCTTTAAACAGTACTTCCAAAAGACTATTAAATAACAAAGGCAACATGCTGATGGTACATTAAGTGTTTATAAAATTGTATATTTATATATATGCATTTCTTTTTTTATTTTAAAAATAAAAGGAGGAAAACATTAACAGACAGACAACCTTTTACAAAATACCAAAAGAACAGTAGAGACAATACAGAGTTACAAAGTGGTAGGAAATTAACAGTGCTTATTGTATTACATATTGATATCTTCAAAGTGGTTTCTCATGAAAACAGAGACATGCAATATTGATCAATCAAGGACTCATTGACAGTTTCTTTCAGCAAAGAAATAGAAGACAGTAGAACAACTATGTTAACTATCCTGTATATACACACATACAAAATTTCTCCTTTCCCTTCTCTTTTCCCACATCCCAGTTCCCCTTTACCCTTGAGTGTTTTCCTATCATTTCACAATGTCTATCTATATATATGCATTTCAACTGTATACCTATAGATAGAGTGATGGAAAAATTATAAAGACTTTATGATGTTTATTTCTAGGTGATAGAGTTTTACAGGTCTTAACTAAAAGTAGTATTAGTCAATCTTAAGAAAATTTTAAAAATTTCAGGTTCACTATAATAAGTGCATTTTATTCCTATCAGAAAAACCATTTTCTTGATACTAGACTGGGAAAAGAAATTCTTAGGGGCTGCATCATCTCATTTAGTGTACTCGTACATAGCCAATAGGCAAGCAGCATGGCCCCCTGTTCAGTGAGGGAAGAGGAAGCTGAAGCTGAGAGATTAAGAAACTTGTCTCAGTAATATAGTTGTAAATGCTACCGTGATTCTAAGCTGATGGTCCTGAAAACCCAAACTGCATCTACATAGTCAGTCAAAACGTTACTTTAATGAAGCAACAGATAAGTCTATAGGTATGTTTGTGTTGTGCATACTGCACATTGACATGTGGGAAGAGGGAATTTTCAGTGGTCTTTAAGACCATGGCATAGAAGTTATAACAGGTGATTTCCTCTTGATGAAAGGGGGCTGGTGACAGGAGATGGAATTTGGTACAGAGCATTGATAAGAGGTTGGATATTTGCAAGTCAAGATGGCCCCGGTTTTGCTGAGAGTACAAACACCTTGTCAATGGGATAGCATAGTAAGGGTTAATATCTTGCTTATGCAACCTGGGTTGGCCTTCGGCTTTATTATCACCACTCAAAAAAGTATCATCTGAAACATGCTCTGACCCTCATGAAGCAGGGAAAGGGGAAGGTTGGAGTTGAATGAAATCATTTACATGCTTCTCCCTGGAAGTGACAGGAATTTTATTGGCGAAAGCTACGTCCAACCTAAACGGAGAGGGGAAGTGTGGTCCTACCACATGAACATAAAGACGAGGAATGAAACATTGTGAACCACCCTAAAAACCACCATGCTAAGGAAAATATTCCTTCATCTTTTTTTTTTTTTGTGCTATAGATATAACCTAGGGTCTTACCTGTGCTAGATGTAACCTAGGGCCTTGCACATACTAGGTAACTGCTCTACCCTGGAGCTATACCCCCTTTCCTTCTTGTTTTTAATGCTCCTGTTGCTTCAGTAAAGAAAACAGTTTGTAGAATTTGCAAACATTAAACATGGGGGGAGAAATGGACATTGTCTAAGACACTGAAACTCCGAGAGCTGTCAGTGTTCCCATGTAGTCCAGAGTATTCAATACTTCCTGTCCTGGGACACAGAGATTGTAAAGAGTTGGAAGCTTTGGTGCACAACTCTCTGTCAAAATTCTGGTTCCATGGTGTTGATAATACCAGTATCACCTGATATGGAGCCAGTGGCATTTCCATCAGGTAAAACATCTCCTAGATGTGCAGGTTTCCTAGTGGGGTCATTGCTAGAACAGCTGTAAAGTTGTGACTGTAAGTCTAAAATGTAGTTCTTTAAAGTTGGCTTCATGTAAAACTAGGTGGTGTTTACACCAAGTAGTCTGGTGGCAAGTGAATTAAGACTTTAAAGCCAGTTGGGTAGCTCAGTGTCTTTGAACCACAGAGAGTTCACCTTCAGCTAATGAGCGAAAACTCCACTGAGAATCTCTGAAACCGCCTTCTTTTCTGAAATCTATGGTGTGTTTGACATAACAAGAAATTTGTGACAGGAAATGGGGTCAAGAGGGTACAGACCATCCTGTGTGGAGGGTCAGGCAGATTGACTGAGTTGGCCTGTAGAATGACCACAATACCATATGAACACTTTTGTTGAGTTATAGAAAATAGGGAAAGAAAGAAAAGTCAAAATTCTGACGTAGCTTCATAACGTATTGCTTTGCGCTTCTAGGCTTATTTTTAATGTTCTATGAAACTATATAAGAAACTTAGAAAGTTTGATTGCTTTTTAAATTTTCTGTATTTATAAAATTAAAGACTAGTTCTATTCTCCTGTTAAACAGGTGTGGTTCTGTGACTTTCATAGGTTTATCCTCAATATTGCTTGTTTCTTAAACTGCTTTTAGTTTCAGCTTTGATTTAAATTTCACGGTCATTAAATTTCTTCTTTTTATCAGCACAAGATGGAGGGTTTTCTGAATCTTAAAAGCATGTAATTTACCTTGGATGTGAACTATAATGCTTATTCTGAATCAATTCCATGTAAAACTGCAGCAGTGGCGCAGAAAGTTCTTATGAATTGGAACTTAACATGTCATTGACACATTTTGAAAGGCGTTCTGTTGACTTTAGTGATGGATGAGCCTGTACTGCCAAGTTCAGCTAGAAGGGGTGGCTTAGAAATCCAAACATCAGCTCTGGAGTCTAGAAACTGCCTGGAACCATGAGTTTTGAATCATCAGGGTGGATGTAGCCTGTGCAGGGGATGGGATTTTACCAGTTTTCTCCATGGAAGTCTATGAACAAAACCATAAACACCAACCCTTTTTGTTGAGTGTTGGCTTTTAAAAGACCCTAGTGGTTTGGGGAGGCTAAGGCCTTGCCTGGGGGCTCCCTGGTTCAATTTTTTGGGAACTGGATAAAAACCCTGTATACTTGATAGTCTGGCTTTATTTCTATGGTGTATTAACACTCTATAAAAGTTACATGTCATTTATTTCAAGTTTAGAACCCTCTCAGACTTCAGGGGCAAACCAAACGTGAACCTTTTGTGGCTGGAATTCTGTTTACCTTTGGCCAAATCTGGCTTCCTGAATGTGAGTCATGGAGATGAGGTGCGAGGGGTGTCTGAACGCCCCGTGGACATCAAATAGCTTTGGCCAATCCTGGCTTTGATTGGTTAAAACGTGAGTGAATCTGAAACACATTGATTAACTTACTGTCAAAGTACTCCGGGGCCTACACACAAAAGTATAGCATGCCAGGAAAAATGCATTTGGAGTGTTACCTTTCCCTAACTGTGAGGAAGCATCAGGGATTTTCTCTGCCAAACACAGGTTGAAATTGGGTCAACTCACTCAACCTCTGCTTCTAGTAAATACATTAAGTGGTTTCTATAAAGGTTATGGGGTAATCCAATTGAATGTGGATCTTGGAAAATTTTTGACATTTCTTGTGTTTGAAACACTTATCTTTAATCAGTGACAAAGAAGGAACTGGGCTCAAAGAACAGTGCCCTGTTCAAGAATACCTATGGTTCTTTGTGTTTGTCAGAACAGAGACTAGCAAAGAATGCCTTGTGCTTGAATAAAGGTGAAATCACACACCCAGCTCCATGTGCTTTTCAGATAGAGGAACTGATGAATGCCTTGGAGAAGACCAGACAGGAGCTAGATGCCACCAAAGCGCGCCTCGCCTCCACACAGCAGTCCCTGGCTGAGAAGGAAGCACACTTGGCCAACCTTCGGATAGAAAGAAGGAAGCAGCTGGAGGAGATCCTGGAGATGAAGTGAGTACCCATTTTTGCTTTCCTGACCTCTCTTTCAGGGTAGGAAAGTGGCAGGGGGGTAAATAAAGAACTCAGAGAAAAAATAATTAGGCTGACACCTTGTCTAGTCATTTCTGAGACCATGTGTCTTAGTCATTAAATTATAACTTTGGTGTCTCAGTTTGCACATTCTTCACATCTGTCCAGCGCCAGCTTTTCTGTGTCTGGATTTTGTGGACAGTCCTGGCATTCACAGATGTGCCGTAAAGGGCTTGAGCCAGCCAAGAGACAAAGGCCTTGTTAAGCACAATGGTAATTCGAGTACCGTTCAGCGTGAAGTGGAAACTTTTCTGAGGCAGTATTTCCTAATAGTGACTGTAACTTTGCTAATTATACACTTTTCACTGCGTACAACGCCTGCGTTGTGTTGGCTTTCCTAGTCTCAAGGTTGGCACCTCCTTGTTTAGAAAGCAGCCCTCCGATTTCCTAGGTTGATAAAAGTAAGTTTGAGATCCCCACCCACTTCCACGCCCACACCCACACACCATGGTGGAGGGAAGACTGGGGAAACCCAAGGAGATTAAATTGAAACCAGTTGCTCTCATTTGCTTAATCCACAGAGTGGAATTGGGTGTCTGGAAATGGTGCTTCTACCGACATCTACCTCTTGTGTCACTCTCACAGTGAAATAGTGTCCTCATGGAAGAACATAGGAAAGAGTATTACTGAAAGGTTTTAGTGATAATCAGTTGAGATACGTGTTTCTAAAGAGTTAGTCAAGATACAGTTGTTTTAAAATGAAATAATCACTAAGATGTCATTTAAATCCAACTTGCTTCCGCAATAGGGGAAGCATACCTAATTATTGCATCTTAAGCCTGTAATATGGACTTTGAAATTGGTGGATAGGTATGGAAGAGTGACCCTATAGTGACCCAGCAAGTCCTACACATGGTTAACATTAAACTAAGAAAGCTTAGATCATGGAAAATATGGAATGAAATATTTTGAAGGGCTTAATGATAAGGACAAAATTCTTATGCCTCATCAACTACCTCAGTTTCTCTAAGGCTGAAGAATAAGTGGATTTTAATGGGCTGGGGATTTAGCTCAGCGGCACAGCGCCTGCCTGGCAAGCACAAGGTCGTGAGTTCAGTTCCTGGTACCAGAAACCAACCCCCAAATATATATATAAACTAGCATTTTTCCTAATAAAAGATGACATAATAAAAACAGATATTATTATACTCAGTTTAGAGGTGAGGGAACTGAGACTCAGGAATTCAAATAATTTGTTTAAGCTACCTGGCCAGGATTAAAACCAAATTCTTCTACCTCTGTCTCCCTTTCTACTACTTCATTTTTCTGATGGGATGTTTGTGAATTTCATCAGATCTGAAACTTTTATCTGTCTGTCACAGCAAAAATTGTACACCCTCTAGCTGTGTCGGGCATGCAGCAGGTGCTCAGTAACTGTGGAAGGAATGAGTAGACAGAACTCTGGAGATTTAATTTTATGTGGCTATTGAGAAGAAAAATGTTTCCAGCTTCTGGGGCATTACAATCTTGATCAGTAATTTACTAACAGTATTCAATAACCATATTCATAATTGACAATGAATGTACAGTGATTCCATCAGTGTTACTTTTTCATTCACATGTATGTTGAATGTATCCTAGTTGTTCTCATTGTTTTCCAGCTGTTCCTAGGTTACCTCTGAAACTCCTGAAGTGATGTATTATACCCTTATAGAGCAATTTCCATTACTTCCTATTTATCAAAAGAGCATGTTCTTCCAAAGTTTTAAGATAACAAGTGAATGGTGACGTATGCGGGTTTGGGAGTTGTCAGACTTGGCAATTGCATGACTTCTGGGAAATGCCCTTTATGTCACTGACCCTCCAGTTTCCTCTCATAACGACTTGCATGGGGTGGTTGTGGGTAGAGGTGTTCACAGAGATCTTGGCACACAGAAAATGATACATGTGTATAAATGGCTCTATCAGCCAATAAAAATATGTCATTTGTTCACTATACTTTGTGAAGAGCGCCATTTATCTAAGATTTTGATTTATTTTTTTCTAAAACACATAAACCTATTCCATGTGTATGTTTTCGTACTTAATTTCATGATTTCAGATAACACCTAACTAAGACCTCTTTTGGTGAATTGCCACAGTATTGCTGAAGTGCTTAATCTGCTGTCACTGCAAAATAAATACAAAATTCCTCTGTTAATAATTTTGGTAAAAGTAACAAAGCCTAGCTTCATTAAGCCCAGTTTGAGCCTATTCATTATTTAACTGGTGCAGAAGCCCAACATATGGACTCCTTGCTTAGACCTATGGAGGACACAGGTACAGGGTAAGTGTGCTGCCTGAGGTACCCCACTAGGTTCATCAACCTTTTAGCCTATTCAAGTCAGCCAACTGGTTATACTGATCATGATTTTTGAGATGAATGGGTGTATTGGTTCCTCGACATGCACTGACTCATAGTGTTAGTGGGAACAACCAGATGTGTATTATAATTTTCAATAGTTATTTTCACTCTCTACCAAGACTTCTTTTGTCATTCATCTGGCACCCATCGTGTAAGTGTATCTTCAGTGAGGTCTACCAGTTTCCAAACCCTGGTAGGAAAAGAGAGGCTCACAGGGTAAGGCCATGTCAAGAGAAAGGCAACATAATCTCTAAGAGGAGGAAATATGAAGAAGCAATATGAAAATAAACCACTCATGACGGTGACATGTAAAAATGGACGCTTAGGGCATTTGGGTGCCTGCTTTTACAAATGCTTCTTTTTCTTCAAAAAAATAGATTGTTCTTTCATATTTCCTGAGTCCCAGTCCTTTTGCTTTTTGGATATGAATAGCTTCCATGTCACAGATATAGAACTGTATTATAGTATTTTTAATTCCTCAGTATACTGTCATATAAGTTTCCTGATTATCAAATATCTTACTTCCAATGTTTTTTTAATGCAGAGAATGTTTTCATAAACATTTTCCTGTTTAATTTTTTTATTAATTTAGTTTTAAATAATCATAGACTGCAAGAAACGGTCCAGAGAATGTTCTTGTAATCTTCACCCATTTTGGCATTGTTAAACTCTTATGTAATTATGGTATGATGTTGTGCTAGGAAAGGGATACTGGTGCAGTCTGTCACCCTTGCCCAGGTTTCTCTGGGGTGTGTGCGTGTGTGTGTGTGTGTGTGTGTGTGTGTCTTGCAGTCTTATCGCAACTATTTAGATTTGCACAGCTGCTACTGCAGTCAGGTATAGACTTGTTCCATCATCACCAGGACCTCTCCGGTCCAGCCTTCTGATAGCTACAAGTGCTCCTGGCTGTTTCAGTTTCACCCTTGTTTTGTGTTACATCATCTTGGGGCATGGGCCATGTGTCCACATGTGCTAGATTTGCCTTTGCCATTCTTCGGTAGACAGAGGACTGCTTATTTTAAGTTTAGGTTGAATGTAGAGTGAGAAAATACTGTAAGATTCTTCTAATTTAATCCTGCATGAGATTTTATTTTACTTGCAGTATTGTTTCCCTTTAGATTAAATTCTGAGAGCCTGTCACATGGTAAGGATCCAGTAAGCATTTAAGGAATAAAAAGATGAATTAGTTAAAACTTCATAACTAATCTCTGAATACTGCATGACAGGCACTGTTCCAGCAGAAAAGATCCTTGACCTTGTCCAAGTTTGAATTTTTAGTAAAATGAATGAAGGAAATGAATGAACAAATAGATGAAAGTATAGCTTATATAACTGGAGAGGTTTGAAATCCCGTTTAGAAAACGATTTCTAAAGTTAAGCACCTTCTTGGTTGTTTGGGGTAAAGACGGATATGGGCAGAAGTACTTCCCCATTGTCTGGGAACCCTTTTATGAACTGAGGCCAGGTTCATTCCAAAGGGGAGACTTTGAATTTATTTCACATTGGACTTTTTTTCTCCAACATTTCCTTCTCCAGTGTTCTTTTCATTTATTGGTATTCCAACTAGTCGTTATTATTTCTACACTGAAAGGAACAATTCACAAGCATATATTTTCACAGATATAGAATATATGCCTTTCTTTGTGTATACAATTATTTCTTTATTTAAAAAACAACTCACGATGAATGGCTTATCTTTGTTAAGTTTGTCTGTATTTAAAAGGAATTTTATTAAAAATAGGAAGAACATAATTGTATATGTTTAGTTTTATTAATACTGGTTAATAAGCTTACATTCCAGTAACCAAAGCTGTGTTATTTAATTTGCGGTAGGAGAATTTGATACCTGTGGCTAAAGGGGTTGAGGGCCGTGAGATACAGTACTTAAAATCTATCTGTGTGCACTTTCTGGGATAGCTTAAACTACCGTAGTGATTTGACGGCTGACAGGCAACCCAACTGATATTTTTCACTTAGTATACAATGTTGAGTATAATAAGGATTTTAATAACTACCTAATAGCTACATAATTTGATATATGTCTTAGACTTTTTGTGGTGATTTCCTGTGCTTATGTTATATAAAAATTTTAAGCAGACCTCTATATTTTTAACTCATTTGATGATGTCATGCAATCCATCTTAATTTACTGGGTATTATTGGATTTTAGACATCTTCTCCAGATAGCTTCTCAAGCCTTTGTATATACTGGGTTATTTTAGGACATTTACAGTGAGGCAAGGCAGCGGCCCATTCTAGGGCATTATCCTGTTGGGCCCTTTGATCTGGGATCCTTTCTGAGAGCGCCACTCGTTAGGTAAGTACTCTTCAAAGGAGAGGCACCGTGCAGAAAACGATAAAATCAATTTGTTCTTTACTTCATGCCAACATGAGAAAAGACAAATCACATTTCTTTAGGGAGGAATCCGAAGTGCCTGGCAATTTGCACAGGATAAATGGAGCCTGAGGAGAGTTGTAGAGGCAACTATTACTTAAATTGTTAAATTCAGTTATAGGAGCAAAGAAAATTGTACTGTTTCACAGAGATGTTATGGGAATTGAATGAGATTATGCATCTAAAAGAAAGTGATTTTAAGCCATAAAAGACTACAGTTTATATATTGTTATCACTGATAGGTTAGGTACATTCATTACGGTGAGCATGCTCTGATCTTACCTTCAAATTACAATTTAACCTGAGTCAGCAATTTTTTCTTTCGCTGCAACGTGATTCTTTCACTAACTAATGTCTTATCTACCAAAACTTTGACTAATCTGGTTTTCAAAATATTCTGTACTACGGTACGATGTCCTGTAATGTCCCACTCTAATTCCACTTACTGCCTGCTCAGTTCTAAAAGATATTTTAGTTACCGGGAACACTGATGAAGACTTGCAGCTCCTCAGGTCACCTGCAGTGAGTGGTGACAGGTGGTAAGAAAGGGGGAATAAATGTGACAAATAATGGCTCATTCAAAACTCACTTGGGTTGAGCTGTAGGAAGTCACGTAAGTGCGCAGTTGCTTACCGCTCGTGGCTTTTGTTTCCCTCTCTTAATCTTGAAATCAGGGCTTAGAGCCCATAGCAGAAGACAAAATGTGCGCAAAACTTATAGTAGATAAATAAAACTTAATTGTAACGAATAACTTTAGAATGGTGGAATGCTCCAGTTAGCTTCAAATGCAAGGAACAGAAAGTTCTACCTTCCAGAAGCTCAAATAGCTCTGTAGTCATCAGATATCCAAGCTCCTGTCCGGATGTTTTGCTGTTCTTAGCATTCAGCTCCTACCTCATGGTGCAAAGCTTCTGCTTCAGTTCCAGCTGTCCAATCCATATTGCAGCAGAAAGGTAGAAAAAGAAAAGACTCTGCCTGCTCTTTAAGTTGCACGTACCATCCACTGACATCTGAGTCATTTTACAGTTCATGTAATAAATAGTTGTTGAGCGTCTGCTTCGTGCAAGGACTGATCTAAACCCTAAACACTTATCTAAGGGTTGTTTTAAGTGATCAGAAAGGACTTCAAACAAAAATCCTCTTGTTTGTGGAGCTTATATTCTAAAGATGCCAGATCTAGTGTGGGAGAAGGGGCCCACTGGCTATAGTTTTAAGTCACGTGGCCACACTTAACTTCAAAACAGACAGGGAAATGTAGCCTTTAGGTAAGTAGCACTATGTCCAGTGAACATCTGAGGAAGGTAGTACCACAGAAGGAAAGGAGAGAGTATTGGGAGCAGTTAGGCTCCCATAAAAGGAAAAAAAGTGAAGTTCACTAGTATTTTATCTCACAAATCATTAAAAATACTTTGCAACTCTACCTGTAGAGAGGATATTCCTAACAGACATTTACTCATACGCCTGTGTATCTAGTGTGTACCTGAGGTGATTTCTAGACACCAAGCTTAGCAAAACATAGGGGGCCTGAAATGAATAAATGGGTTGAGGGATACCTGAAAATATTATTCTTGGATAGTTGATGGATGAGCAATTTTAAGTCTAGAGAAGGCTAAGAAGATATATGCTTCTTCCAATAATAAAAATGGCATGCAGGAAAAGAAGTGGACTGATTCGTGCCACCTCAGGACTGTGGGAGGAAAGAACTTCATAGCAATAGGAACCTGCACCTGTTCCAGGTCAATTTCCATCCTAAGTGAGGAAGGCCACAAGGTGATCTCTAAGACTCCTTGCAATGTAGAATTCTATCCATGACTCCACTAACTAAATGATCTGGAACATACATGAAACTTAGCAATTGCTGATAAGTTCTTTGTTCTTTATTCTCCCCTTCGAGGAACTCCATGTGAATGCGGAATCATCTTCCATGTGTCAAAATCATGTTTGACCACAGTGGAATTTCCCTCTATTTTGTTCATAGCCTTTTTATCCCCAGTAACTTTTTGGATATGAAATACATGAACCAAACAGAGATGTGTTCTACAACTTATGATAGGGAATGAACTGAAATGTATTAAATTGCATAGGAGATAGTCCTTTACCATCTCTACCAGGAAGATTGTGCTCTTTGTGATTAAAATGTCTTTGCAGCATTAAACTGGCCTAGGCATAGGTAATGTTAAGTGTATGCAGGTCTTGGTAATGGGATTAACCTACCGGTGAACATTTGTCAAGTGTCAGACATGGGCTAAGTGCGTCACATGCACATTGGTGCTCCCTTCTACAAGGAGGGAGTATGACTGCTCCAGTCCTGTTGATGTAGACACTGAGGCTCCAGTACCTGAAACTCAAAAACACAGCAAGTCTGTAGCCCATGATCTTAAGGAGTGAGTGCAGTCTTCTAATGAAAAACTTGAAATGTCATCCTGAGCATTTCAAGTCTGGGTGAGGGAGAGCAGATTTGATTAACTAGTAGAAGCGGGGCAGATAGGTGCTTCTTCTAGCCTGCCTCAGAGAGCGACACAGGAGGTCGGGAAATGGGGGAGGGGGAGGAGCAGTAAGAGAGCCAGTTGGAGGAAGGCTTTGAAGTTGGTTTCCTTATCTGAAAGCAAAATAAGGGACATAACTGTCTTTTGGCCAAAAGCATGCACTATATGTATAGTTTTAATAATGAAAAATGTCAGTCAAAAGGGCCCTTGGTCTGGTGGTTTTTAATTGAAATATAAACATTTTTGAGCTAGAGAAGTATAGGCTTTCAGCTTAAATAATCATAATCAGCAGTTAAATAATTTAATGCTTATGAATTGTAGACCTTAAGTAATTCCAAGCACCGTAATTTGTGTTATCTCTATCCTCACAGCAGCCCATGGCGGCTAGGAAAGGTCACCCATTAAAAATGGAGAAGAGAAGTGAGGAGACTTCCAGCCTCCTGAAACATGGCAGGTCAGAGGGGGAGCTGTGGCCTTTTCTTCCAATCCAAGAGCAACATCACGTTGCAGAATATCCAGGAAATAGCTGATCTGATGCTGTCAGAGGAGTTTCCTGGTTTTAATTCCTCAAGGCTAGGATGAGGCAGCCACATCACACACCAGGAGAGAACAAGGGCCGGACAGTGCAGTGGGTTCACACACCAAGTACCAAATCAAGGATTCTTTGGTGCAGTGAGCAAGGCTCTCAGGACTTGAGTCAAAGCTTGACTCTGCTGGTTGTAGCACATGCGTGTGCTCAGATAACCAGTCTCTAAAGTTATGGCTGTCAGTCTGGGGTGACTGTGCCCCTCAGGGGAACTTTTGAAACATTTGGCAGGGTCTGGAGACATTTTTTGGTTGTCATCACCAGAGGAAAGTTGCGACTAGAATCCGGTGAATAGAGACTAGGGATGCTGATAAGCTTCTTACCCTGCAGAAGAAAGTCCCTAACACCAAAAATTACCCAGACCAGAGTGCCAGTGAAGTTGAGAAATCCATAATCAGCCTCCCCTCTTTACAGTAATGCTTCTCTAAGTAAGGAAGAAACTTGCTGTATGGTCTCACCTCTGGCTTAACTTTGACTTAAGTTCAAAGGAGACTCCTTCTGGGTACATTTTCTCCACTCAGGATTATGATCAGACTGAAAGAGGGAGGTGGTTTGAGGACTTTTTGTGTAGAAGATTTTGATTTCCTTTCTCTGGCTCACTTTCTTGGGCCCATGGACCCTCTCACCCTGTAGCTCCACAGAGGAGCTGACACAAGTCTTGGTTCCTAATCCCCAGAAGACTTAGATCCTTATGATATGTAAACCCTGGCTGACATCAAGACCTGTCCCATCAGTGCCTGACCATACAGTATTGTCCAGTACCATAATTTCATCAGTGTTTTCTCTGTGGCTTTCTTTCACCCTTGTTTTCCCCAACTAAGCGTAAGGATATGAAATTGGACAGTTCTCAAGGGTTAGGCTAACCCTCTAAATCGATGTGTGATTACAAGATCCTCTCTTTTTCTCCACTTCTGTCTCCTTCCATTTGTTCATTCCTTCTCAGCATCCCTCTGGGTACCCAGATCCTTTCTAGGGAAATTTTTTTGGCAATGATTATTTCGAGCCAAAGAGATAAAAGAAAAGTGAGAATGCTAGCAATGTGGAGAACGTATGCCATAGCAGAGCCCGTGGCCATAAAAGGGAAGCACACTGCTAGGTAGGTGCCAGGTACCTGAGGGCAGGCTTTGGGGAAAATTCCAGTGTGTGGAGTTTCTTTGGCTTTCTTTGCATAGGAAAAACGCAGTCTACATAAGACTGGGGATCTACGTATCCTAAGAATATACAGCTTAAACATACAAATCTGCGTGTCACCGGAAGGAGGCATCACAGAGGCTCCAAGTGAATGGAGGTATATAGCTTTGTAGAGAGGGACAGCACCAAAATGGGGAAGGCTCTGAATACTTTTGCTCCATGGTAAGCGTTTAATGAACGTTTGTGAAAGCAAATGAATGAAAAGATGCCTTCGTATATCATGAGTATGCTATGCCTCCGGCTAGCTACCTGCTTCTCCTTTCTCCCTTCCTCTTCGATACCCACTTCTCTTCTGGTCAGGCTTCTGTGTCTTCTCTTCCTCCTCCCTTTCCTCCTTCTCCTTTTTACTTTCTCCATACCTTTCACTCTCCTTTGTGTGAAGATTTTCTTTCTCCTTTATTGCCTGCTTCTGTTCTGGTGTCCTACAAAGTGCTAGCGTTCAGTGTTTTCTGAATTTCCTCAATATAATAATTGTCTTAGTAGATTCTGTTGGGCAGAAAGCAGAGTAAACGTATGGAAAGGAGAGCTCTCAAGAGGGCAGGGGAAAAGGGACAGCACTGGGGAGCAGGGAAATGGCTGGCTGTAGCAATTTTGTCTGGGAAATGGGCTGTGTTTGGGACACACCACTCAGTTCTCCAGAGCAAAGCAATGGAGATTTGCAGCTAGAAGCCACATAGCCAATCAAGTATCACTACAATCTCTTGTTTACTAGTCATAGAGTTTGGGAGCTACCAGATTGTAAAAATCAGAATGCAGTGTTGACTTGATTTTTGGATTAAGTCAACATCTCAAGGGTCTTCATTTCAACTTGCAGGAGCGTGAGGCTAATTTTGAGAATCAGTGATTGCCTCACACCCAATGTTTCACTTAGTTGAAGAGTTTTGCAGGGGGCACTGCAGCTAGGGTAAGCATCCACTTACTGGTAACGTTTAAATTGATGTCTTTCTGCTCTATTTTAAAATTGGTATTTGTGTGTTCAGTTCACTGACCCCTGAACTTGGACCTTTTTTCCTTCTGAGCTCTGCCACTGAGTTTTTGTGGAAAACGGTCCTTCTGATGTATTTCTAAGGCATCTGTGACCTAATGCTTTATGATAAGGCCAAGCAGGACCAGGCCGGCCCTGTGGCTCTTTTCTGCCCTCCCCCAGCCCCAGTGCTCCCTGGGAAGGTGTTCCTTGTGGGCCTATCACTGGGGCTGCCCTGCTGACTCTCGCTGTTTGGCCAATGAGGCACTGCAGGAGATGGGAGGGTGGAAGGAAAACAAGGCTAGGGAACTCCCTCCTGTTCCTTTTGGGCTCTGTCCCTGGTAGCAAGGGCTTTTCTCCTGAACTATACCCCCCTTTTACCAGCATCCATTCATGGCTCCAACTGTTCCTGAGGTTAACTTGTGTCTTTCCCTGCTGCTGCGGCCTGACACATCATACCAGCCCAGTGTCACTGTTTTCTGGTTGCCTCAGCATCTCTTGTTTGTTTCATTAACCTTACCCACTTCCCGCTCATTGAAGTCTCCTCATTGGCACCATTGGTGGTAAATTCCATTTCCTGCAGGGTCCAGACTAGCACAATGGGTAAGCCCCGGGTGCCATGGTCAGATCCATAAGCTTTGTTAGATGATTTTTAAAAGTGTCGTTAGAAAATGTTTGTATTTCCCATATTAAATAATTTTGAGAAAAACAAACACTGCATGATGCTCAAGTCAAAACACTGAACGAATCCACCGTTCCGTGCTTTCTGAAAATGAAACGTTTTCCAGTGACGCGTCAACGTGAATGACTGCTGACATCTTATAGCTGCGGGGCCGAGGTTCCCAGAGTCTGCCTCTGTCTGGGACTAGTAGACTCAGTTCCCTGTTTCTGTCCCATCCACAGTGGGAAACTCACCCTTTGTTCTGCAGACCTGGGAAGGTTAGCTTGACAGAAAGGAAAAGGTTCTTGAGATGGAATGAATGAGAACATAGTGGGATGGAGTGTTCTTTCAGTCAAGTTCAGCACATTCTGGTTTCTGTGAAGCTAAAGTCTCTTGTGGATTTCTATAGCTGCCATACAGCACCCTGGACTAAGGCACAACCGAAGCAAAACTTCTTTTCTGGATGCATGCTTTGTTGAGCCACCGATCTATTCACAAAAGAAAACATGTTGACCAGTCAGGTAATTCTAGGTAGAATGGTCAAATATTTATTGAGTGCTTAGTTGACAGCCTATTGCCCAATCAAAGAATCAGAGCTCTGAATGCAGACTTACATCTGGGATAAATATCCAGAACAGAAGAGGAGCAGGAAGCTTGGAGAGTATCCTGAAGCCCCGTGAGGATGTGGCTGTGAGCCATGACGTGTCGCAGGAGCGGGGGAACGTTAGGTGAAGCAGCAGAGCTGTTGGAGGATGGGGTGCTGGCTTATGTCTAAATGCCTCCTCAAAGCCTCATACACTCATAGAGGGGTAACTGGTTTAGTCACCCGATTGGATTAACATATTTCTGGGTGTGGAGATGGATTTACTGAGGAGGGAAAACCTGCCCTGGGTATAGGTGACACCTCCCAATAGACTTGTATCTGGATGGAATAAAAGGGAAAGAAAAAGGAAGCTGTGCTACTTTCTACCTGCAAAGCAATGGACTGTTTCTCCTCTTTTATGCCCCTCTGCCTTGGTGCCCTGCCTCGGAGCCAGCCAGCTATGGATTGAAACCCCTACAAACTGTGAGTTAAAATAAACCTTTCCTCCTTAAACTCATGGGTATTAGCTATTTTGCTCCGGCAATAAGACAGTGACTAAAACAAGGGCATGGCAAGAGGAGGGGATTTGCCTGTGCAGAGGCCCTGTGGCAGAAGGACTCACCTGCCTTGCAATAGCTCATAGGAATCTCGTGAGGCTAGAGCACAGAGACAAATGCAGAAAATTGCATTAGTTGAGGCTGGAGAGGTCAGCAGAGGCCAGATACCCACAACCTTTTGTCATAGTCAATTATTAATATTTATCCTAAGAACAGGAACTCATTGAATGAAGATGGGAAGATTGTATTATGATCTGAAAATAATAAAATGTGTCTACAGTATATTTACCAGGTGCTAGGTCCTTCTAAAGAGCTTCTTATGCAATAGTTCATTTAATCTTCACAATCTTCCAAGATAAGTATGGTTACATCTCCATTTTGAATTTAGGGAAAATAAGGCACAGAGGTTAAATAACTAACCCATCCAGCAAAAGTGGGATTTCAACCTCTTTGGATTGTCATGAGGTCCAGCCATGTGCCTGATCTCTCTACCATATTGCCCAGGCTTTTGCACAGAGAATGGGTTTCAGCACAGGTACACTGGTTAGAAAGGTACTCAGCAATCCTAGGAAACAGAGCTGGGATAGGGTAGTGGCTGGGGCACAGACAGCAGAAGCTAACAGATCAGTAGGAAGCCAAACTGATGACTGCAGTTAGCTTGTCTATAAGAGCAACGGAGAAGGAGGTCCCTCACGTCCTCCTTCCTGCCGTCCCTGCTCTCTGAACACTCCCATCCCCTCTTGCATGGAGACTGGGAGGCATTGCTCTAGCTGAAGGTTCAAGGTTGACACTCAGCTGAGCAATTCTTTATGGTGGGGTGCTGGCCTCTGCCTGGTAGACAATAGCATCAATACCCTTCCCACAGTGGTGACAATAAAAAACAATCTCCATACATCGGTAGAGTTCCACCACAGTGCAAATCTCCTCTGGCTGAGAATAGCTAGCCTAGTCCTGGCCTGTGTATGCTTGTGGCTTCTCACCTTGGACCAGTGGCCCAGCCCTTCCCTACAATACACTGTAATATACTGCAATAGTAACACTAGTGGCGTTGTAACACTGGCTCATGCCCGGTATCTATAGAGGCAGCAGGGCCCAGACCCCTAATATTCATCTACTAATCTTTGGTGGGGTAGTTTAGACCCTTGACCTTCCTTCAGTACCATTATTTTTCTGTGACAGCATAAACTTCTAAATTCTATGCAATTGATTCCATCAGGAGCTTTTTATAATCTACTTTCATCTTTGGGCACTGCCTGTGTCTTCTATTTCTGACATAATTATTTCCTAAACAGCTCTAAAACTTTCTTTAACGGGCTTATGTTTGTTCAGAGTGCCTTTTTATTGAAGTTAAATAAACTGCTCCTTTGGAAAGGTGAGTTTATAAACTATTAATATTTAGGGAAGAGTTTAAAGAATTTTGGTCGCTTGATAGTTTCCTACAAAGTCATACCGTTTTTTCAAGGGCTGTGAGTAGCCTGTCCTCCAGTGTGGCATCCATCCGTTAGTGGCATCCCAGATACCTGGGAGAAGCACACAGGCGCCAGGAAGAGGCCTGACTAAGTCTGGTGCTGATGGATGCTGGTTTCCTTCCTGTCAGATTCAGGAGTGGCTCCGTGGACTGGGATAGAGTATTTCTATAAAATCAACTCTTTCCTAATTTATGGCCCATTAGATTGGGTGCAATACTTTTAAATCTTTTTTTAATATCAATTATACATGAAAGCAAAGCAAACCCCCACATCCCCTTCACCCAACTTCAGCAATTATTCAACTCGTTGCCAATCCCCACCCCTTTCCCTGGATTATTTTGAAGCAAATCTCAGACATTATATCATTTCATCCATAAATACTTCAGTATAAACATTATTTTTTCAGATAAACATTTTGACACCAAATTACAAACACTGTAAGGTAGTGGTGAATTCTCATGAAGGCCTTTCTCCGTAGTCTTGGAATGTCCTGGGGCCCAAATGTAAAAGGCTGACATTTTAAGTTTTTTTAAATATTGCTATAAAACAGCAGAATTGACCATTTGGTGATATTATGTGTTGAAACCAGAAAGATTTATACCTCTTGGCACATGCCTTAATCGATTTTTGGCTCTATTCTCCCGGCTTATGCTTCAATTTCAGTGTTATCAAGGTGACATGATTCCATCTCTTAGTATCTCTTAGTAAATATTGATCTTTCTCTGCATAACTGAAAGAGAAGGTCTTTTCTTGGTCCTGTCTCTTCTCATCCTTTTGATTGAATAGTAACATCAGGATTTTGAAAAAACAAACAACTTTCAAAGTATGTAAGCCTGAACTGGTGGTGATCACGTCTTCTACGCTGACGTGTTCTTGAGTCTTGGTTAGGGGTCTTTCTCCAGAGAATGAAACCAAGATGAAGTTCATTTTGTAATCGGAAAAGCTCCTAGATCTCTAACCAAGTCCGAACATACTTCCTCAGCTTCTTGCACCATTTTATTAATGATCCCATTGGGATTAACATCCCCCTTCATCTTACTGGAAAAAATTAATTTATCATGTTGTTCTTAAGCATGAATTCATTCAACCTGTCACTTACTGTGCAATGTCCAGGGACCTCACACTAAGCTAGATGCTGATTCAGTCATGGTTCAGACAGTCTCCACTTTCCAGAAGCTTACTCTAGTCTTGATCATTTCACTGTTCCAATTGTACATCCTACCCTGGCATATTGTACATGTAATTGTACATTTAACCCTGGTGCTAAATTCAGATGACTTAAAGGGCGCAGTGGGAAGCTCTCATATCCAAAGATGTTTGCATTAGGAGGTGACAAGGGGTAACTTTGGGCTAAGCCAGATTTCTGTCCTAGGCTTGGCATTCAAATCCGTGTGGTTTAGAAAGGGAAGGACTCCATAAAGTACCTCAGCTAGGTCAGAATCTGGGCAGCATTCTGGCCCTGGCTGCAGCTGAAATGGGGTGACAGTGTGCCCCCAAGAGGACTGGAACATGTGGAGGCCGCGTCTTCCACCAAAAAAGACATTGTGTGTTTCATGCTTCAGGTGCCAGCTGGGCTTGAACCAAGCAAGACTGATTGGTGTCAATTAGGTGTCACCATAGAAACTTAATGTTTCATAGCATCAAGCCTATAATTCCATCTAGTGGAGCCCCATCTCTGGAAGGGCTGTCTTAGCTCCTGCCTGGCCCGTGAGGTGATAAGGGATTCATTAGTACACGGGTAAAATGCCTAGGATTTCTGGGGTGGAACAAGATGGTTTGAGTTTGGATCTTGGACCTGCACTGGAGTTCTAAGAATTAAACAAAAAAAGTTATATGTGATATATATTATATCCCAAAGCTGGTAGTCTTAATAAATCTACTCAGCAATGTTCTGAGAGAACTCATTCGCCTCTCAGAGCACTGCATCTGCTCTTTTATAAAGTTTGCATGTGAACTATAATAACTTTCACTTTCATTTCACTACCTTCTTTGGTTCTCTAACATTTTTCCAGGGAAGCATTTATTCCTACACAATGCTGGAGTGTGTAAGAAAGTTCTATCCTCCCTTCTCCCCAGCTGTGGCGGAACTTTCTCACCTTCCCATGAAAATGCCCAGTTCCTCCTTCTGTGCATGGGGCAGGTTGTGAAGACCCAGCCCCTTTGGATAGTCTACGCATTCTTTCTCACCCCATTCCACAAGTAGCCACTGAGCACTTTCTGTGTGAGAGGGGATTGTGTCCAACCATGGTGACAACATGCCCCCTGCCTGTTGGAGGGAAGTTGGTTGTATGAACTGGTAATTGCTGTGGCAAAGGGTAAGTGATCTGAGAAGGAAAATTCTCAGTGTGATGGCGTATCTGTTCCAGTTTGGAAGTATTGGCATGTGGGAAGCTTCCCGGAAAGAGGGACATGTCAATGGAGACTTAAGGGGTAAAGAAGTAAATGGTAAAGGAGCGGAGCAGAAACAGTATTTTAAATGTGATTCACAATGAAGTATAATATTCAGGAAAAGAATTCAGTGATTGAACTGATGTGATCTTGCTCAAAGCCTAAAATAGTTCTGGATGGTCCTGCTAAAAGTAGTTATGGAAGGTGAGAAGAGTTCTAAAACGTTACCCTTGAGGGTATGCAGTTAGGTTATTTTCCACAATATCCTTGACTCTAATCTTACCTTTGCCCTAAAACAAGTCCATTCCCTTCCAAGCAAGGCAAGAGCCCCCTTCCCTTTCATTTTCACACCCTTCTGGCCAGTGAAAGTCAGTCCTACCCCAGTCACCCTTCCCAAGCTGCCCCGACAGACGCAGTTTCCACAGTGTGGGGTGGTGTGTTTTCCATTTGCTTTCATCAGCTGTGACTGGACGTGAAGTGGATGGCATCACCTTTCCTTTAGGAGGATATTGGAAATAATTCGAGTCTGTAAGAAGAAAGGATTTTAGAAAATTAGATATATAATGAAAGAAGCTTCTAGAACCGGTCTGGAATTTTTCAAGGAGATATTAAGCCTAGAAAATATTTAAATCTCCAACTTGCAGTTAAATTTTTAGTGCAACTAAAAGTGTATGTGTAGAAGTCTGTGACAGCAAACTTGAACCACTTTCCATTGCATAAGCTAATGTTTTATTATTCTAATATTTAAAATAATACAGCTATTTTTAAAAGGATATAAACCTGAGGAAAAGAAGAGTTCATTCCTGCCAAGGCTGACTTCAGCCAAAGTGTGCCTCTACCCCTTAGCATCTCTGCAGCATACTGTCTTCAGTTTACTAGCCAAGAAAATAATGATGAGAATTGTGAAATGGGATTTTTTTGAGGAGCAGCCAGTGAAGGACCAGGAGGGCGTTGATTTTGAAATTCACAGAACAAAGGCATAAGTTGGGAGAGAAGGTCAGCTGGCTTCTGTTGTCAGGGATTTTTCTTTTCTTTTCTTTTCTTTTCTTTTCTTTTCTTTCTTTTCTTTTCTTTTCTTTTCTTTTCTTTTCTTTTCTTTTCTTTTCTTTTTTCTTTTCTTTCTCCTTCTCCTTCTCCTTTCCCTTCCCTTCCCTTCCCTTCCCTCCCCTCCCCTCCCCTGCCCTTCACTTCCCTTCCCCTTTCTTTCACTTTTTTTATTTTTCATTTTTGTAAACTGAGCAGATTTCACTGTTGTCCCCTGAAATGCTCTTAGAACCGTTTGCTTCAGCCTCAGTGGCATCCACAGCAGAACTGATGGACCACAGCCTCCAGAGTTTTTAAATTCAGCTAACAATTAGTTTACAAAAACCCACAGGATGCCCTGCCTCTCTCATGTACACAGATTGTATTAGGTGCTTACATGCTGCCCTTCAAGTATAGAGGTCACTTTATTTAAAGATTAAGGGCCCAACAAATTTATCTTTGATATGTAGGAATGTACATATAGTTAGTGATACAGGGAGGGGAGTGGGAGATATCATGGCAAGACCAAATGATTGTAGAAAATCATCTGTACTCCATGATCAGATTCTATGAGTGCTAGATATTTTAACTGTGTGATGGGTTGGGTAATACTGACGTGTGTTATCATTACTTAGAATGAGATTAGTAAGTCACATTTGTATAAGACTTATAAAGATGCTTTTTCTTGCATAACATTTTTAAGTGACCAATAGCAACAAGGCTACATCTCTTTTCATATCTAAAACATCAAGAACTTAAAAGATATTTGTTTTGCAGCAGATTTATCTCTTTTTTAAAATAGAAATTACAGGGCCAATAGAATTACAGGGCCATAATTCTGTGGCACAGCTCCTGCCTGGCAAGTGCAAGGTTGTGTGTTCAATTCTGGTACCAAAAAAAATATAGAAATTACATAAGCATATTATGAGAAATACTGACTGGTGAAAAGAATAGAGCATTTAGCCCGCCCAAAAAGATTTGAAATTTTTTCCCTTTCATCTTTTTCCTTACATACATGATACATATAAGTTATTTACTTTATTACTGTTTTTTCTTTTTTTTTTTTAAATCTACTAAATGCCTTTTCCCCAAAATGGAATATAGATGGAACAGTGCATGTATAGTCACCTGGGAAGAAGGGAAACCTTGCTGGGGTTGGAGCTCACGAACAAGGCTTAGCTATTCAAACCAAACCCTAAAGCACGCGTTCAGCTTTGCCCAGCACTGTGCATGCAGAGGGTGCAGCGGTAGAACACTGCTCAGATGGCCAACACTGGGGGTGCCCTCAGTGAGCTCACATTTTACTGGGGAGGAGATTTAAGCAAGGAAATCCGGAGATCAACGAGGGATGATGGCCGTTAGGAGAGAAGAAAAGGAAGGGAACTGGGAAGGAGAGGAGAATAGCAGGGGAGAAGGGAGGGAGAGAACAAGGACAGAAGAAAGGGAAGGAAATGAAAACAATAGTGAGAAACCAGAAGCACCAACTGAATTTCCATTGTTCCGAATGTAGAAATCGTGGAATGAAAGATATCGCAAGACACTGTAAAATCAACTTCTGAGGGATTTTATCAGCATGAGAAGCAACTTGATAACAAAGAAGGTTTTTACTTTTTCTTCCTGTATGAAATTCTCTGGACATCCTGAACGTCACATCTCTCTCTAAAATGTTCAAGAGAAATGATACTTAAATACTGTTTCCTTGAAGAAAAAAACATGATGTAATCATGAGATACACTTAGAAAATTTGTGGACTTTTTTATTTCTTAAAATTCTAAACAATGTATAAAGCTCTTTTATATCATTTACAGAAGGTAACTCAAAATAGATTATAGACTTAAATATAAGAGGTAAAACTATAACACTCTTATAATAAAGCATTGGTATAAATCTTTGTGAACTTGGGCTACACAATGTCTTTTTAGATATGATGCCCAAAGCACTATAAGATAAAGAAAAAAATAGATAAATTACACTTCATAAAAACAAAAATATTTGCCATTCAGAGGGTATTATCATAACATCCCACAAAATGGAGAAGGTATTTGTAAATTGTGTATCTGATATGGGAGCTGTATTTAGAATATACAAAAAAATCCTAACAATTCAATAATAAAAATTCAAATAATCCAATTTAAAAATGGGCAAGGGATTTGAATCGATAATTTTCTAAAGAACATAAAGTACCAGGAGATACTTTAGCACAGAAGAACCTTGAAGATATCATGTTGTATGAAAGAAGCTGCTCGCCAAAGCCCACTTATTGTGTGTCCAAATTTATAAGACAAAGTAGGCTGATCTATAAGAGGTAGAAAGTAGATTAGCAGTTGCCTAGAGCTGGTGGAAAGATTTGAGGGCAAAAACAGGGTTTAGTTTTGTGGTTATGAAAATTGTCAAAACTTAATTGTGATGATTTCATAAATCTCTGATATACAAAAACTTATTAAATTGTACCTTAAATGGTTGAATTGTAAGATATGTGACTTTGTCAATAAAGCGATTAAAGATGGTCTCTGGACAGTTCAGTGACATCTGTAAGGGCATATGAGTTATGGTCGAGGTTCATTGTCATTTACACCTCTCTAAAGGTGGAATATATATATATGTAGAGAGAGAATGACTAGAAATATCAGCCCCAAATCACTTTGTTGCTCAGCATCCGAGGAATGTACCCGTTAACTAAAGCACCAGCCTTGGAAGGCCCTGATATCCAGCAAATAGACATGTTCAATCACTTATTTGAATTCCATCAAATCGTATGTATTTTGATTCTGATAGGTTCCAGGCTCACTGCTAGGTGCTGAAGGTAGGCAGATGAGATTGTGTAATTGCGTCACTATATTTTAACCCAGATATGCACAAAGGGCTTTTTTGTTGGTCTTGCTAACTGAGAGAGAAATACATTTGTCCTGTGAGGTGGAGAGGGATTTGAGTAGTGAGATTTCAACTGCATCTTGAAGACTGAATAGGGGTTTAACAGGTGTGGAATTGAAAACGCCTTTCCGAAGTAGGTAAAAGGAACTAAATGAGAGCATATTCACGGGTGCTGTGGGAATGCTGGCGATAACAGTGTTGGTAGTGGTGGTGGACGACGGTGATGGCGGTGATCACAGTAACAGTGAGGGGGAATGTCTAGTCCATGGGACACAGTGCCCGATGCTCACAGTTTAAAGGTGGAGAGATCTATTTCAGCTCATGTTTTCAGTCCAAGTCAGCTACAGAGGCAAAACTGCTCATGTTATGGCAGCCAGGAAGCAGAGAGCAAAGAGAGGAGCTGGGAAGGAAGATGCACCCTTGTAGGTCATGCACCCAGTGACCTGCCTCTTTGGGACCAGACCCTACCTCCTCACAGCAAGTCAGTCATATCGCCCCCATGCTTCACTTACTGTCCAAAAGCCCCACCTTTGAGAGCTTGAGGCCTTCTGCGGACGTGTTCCACACCATAACAGGAAGCGATGGTGATGGCAGCAACGGTGATGATGTGATGATAACGCTGACCCCGCGATGATGGCCTTGGTGGTTGTGCTGCTGGCGGTTTCAGCAGTGACAATGACAGCAGTGATGATTTTGCACATATTTTAGTAGCATCTCAGTGATGTGCTCCCAGGTATCTGTAGGCACAGGCCTTGAGATGCCCGTGGTAGCCAGGAGCGCCTTGTACTGGTCAGCTCGTGCTCGTGGACCTGCTGTTATCTTTCAGTCAGACTTGTAGAAGCTTTCTGTTGCCTATAAAAGAGTGACCAAGCACGTCAGAGGCTAATCAGTCACTACTCGTGAACCTGATGTACTGTGTCCTTGCCTTTGCGGTCAGCAGCCACTCGTATCAGTGATGTTTGGAGGTCTACTGTGCGCCTAGTCCTGGATCTTATGATGATCCTGTTTGTGAAATCTTTGAACGAAAATATTCAGTTTTTCCAGCTTTGTAGTTCACAAATGGTTGACGGTCAGCAGTTGGATCTGGATTAAGCTATGATTTTCCTGATGCTAAACTAGACAGATCATAGTTTAGTAAACTATACTGTTATTCTCTCTTTACCAAGTAAATGGGACAAGAAAGAGGGTGAAAGAAATTACATGTTATCCACTTACCCCAGTCCAAGTATTTAAATACAAGATGACCAAAAATTGCATTTTTCATTAATTTTTATAAGGAAATATAAAATCAACAGTTTCATCAAATTTATTCAATTATTTTTGTGCCTATGGCATTTTTGAAAACATTCAATACACAATGCAACATTACAATTTGGACAGTAGTATCTAGTCTCTGAATTCTTCTTGCATTATTGCCTTTTTTTGAAGAGCATACTTTATCCTGTTGTGCTGGCCTTTCCTTTTTTTACTGTGGATGGTATAATTCCAATAAAATGTCTACCCACTAAATGTAATGGTGAAGACATCAAGGATGGATGTCCTGGTTGACATTTCACTGTCTCATATTTTTCAAGTATTTGGCCTATTACATTAATTAGATCTAAATTAATTAGACCTAATTAATTAGATGTAAATTGTAAAGAACTGTTTAAGACTTCCTTGTTTTGAATAAATAATCAGAAATTATTAGATTTCACTAGAAACAAACACCAAAGGTGAGTACAACATACTAAATTAAAAAGTATGAAAAAATTGTTGATATAAAACAACCATACAAATGTATCTCCATATTGTTTGGTCCAGAAGGTGAATAAATACTTTATATTAATATTTTTCCTCATTTTTTTATTACAGGAGAGCTTGTTAGATGATAGTGAACTCTGCCATCACCACCCAATAGAATTATTACAATCATTTACCACCATTGTAACTTTTTCAGTTTCCTTTCTTCTTTGAAGCTCTATCATTTCTGTATTAGGAATAGTTGACAATAAGAAGACATCTTTTTGTCTTTCCGTTTCTTTCCGCACAGACTTTTCCTCTCTGATATGCTGACATTTTCCCGTTTTTCTTTTGCAGATGTTTTAGCACTGCCTTCCTCCTTAGTCTCAGTGTCACAAAAATGTCCGTTCTGCATTGTAAGAGAATATCACGAGCTGTGGAGAAGTACAAAAATTATACTAATGTACTTATGATAAGAGTTTTTGTAGGTTATAGCACAAAGTTATGGGTTATTTTCCACAATAAAATAAACATGAATAAGAAAAGTAATCAGAGCTTATTCGATTTCCCTGGAAACAAACAGCAAAGGTGAGCACAATGTTCTAAATTTAAAAGTATGCAAAAGTAGTTGATATAAAACAAATGAACAGATATACACGTGTATCTCCTGCAAACAAGCATCAACTGGTTGAAATGACACTTCCCAAGCGGCGTTCAGGATAGTCAGGACATAAACAGACATGCTGTTCGAGTGACACTTGGGGGAAACTGGTAAGTGGGTATTCTGCTGATGAAGGTGCCTTTGTGCACTGATTCTCCCTGTGTATGTCCTCACGTGTCCCTGGATGGGACAGGTGCTATGTACCGGTGCTGACAGTGCTGTAGCTTAAAAAGCCCTTTGTGGCTGTTGAGCATTTGGCACATAACTAGTCTAAATGGAGTGGTTCTGGAGTGTAAAACTCTCTTCTGTGAGTTTTTGTAGTCATACCTGATTACAAAAGCTTCGTATGAAAAAAAGAATATAAATTATCTCAGTACTGTTTATTTTGATTATATTTTCAAGTAATAATAGTTCAAATATATTAGGTTAAATGAAAACATTAATATTCATGCCAACTGGGCTTTTTTCCCCCACTGTTTAATGTGACTCCTAGAAAATGTGTCTCATGTTACATTTCTGCTTAAGAGCGATGCTGCAGACAAAAAGGGTTTTAAAGTCCTTTTCAGGGTACTTTTTTGGTGGACTCAAGTAAGACAAGTCAGAGTGGCTTTTAGAAACCGATCCTTGAATGCTCTGAATTTAATATACTTCAGTTTCCTATAAAAAAAAAAAAGAGAAGGAAACCAAGCTGACCTCTAAAGTCTGTATTTCAAAAATTGCATTATGGAAATATAGTTGCCTTGTAGTATACAAGATAAATTCTAACCACTTGTAATTCTTCCGTGTACTTAGGGTCTCGTTTTTGCTTTTTATTACTTGTGTTCATCCTGTCATCACTTCATCAAAATATTGAGGCACTGGCACTGAGCGAGTAGAGATATTCAAGATATTCAAAACCTCCCCTACTCAATCCTGAGTGTGTCTGAGCTGCCTGCGGACTGGCTGAGACCCTGCCGTGCGGGGCAGTGTGGGCGCAGCGGGGAGGGCTGGGTCAGTCTCATGGAGCTGCCAGGGTCGGCTCCCTGCGGCTCCCTCTGCTGCCCTGATCCAGCCTGAGAAGTTCACTGAAGCAGAACCCAGGGTGCCAAGTTAGGGAAGCTGCCCTGGGAAATGGGAAGACATTAAGCAAGTAAGTACCCTCCCCTCGGGATATGCTCTCAGCGCTGCTTGGTGAGGCCCACGCTTTCCAGGGATGGCTCTTCTGTTGGAACACAACCAAGGGAAAGTGGAAAGATTCTTAACCATAATATTTTGGAGTGTAAAGGAAGCTAGAATATCACAGACAGTGATAAAACCACAATTTAGTCATGGGGTAGTGTGATCCTGTAGCACATGCCAGGGCTGCTGCAAGGGGAAGAGCGGTATGCATTCCCGTAGTAGACGTTCTGGAGCTCGTGTTGTCATCTCATCCCTTCTTCATAGGTCCAGATAAATCTGTGCAGAGTCCTGAAACTCTCTTTTCTCTGTAGCCACATCTTCTGTGCCAAAGGGAAGTCAGCACAGGCGATACAGCTCAGCAGGAGAGCACTTGACTAGCCAACTCAAGACCCTGGGTTCAGTCTCCAGCACTGCAAGAAAAAAAAAGTGTGGAGGCAGGCAGTCCAGAAATTGTAGAGTATCTTGCTATTGTCATCTTATTTTATCCTCTATCGTGGCCATCCTTTGTTTTCATGTTACAAAATTGCTGCTGCAGCTCAGCCATCACGTCTGTGTTCCAGCAAAGTGAAGAGTAAGTGTGGAATGATGTCTGCAGTAGGAAGCGTTGGCCCTTCCAAGGGCAGATGTCTGGTAAAGAAGATGTCATCTCCCCAGCTTACAGAGAAGGAAATTAAGACTCAGAGAGGTTAAGTAAACTTGTTCAAGGACACAGCTAATGTGAGAGAGGGTTAGGATGCCTTCTCCTTCAAAAACCAAAACTGTCCTGTAAGCAGAAGGCTCTAAGCAGGTAGGTAATTGCCTAACCCATTTCAAAGTTAAGAACCTAAGAAATTACAGTGAATAGCGTCAAGAGCCAAAAGGAGAGGGGTGGGGCAGAGGACAGTCTACTGGGATAACTTCAGAGTAGTTCAAACAAGTCGCTATCATCAAGGGAGATTGAAGGCCTAAGTGGCAGCCTTAGTTCTGGACTCCCTTCATCTGAGAATATTTTCCACGGGCTCTCTGTCTTGAAGAATTTGCCACATTCCCACGTGGAATGGTTGGTCTGGGGCTGCCCGAGGGGCATTGTCAGGGGCAGTCAGTCCACTCCCTACTGGGTGCCCTTGAGGAGCCGGAAGGAGCCACGTGCAATGCTCAACATTCAGCGTCTCCCCTGGCAGCCCTGAAAGCTGGCAGTGCGGAAGGAGAGGTGGTTGGGGCTCGCCTCTCAGGAACAGAGGTTCCCTGAGAATGACGGATCTGCCTTTGATGTCTTGCAGCTTCCAAATAGCACAGAAATGATACAGATACATGCCGAAAGGGGGAAAACAACTTTTGATCTAGTTAGAACCAATTAAACTTTCACTGTGCCTGAAAGGAACTTGAGTGCTGGCCAGTTGTTTGCTATGGATGGATTTTGTCAACGAGCACAGTGGAAAATGATGAAGAGAAAGTAAACCTCTGCCTGGCCTTCTACTTGGGTGCAGTTAACTGTGTGTGTGTGTGTGTGTGTGTGTGTGTGTGTGTGTGTGTGTGTTTAAAACGTTAAAGATCTGTTCCCCTCCCCTTGCAGGCTAAAATTACCAGTAGAATCTTTCCCACTTTATTAAGAGTGATATTTTTCTTTCATGTTTTCTCCAAAGGCTCCCTTCAAGCCCTGCCCTGTTGCCACACTGTTTAGTCTAATGTATGCTTTTTGTTAGTGTGTGCACTAAGAAAGATAATCTAATTAACAGTAGAAGGTAAGAGGCTCCGAAGGGTTTTGGCAGCAGAGGGAACCCCAGGCTCTGGGTTTGCTTTAGCACCTCCCACTTCACGCTCCGGCCTCTGACCTCCGTAGCGGGGAGGGTTCGGACTCTCTAAGCTGCTTTGACAGAACTTGAAGTGGGTCTTTGACAGGACAGCAGGCAGGACTGAGAGTGGCTTTCAGAAATTTTGACTGCCTTTATTTGGAGTGACTCACTTGGTAAATGTTTAGAGGGCCCTAATTATGCTTTGAGGCGACTGAAACGTTGTGGATTTATGCTGTTTCGCTAAGGAGGATGGCCTACTACTCCACATACCCATAAAGCAGGGAAAATCCTAAAAGGGAGGAAAGCAAAGAAGAAGGGGAGGGAGTGTGGGGGAGCGCACACCGCCCAGCGCAGAGAGGCGGGCGGCCTCTTGGTAGGGCATATGAATCCACTTACATGTAAATTGCTTGTCGCTATGAATTAAGGGAGGACTATGAAAGAACTGCTTCGCCGTGTTTACTATAGGATTTTTGACAGACTCTTTCCTCTTTCAAGTAAATTTGGCTTAAGTCCACAGTCAGTCCAGTTTTAAGTAAACTCCTCTTTTGTTACATTAACAAGGTTATAACATCACTGGGGCAGATTTCCAGCTGCAGGAACTAGGGCCTAAGTATGGGGCTGAGGGTATAATTAAAACCTTCGGGTGGGAGAGTTAAACTCTCAACTAAAATTGGATAAAAGGCTAATTGTCCATAGCAACATAATACGTGCTTTAAATATCTGTGAAATGAAGATGAATAGTAGGAGGCTTGGGAAAAAATACTGTTCTATACTGTGAATGGAGATCTTATTTTTTTTAGTTCAGAATGAACGGCGCTCTCCCCAGGTCAGTGTTGCAAGCGCAGCGCCTTCCCCTGTCGCTCTTGTCTTCTCACTGTACTGAAGGTCTTCCAGCTTCAAAATAAGGAATGGCGAGTTGTTCAGCAGTGTCCATGACGAGAGTCTTGATTTTCTGGTTCCATGAAGTGCCAGGGGTGTGAGCGAGGAGAAGACAGAGTGGGAGGGCAGGGGTGCACATACCGTCAGTGACCTTCGTCAAGATGACACCCAGCCCAGCAAGGTAATGCATGACCACAACTCAAAAAAGGGAAAGAAACAAAGAACAGTGCAATGGCAGCCCTTCCAGAGCGATGCGTCATGAGGCCCATTTGTTATTCATTAGGAGTAGCCCGGCTGGCTAGCTGGCATGATAGAAAGCCTGAAGAAAGAAAGGGTCATTCCACACCCCTGCCCCAGTGGCACCAACTGTGGTGAAGACAGCTCTAGCAGCCTCTAGGCTTCCTGACCTTGCCACCCTGCCGCTTGGAGCCTTGCTGGAATGAAGGTGCTATCAAACAGTTTGGAGTAAGAGAGAGGTGGGGTGGAAGAGAAGAGGAAAAAATAACAAGCAATAATTCTGCAGGCAGAGTTTCTCCATGGAGCTGAGCGCTGTCCATTGCAGCCAAGAAGTCGCACAGCCTTCTGTGAGCAATCCGGGAAGCAGTCCTCAAGGAGCTTCAAGTCTGTCCATCCGAAATAGGATAGTCCGAAGAGTGGGAATGTGAGAGCCTGGGGCTGCTGAAGGGGAAGCAGTGTTCGAGGGCTTGCGAGGGCCAGCTCATAGATGGCCAGGTACAAGGCGGCACAGCGCTGGGGTGCTGTGGGGGTCCCAGGGGACAAGCCCGCCATTCACAATGTTAGGCATGCAGGACTGTGGCCAGGACAGGGCCGGGGCTGGGCAGAAGGAAGGAGCAGGGAGGCTCCCTCTGGGAAGACTGCAGGTTTGAGACCTCAGCAAGTGCGAGCCGTAGAGCTTAGGCTCAGCTTGCCAGGAAGCTGGGATCCGGGCCAGGCTCTCAAGAGGACGGTGGTGCTGTGGCTGGCTACTGCCCTGCCTGCCCTGTCAGTTATGTGGTGCTGCTGGTATAAAGGGGCTCACCCAGGAAGTGCATTTCTGGTGTTGTCAGCCTAGTTGTATTGCATAGTGTCTTCGTCTCGCTGTACAATTTGTGGAAGTGTGTTTTAAATCAGAAATTCCTCCTTTGTGAATCAGAACCCTTTAAGAGAAGACACATCTATTGCTTGTTTTTGCATGCTGTTCAGCAGGGCTTCAGTGCTGATTGGTTCTGTTACACAATGAATATCAGTGTTCTTTCATGATAGGGGTCAGTGCATCTTTTAAATATTTCAGTCACACTGCCTTGTGGCAGCTTATTATCCACAGTGTGTTGAGTCCACTTAAGTATGTTAAATGAGAGTGTATATCTTAAAGTTAATAAGTCTGCTTCTCTTACAAGCAAGGTAAATTTAAATTCCTTCCTAGATGTACCAAAGACATGTAATATATAAACCAGGTTACAGCCTGAAGTAAGAATGACATTATGAGAAAGTAAAACTGAGAATGTTGTGTTTATAGGGACCAACTCTTATTATGTTCAAAATAATACAAAATACGCCATCTTTACATTGCTTTGTCTTTAAGTGGCGTATGTTTCCTTTTAAAATTAGGAGTGTAGTTATCCTTTGAGTGGGTCTGTGTATATACACACACACACACACACACACACACACAAGTTATTCACAGGAAAAAAAAACTTACTCCTTCTCTGAATTATTATGGTTTGAGGCCAAGATGTGGAAAAGTAGTTCTGTTGTATTTGTAAAGTTATGTACTACTTGGAGAGCAGAATGACAGGTTGGAAGTTTTTGGAGCTGGATTGGTTGGCCAGCTGTCCACCCATGTCTGCAGAGTTGTGGATAAAAGAAGGTGCCCAACCATTTCAGAGGCGAGGGCCCACACCTGCTGTATGAGCAAATTTTTACAAACTCATTGCTTCATGGTGAGGAGAGGACCTTCCCACACAAGACTAATCTTGCCAGACATGTCTTCCTCTACCTGCTAGCTTTCTCTCTCGGCACACAGGCTGCATATATTGTAGAGCACAATCCCAGCCATGCTCACTAACCCTTTGTCAAACAGGAAAGAAACTAAATGATGACATAAGTACACTCCCAGCTTACCTGTAGATATTTTTTGGCACTGTCCTTCTGTATCAATAGCCTAACTATAGCATTAAAAGAGCAGTAGCAGCTTTCTGTTTAGGGTGGCAAAATAGTTTTAGACATAGACCAGGCGTGATGGTACACACCTATAATTCTAGCACTTGGGAAGCTAAAGCAAAAGGATCACTGAAAGATTGAGGCCAGCCTGGGCTACAAACTGAGTTCAAGGTGAACCTGAATTGCGTAGTGAGACCCTGTCTCAAAAAAAGACAAAAAAATAGTGGTGATGGTTATCTGATATTGCAAATGATAATGCAGTTAACAAAATTGAATTGTACATGTAAGATGGCTAAAATGATGATTTTTGTGTTATAAGTATTTTGCCACAGTAAAAAAATGGTACAGAGAGGGGCTGAGGGAGGGAAGGACAGAGAGGAAAGGAAGCAGCAAAAGAGAGAGAGATAGAGAAAGGGCGGGGGTGGTGCATTTATTCCTAGGAACAAAGATACCTGCAGCGCCATGCAATTCAGATCTCTACTCCAGCTTCAACTTATCCAGGAGGCCTCTTGCGGCCACGTTAACTAAAATGATGTCTTTCTTGTTGCATCTGTCCTCTCACCCTATTCTAATCTTCTTCTTTTGTTTAGGTTTTTAAAAATTAAAAGGTTTTACACAAAATTCACCACTTGAATTCATTTAAAACATTCATTTAGTGTATTCTGTATTTTTACAATATGGTACAACCATTCCCACCTGGATTAGAATTAGGATTCCAGAACATTTTCAAGTAAACCCCTCAAGTAAACTTCATTCTGATTAGTCAGTCATTCTCTACTACCCCATTTCCCTAGTCCCTAGCAAACACTAGTTACTTGGGTCTCTGTGGATTTGCCTTCTAGGTATTTCTTATAAATGCCATCATACAATATGCAGTTTTTTATATCTGGCTTCTTTCATGTAGCATACTACTTTTAAGGTTTCTGAGTACTGTGGCATAATGCTTTAATACTTCACTTGTTTTCACTGCCAAATAATATTTTATTGACTAGATATACTGAATTTTTACCCATTCTCCAGACAGTGAAGATTTGAGTGCTTTTCATTCTTTGATTATTATGATTAATATTGGTTTGAACATTTATGTGAGTTTTTATGTGTGTACATGCCTTCCTTTCTTTTGGGTACAAATATTTTTATTTTTAACATCACCACTATTTCATATATATACATATATATGCATGCATGTATGTATAGACATAAACGTGTATCTATATATATACGTATGTCAATATATGCGTATCTTCACACCTCAATATCTCTTGTTCTCCTTTTAGAATAGATACTCTGGGAGTGCCTAGACTTTCTCTTATTCCCTGCTATATCACTAGTGCTTCAAAAGTGCCGAACAAATGACTTCATTGACAGAGAAGGAATGGTATGAGTATTAATGAATCACAGAATTCTTTCAGGGCCAGCGTCTGTGTTTTGCTCTTTTTCTCTCATCTCTGGTGTGGGATATGCCACCAGGGATCACAAAAACAAGACCGCTGTTACCTAATAGCCCCGGGGCTTTCCACAAAACCTACTGTCCAGTGGCTGTCCTAAGACACAAAACTGGGATATCTTAATGACCAGCCCCAGGTCAATTTTTATATTGACTGTTGACCTCAAGAGAGCCATTTGTGCCTGTGCAGACGTTGTCTTGGATTTGTAATAAATGTGGATTCTTTGCAGTAGTGCCAAGAACAGGCTGATCTTCACCGTGCTGATAAGTGTGAGAGTCCTGTCTCCTTTGTCAGAGGGGAAAGAACAAGAGGTTGCAGACAGAGGCGGTGGCTAACGTTGTTGGTATTCACCAGTTACATGGAAGAAACCGAGGATATCTTTCTGTGTGAAGCCAGAATAAAATATACAATACTGTGGAATTTTGTACACATCAACATGGGAATCATCAGTCCCCAAGGAATGGAAATGAGACACTCTAGCATTTGCCTTTGTGTCTCCAGCAGATCCCAGCAGGCATTATTTTGGCTTGTAGGTAATCTGCTACTTCCACCTTTTCCGTAATTACCCATATATTACCTTTTAAACTATTTTATGAGTCCCACAGTACTTTTATTCTGTTTGAGTCTGTTTTTCTTGGGGATAATCTGCCTGTATTCATTTGGAAGACGTGGTTCAGTATTTTTAAAACATCCACAGGTTATAATATGAATGGTTTAAATGATAAGGCTTCCCCCCCCACAAAAAAAAAAAACGTCATGGCGCAAAAGCAGGTGTAGTTATCACACAGTTTGTTATTTGATGCGGCAAATGGCCTGGATTTGGGTTTTAATTTTAATCCATTAAAACATATTTTTCTTGGAGGTTTGTAGATAGATGTTGCATCCTTGTTAAGTGAGAACCATGGCAAGTTCACATTCCACTTGCTTGGCTTCCTGTGTTTAGCAGCGGATGGAGTGTATCTGCATGTTTAGTAGTTATTCCTTCCACCGTGCCATGAAGAGTTTCTTACCCTGTGTGTTCCATGTGAGTGCATGTTCATCCAGGAGCCTTTTGGTTTATTGGACTGGTTTATGCCCCCAGGCTGCCTTTGGTTGTGAATGCATCATTTACTGTTGTAATATAAGTAGAAATGGGGCAGTCCTCTTCATCTTGGATATTGACTTCTCTGAATTTTTACTTCTTTAATAAAGATAGAGCCAGGTGTGGTGGCACACGACTGTAACCCTAGCACTTGGGAGGCTGAGGCAAGAGTATCTCCATGCATTCAAGGCCAGCTTTGGCTACGTAGTGAGGTCAAGGCCAACCTGAATTGCATAGTGAACTCCTGTCTGAAAAAGACATAAAAAAGGAGAAGAAGAGGAGAAATGAGAAGGAGGAGAAGGAGAAGGAGAATGACAAGGAGGAGGAGGAGGAGAATGAAGAAAGAAGGAGGAGGAGGAAAAAGAAGGAGGAGGAAGAAAGGAGAAGATAAGAATTGGTAAGAGCGAGTCTTAAAGGAATTTGTGGTCCTGCCTCCCATGGATAAAGTGAGCTCATTATGCTTTGGGCATCATACTTCTTGGTATAAGAAAATTCTAAAACTCACATCAAACAGAGACATGAAGGCCCTTTTTGTTGGCTGAGCTTCAGGGAGGATGTGCCGTCCCACACTTCCCAGCAGCCGCCCCCCACAGTTTACAGTACGCCAGCCCATAGGAATGTGAATTCCACTGCAGGGCCCATTGTGAATGTGTTTCTGAGTTGTTTAACGTGTTTCTCGCAAACAGGACATGACATGTATGGTTTAAGTGAAAATAATGGTCTTGCCGCTCAGTACCAGATCGTCTTCTGTCAAGAGCATCCCGGCAGTCCAAAGGGCTCTGGCCTGACGTTGCCCACAGGCCAGGTCCTTAGGGGATCTGGATTTGATGTGTTTCACACAAGAAGGGTCTTAAATCAGGGGGCCTCGGGGGCTCGCCTCCCGGCTGCTTGCATGCGTTGCTCGGCAGGTTTAGAGCCCTGGTGGCTGTTGCCAGTGCTTCTGGCATTCTCTGCCATGAATGAAAAGGAAGATGTTCTTAGTGTTTTTTTATTCCTTACCCAGGGAGTTTATTGTTAAAATAAAACAATACAAAAAAAACCAAGTTAACAGCAACAACAAAAATTCAGGGTAAATGAATAAGCGAGTTTCAAAACATGTCTCAGTGCTTTGCCCTTTGTGGAATTAGGCCTTGAGAGGATGTGTTTACAAATCACAATGTAAAATGAAACTGTCCATTCCTACAGTTCTAAGTGTGCAGTTCAATGGTCCGAAGTTGCTGTGGTTCAGGTGTTACGTGTTCCCCCAAAGGCCTGCCCCTTGAAGCCTTGCTTGCCGAAGTGGCAGTATTGGGAAGTAGTGGACATTTAAGAAGTGGGGACTCGCTGGAGGTCTTTAGGGCATTAGGGATGTGCCTTTGGAGAGGGTTTGGAGTCCCTGTCCCCCTCCTCCTTCTTTCTTTCGCTTCCTGCATGAGGTGAACACCCTTGCTCTGCCATATACACATCCATGATGTACTTCCTTGCCAAAAGCCCAAAGTAAAGAACAAGTGATCAGTTAATTGGATATCAGACACTGTGAACTAAAATATACCATTTTCCCTTTATAAGTTGATGATCTCGATTCTTTTGTTGTAGTGGTAGAAAGTTGATTAACACCTAAGTGTAATCACATTGTTTTGCAACCGTGACCGCATCATTCCTCTCCATAACTGTTTTCAGCTTCTCTGATTGAACTCATTGAATTTAGATTCATTGCAGAGTAATTCCCCAATATTCCTCCTCCATCCCCCAGACACCACCATTCTACCTTCTGCCCCTGAATTTGACTGCTCTAAGTAACTTACATGAGTGGAAGTATCCACTCGATGGCCTTTTGTGACTGACTTATTTCACATAGCATAATGTCATCTAGAGTAATGATGTTCTAATAAATAGAGTGTGTCTACATCAATTCACACTTCCATTTCCTGAATATTCTCTATGTGCATTTTTAAATTATCCACTGGTTGATTAATCAATTTTTGTGTCCTCTGAGTGGTGTGGGGAGGAATACTTACCGTGTGTTGGGAGTTCCATAACAAGTAAATACAGATTGAGTTACTGCCCTTACGAAGTGACTTCAACCAAAAATAGGGAGGATTCAAAACAATCCATATGTCTATACTTTCATGAATTCCTCAACCAAGGTTTTTTAAAGGTATTTTTTTGTTTCAGTCACGATAAGGAGGGTGGCTCTGTGGAGGTTGTGAGGCGCAGAGCGGGAGCTAGGAGATCTTGCTCTCACCCTTGTTCTGCTGCTAACGCGCTGCATGACATTTAGCGGCCCATATTTTTCTCACCTATACAGTAAGTACCTGTAAGAATCTGTATCTTGGGGGAGGATGAGTGAAACAGAAAAAGTAAATCTTAGCAAGTGATTTTCTCTTATGGTGCAGTGACTTTCACTTATATTCTATGTGAAGACTAAACATTGCTTTAGTAATACGTGAGAACGTTAATCCTGAAGTGAATTGCTATTAAAATAAAGATGTTCTCTGCATAAGGCCTGAGACCCGGGGCTCTTTCTGCTGTCTTTGATTTTTGTAGGACAGGCTCCTACAGCCCTCATTGGTGTGACGCTGGTGTGATCTAGTGATCTTTTTAAAAAAATGTAATTTTGTTGTGGTTCACTCTAATGAAATCAGATGATCTATCTGGATCCTTTTTAAAAAAAGTTAGGTTGGCAGAAAAAGAAATTATATATGTGGCTAGTTTCTTAAGCCTCTGCATGGGAGAAGTGAGGAACAAATGTGTCAAAGCACGGAGTAGTTACTTGCATGCCTGACAAATAAAAGCATGAACCAAACTAGATGAAACTCCAGTGATCCTCAAGTTTTAGACTGCGCACACAACCTAGGAAAATTTTGCTATCTCTTTGAAATGTATTCTGTATCTTTTTCCAGTGTGTTCCTTCTAGTTTTGTGTGAGTGTGTGTATTTAAGTAAAAACAGAGGCAAGATGATTGATTGTAAGGAGAGGTAGAAAATAGCATTATCTGTTGTAAAGTGTATAAAAAAGCACCTAGATCATAGAAAACTCTTAGATCAAAACCTGGGCCCTGGCAGCCACAAAAGGGGCTGCTCTAGGCCAGCACCACCTGCTGTCCAGCTACCAGCTACCGGTGTTCCCATCTCACTATAGACTCCTGTCATTGGCTTTAAAAAATCATTATCTAGTATTTTTTTTCTCAGTGATTGAAGCGAGGTTTCTTCCTAAGGCCAGAGCTTTGCCAAAATGTGGCAGTCTCTAAATTTCAAAGTGTGGTGGGGTCTGGATTTTGAGCCTGGACTTCTGTCTGGCTCTCCATGCTGCTTGATGTGATCCAGTCTTACTGTCATTTAGACCTGGAAGGCAGATACACATTCAAGGGGAATGCAGCCTAACGGATGAGGCAGGACTGCCTTTAAGCAGGGGACAGAGGAAACCCAGTCTCACTCGCCTGCTCCCTCTTTTTTTTTTTCTTCTTCTATAAAAATGACGGTCCTAGAACCAAGATGACCAAGAGATTTTATTCTGAATGCCACCTTGAATTCACTGCTAATGAATATTTGGAATACTTAAAGCTGTTTTCAGCTCTGTAGCAAAACACTCTGTGTGATCAGTTCATGAAGTCTAACATGGTTGGGTGGAATCTGCAATGGCACACATGTTACATATTCCCCAACACTGTCTCGTTTGGGGCCTCTAGGTTAACAGTGTGACTCTGTAGCTGTTACAGTAATGGTTGTCAGTTAGGACACTTAGATGCTGATAAGTGCATCTGAGACTGTAGACCCTTCCAGAGGAAGATGAGCTCCTGAGTCAGGTTACCTGGGTTGGAACTCAAGCTTACCCTGCATGAGCTCTAGGGAGATTGCTGCGCCATTCTGTGACTTCATCATCCTAACCTATCAAATGAAGGAGTGGTTACTTTTTCAGTAATTATAAGGATAAAATGAGTTAATATACATTATTTAGAATAGCATTCAGTGTATACATCTTCAACCAGTGTTGGTATATGAATTGAATAGCGGGCCCCAGAAGATATGCCCATTTGGAATCTCAGCATGTGACCTTATTTGGAATAAGAATCTGTAGATATAGTTAAGGTGTCTCTGATGAGATCTTCTTGGTTTAGGGTAGGCCCTAAACTCATTAACACATATCTAGATGAGACAGAAAAGAGAAGACACAGGAACACTGAGGTGATGGTCATGTGAAGCTGAAGGCAGAGATTGTAGTGATACCCTATAAGTTAAGGAATGTTAAGAATTTCTAGACATCCCTGGAAACTGGAAGAGAGCCATGTGATGGTCTCTCCTTCAGAACCCCCAGAAGGAAATGACTCTTCTGACTTCTTGACTTTGGACTCCTGGCCTCCAGAACTATGAGAGGACAAACTTATCTTAGGCTACCATAGTGGTAATTGTTATAGCGACCTTTAGAAACGAATAGAGTTTGACATCTGTTGTTACTGTCTTTAAGGTGGGAAATCAGATCCTCAGTTATCAAGTAATTCAGGTAATCCCAGGTTTTGTTGACTTTGATAAGGTCAGCCAGATGTCAGGTGGCCAGAGATACTGTTAGCTGTGATGGTGGTTAGTAACTTGGTCAGTGAACTCCTTGTCCCTCTCATTTCATCAGTCTCCCAAAGATCTAAATTTGAAATCATCAGAATATACATAATGAAGTGGACAGTTGTTGAGATGGGAATAAAATGATTGGCTGGGAAACAAACAGTGCATCTTTCTGGTACGGATGCCAGCTCTGGCAGAATTTGAGAGGAGTAGGAAATTCAGTTCCAAGAAAGTGAGCTTTCTGACAAAAATTTTAAACTGTGCAAAGAAGTATAGAATCCTGAAGATGGATTTCCACAGGGTGGCATTCTTGGGGGAATAGGAACTGAGAAAAACTATAGACCCAGAGGATACATGGTACTTTAGCTGACTTAAAGCAGAGATTTTTATAGCCTGAGAATACACTACTTTCTCAGTTGGGACTGCACTTTTGGAGCCAGCACTTTCTACATGTTCAAATCAGTTCAACTTCATACACACTTATGCAGAAGAGCAGGTCTGCAGAGGGAAAGCTTGATCAGACAGTGAGCTAACGATGAGATCTCAGACCTGCCACGATGGTGTGGTTCTGGCAAGTTACTTAATCTCTGAGCCACAGTTTTACCACACAGAAAATGGGTCCACCACTAAGACCTTTTTTGAATATGGACTGAAGTAGCACAGAGCCTGGTGGGTAGCAGGTGCTCTATTACGTGTGTGTGTGTGTGTGTGTGTGTGTGTGTGTGTGTGTGTGTGTGCATTCTCATTATAGTGGGGAACCCTTGGAAGTGAAGGACTTTCTTTTTCATCTTTTTATCCTCTGTGCTTAAGGGATAAAAAGATGAAAAAAAAGTCCTTCACTTCCAAAGGTTCCCCATTATAATGAGGACATACATACCCTTAGAAAAACAGAATATTGACCGGGAAAGAGAGTAAGTTTGATTTTGTCATGGCTTTCCAAATTGGAGAATGAGCAAAGGCTTCGCAGCATAGATTCAATTTGATGGGAATCTTGAAAAACAAGTAAAGTTTCCATAATTAGGGAAAACAAGCATCAGCTTCTTTGAATTATGGTCACTGGCCTAGAATATAAACACATGTGGTGAGCATAGACAACAGTGAGTCCTGGGGATATAGCTCAGCAGCACAAGTGCCTGCTTGGCAAGTGCAAGGTCCTGAGTTCGATTCCTGATACAAAATAAATAGAGCTTGTCCAGAAACTGCAGTCCCTGGAGCACTGTGCCTCCCCAACTTCAGAGCCTGACCTCTGGACATTTGCACCGAGAACAATGAGTCATCCCAGGAGCACAAAGCTATCTACAGTTCAGGGTAGAGTGGGTGGGTGTAGGAGAGATGAATCTGAAAGTGTGAATTTGGACCAACAAGTTGGAGTACAACAGGAAGGAATTTGGAGCCACAAGGAGCTATGGAATGTTGCTGAAAGCATCATAGGATAGGAGAATGGCTTTGTGCTGTGAAGGACAAAGGGGAGCAGAATTCTGTTCGAAACGTAGGCTCTAATTAAGAGCCTCAGATAGTGATCCTAGAACTGGTGGAGAGAAATAATTGGGAAAGACCAGAGGGGAAGGACAAGGCAGAGAAAGTGGGGACTCCATAAAATGCTTAGCAAGTGCTGAGTGAGAGTCAGATGCGTAGAATATGGAACAGATTGTCTTTGCGGGGAAAAGGCAGAGGAACGAGTGGATGACGGCTTGAAGTTTCCCACTGGGGTGAGTATGAAGTCATACGGATGAGCACCAAGTGTGTCTCAGATTTCTTCAGTCACCGAATTTTGTTATTTTGGGTTATGTTTTTGTTTTTTCAGAGTACGTATATCCTTTTTAGTAGTTACAAAAATAAAGCACTTTGATTATAACATCAAATCATTTTATTATAACATCAAATCATTCATTTATATAAGCAATAAAATATCTGCCACAGCACCGTGTGCAGATAGCGCGGGTTAACATTTTAGTCACTGAAACTTCTTGTCACCCTCGCTGTTCCCTTTCTCCCTACGTTTCTGTCCTTCCTCCCCTTGTCTCTGTGTATGGGTAAAACAGTACCTGTTACCGCAGTCAGCTTGGTTCCTGAACATGTTGTTAATCGCAGTGCACCTAAGTGAGGGTGAATACGCCTCCTGTTTAAGAAGTGCAGAATATTCCTTTGTCTCTGGGGTTATGATTTATTTACTCCCCGTGAATGAGTGTTCAGTTTGTGTCCAGGTCTTACTGTTAGAGCTCACACATTTTTGAGCATTAGCCTTCTAAACAATTTTAACAGCAGTGAATTTTGACAATTTTTAAAGCCTTTTTGATTGGGAAGCACCCCTCCCACTGAAAAGGAGGGAAAATGCATCTGTTCTTACTTTCCTCTCCTCTCCTCTCCTTTTTAAAGCCTTTTTGATTGGGAAGCACCCCTCCCACTGAAAAGGAGGGAAAATGCATCTGTTCTTACT
>NW_004955430.1:5632873-5668865 GCF_000276665.1 Chinchilla lanigera | reverse complement strand
TTTTTTTCCTTCCTTCCTTCCTTCCTTCCTTCCTTCCTTCCTTCCTTCCTTCCTTCCTTCCTTCCTTCCTTTCCTTGTAACTGGGAGAAGCTTTTCAGGTTTATTGTCTCTTTACACTTCTTGTTTGTTTGTGAATTGCCTCTTCCTTCCTTTTGCCCTTTTTGTCTCACAGGGTATTTGTAAGTAGATAAATCTATTTTTATGTTAAAGATATATACTGTTTGTTGTAAACATTGAGAATATGTGTTTGTGTTTGACACTTAGACATTTATGTTTTTGGACCTACCAATCTTTTCTTCATGGTTTCTGGTTCTTGGGTCATACCTAAAAAGACATTTTATTACCGCCACAAAAAATAGGTTAATGTCTGAAGCAATGCCTCTAGAACATTCTGGGTTGTCCTCTGCCATTCACCCTGTGGCCCAAACAATAATGGCTTTCTGCAGAGCTTCCTGGTAGCAGGACGGGAGAGGATAGCATTAGGAGCTTTGACTGACTTGAAATGGAAGCTTGTCACTTAGCTGAAATCCCTGCTGCTGATAAAACACACCATACAAATGTAATCTGAAATCAGAACCAGTGATGGGTGGGGAGCGGGTGGACTTTAGTCCTTAGAGGTCATTTTGAACTCAGAGGCTACCCTTCTGTCTCAGATTTTCCTCCCTCCTTTCTGTCTACACAGTGGCATTAGCTAGCATTTTATTTGTGGTTGACACCGAAGAGGGAGCTTGAGCCTTAGGTTTTTTTCCTAGTTGCACAACCTTGGTGTCAGTGATTGCCGTATTCAGAAGTTACGCTGGGCTTCTATGATCTACATTGCCCATGTTCCTCTACACGCAGAGAGCTTCTCAAATCCGGTGTTAGGGATCATAATAAATGGACCCTGGTTTTCCATGGATGATCTGGAGAAAAATAAATAAATAATGATCTTCCTTTGAAATTCATTATTAAAATGTGAATTCTAAATCATGCAGTGAGGTTTAGGGTTAAGGGTGAAAATTGCTACTTTGAAGTAAAGTAATTGATATTGAAGTTCTATATTATTAGTGTTACATCAAAAGTGGCTAGCAGATTTTCCTAAGCAGTTTTCCTTTTCCATTTTTACCTGTTCTCTATAGTGTTTCTTTCTGCCCTCTAATATAATACCCATTTTATAGGTATATTGACAATATTTTTAGAGTCAGTGTTTTAGATGGAGATAAACAAGTGTTTTCATACTTCTCCATAATTTCAGTATTAAAGCAATTATATTTTGGGTTCATATATTCCTTTAAATTTTTTTAAAAATTGAGAAATAGCATGTATGCATGAAATTATACAAATTGTATGACTTCAGCTTTGTAATTGTTCACAAAGTGAACACATCTAGATTAAAAATCAGCACTCAACTAAAAACATCTTGGGTACTTCAGAGTATGGCCCTCTTATTATTTTTCTCAAAGGTAATCGTTATTCTGATTTCTACCCCCATAGGTTAATTTTGCCTGATTTTGAACTGTTAGTGGGGTCATTTAGTACATGTTCTCTTCTTTGGGTTTATTTTTACATGACATTATGCTTGTGAAATTCACTCAAGTGGTTATGCATGCTATAGTCAATTTTATCTCATGTTGTGGAGGGTTCCATTGTTGTTCACAAGTGTACCATGTTGATTTTAATTTTTCTTGGAAGCTTGGGACCTTTCCATTTAAGGACTATTGTGAACAGTGCTGCTCTGATGCTTTGCTAATTGTGTTTTAATGAACACACGCACATATTTCTGTTGTATCTACACCCAGGAACAGAAAAGCGTATGTAGAATGCACATGTTCAACCTTTCCAGAGTGATGATAGAAAGCGTATGCTACATTTTGTATGCAAGTGGACCTTCCTCCTATGCATGTTTATACTCCTGTGGGAAACTTTTAGTACGTAATATTTGGAAGGAATTGAAAAAAATGTTCATTTACTTTGTCATGATTTCATTTGCTTTTCTCTGAGAACTCACAAGTTATTCTATAGGTAATGGGATCTGAAGTAAATTGGGTGTAAATGCACAATCCTTGCCTTATTCCAATTTATGAAGCCCAGCAGAAAACATCTGTTACCCTATATTTCTGTAATACTTCATTGTGATATAATGGAGCTCCAAACTTTAAGTAAAGGAAATTTAGAGGGGAAAACTAATATGATCCAATGTAGCAGCTAGAGCCTTTGCAAGGAAAGGAGCTAGCAGGTTTGACATGAAGCTCTAGGGCCACAGTTTTGCAGTGAGATTAAGGGAATAGAAGATGTTGTGCTTTTCATCAGAAAGTCTTCCTCACAAACAATCCACATTTAAAGCGAAATATTTCAAACCTTTTGAAAGAAGCTGCAAGGGAAAATTGAACTGGCTCAGCAACTTGACTGCATTTTTTTGAGCTTCTCAATCTATGACAATAAATCACGTATTGATCTCTTTTTGAATTTATGCCATCTGGTGGTTAGGGGAGAGTGTTTGAAAAGAATTTCATGCAATGGAATAAAGTTCTGTTTTCCATCAACATAATTCCATATTATTATTTTAATTATTAATGGTGTAGAAACTAATATGTTAATTGGGACTTTAATCAGGCTGCTATATCAGAGAGATGTCAGAGACTGGTGGTTTACAGAAGGTAGTTTATTTCTTACACCAAAGCCTATATAGGCCACCTAGGACTGACTTGCTGGTTTGACAGTGATGGGGACCCAGCTTCTTTTTACCGTATTGTTCTGCCATTGTCAGTACAAGACAGTTTCCCTCCACCTAGCCTATCCTTTACTGCCCAGAGGAGAAACAAGGAATGGAGGAGAACATGTTCCCTTCCTTTAAGGACACAGCCTGGATGCTGTGTATGTTACTGCTCTGCTCATCCCTTGGTGGGCCACACCTAGTTACAGGAAGGCTGGAAAATGCATTTCCTAGCCCAGTGCTGCAGACCAACTAAACACCCATAATTGTGGAAAGGAAAAATGGATATGGGGGAACAACCAGCACCACTACCAATGTGGGTTCTGAGACTGTACAAATATTTTTATAATGTATCTTTATTTATAGATTCTGATCTACATCCTTCATTTCTCTCTCATGCCACATCTTTTCTTGTTTTCCTTCTTGCTTAGAACTCATCTCTGAAAACTCCTGCACTCACTTTTGATCTACTGACCGTAAAACAGGTGGTAGGAGGATTGCCACAAGTTCAAGGCCAGCCTAGGCTACATAGTGAGTTCAAGGCCAACCTGGACTGTAGAGTGTGACTCTGTCTCAAAACAAGCAAAGAAACAAACAAAAACAAAAACAAATAAACAAATAAAAAATAAGGTGGACAGCAAGCCCTGACATCCTGTCTTGCTTGTTCAGTCTTAATCTAGGACAAGAGAAATTTTTGCTTTTTTCTCAGTCTAGATGTTAATTTCCCTAAGGTAATTGAGATAGTTCTGGAATCTTGAGTTCACATACCCCTGATAAAGTTGTCCTAAAATATTTCCATCATAATTCCTAGCAACCTATATTTAACCAGAGTACTTGTCAGTATGTGTTAGACAGGGAAATAATAGTTATCAGTCTCCAGTGAATCATAAAGGAAAATAATTAGTTAACCTTGAGATAGCAAGGGTGCTGGACAGCTGAATAGCAGAGCCCCTCTATTCTTCAACAGGCCTGGGAGCTTGGAATGCATTGTTTTCAGAGACAAGGAAGGGTGGGTATTCATTGCTTGTTCCTGGAGTGGGACACCCCCATTTCTTTGTAAGCTTGTCTCAGTTCATATACAACCCTTCAGCACTTCGAAGCCTCTTGTGGTTGTCTTCAAGAGTGTAATTTTTTGACAGGCAGATTCTGACAATGCAGCTCTGGAATTAGCCAGCCCAAGTCTGACTTCCAGGCTCACTGCTATTCACAGTGGTGGCTTTAGGCAAGTTTCTTAATGTCCTTCTGAGTTTCATTCACCCCTCTATCCCATTTTTGGCAGTGTGCATCTAGGACCTTGTGCATGCTAGGCATGCACTCCACCACTGAACTATGCCCCTCAGTACCCCTCACCCTTTTTTTTTAGCATGAAGAAATTTTGTGCGAACCTCGAATTAACTCACCTTATTCATGCAACAGTTGTTGTTACTGGAAACTGAGGAAGGATGAGTATTAATGACTTTATTTAGGTATAATTGGCATATAACAATCTACGTTTACTGTCTACACCTTGATACATTTTGACATATGGGTACACACGTAAAGCAGTCAAGATAATGAACATACTCATTACCCCCCCAAATTTCCCAGTGCCTGTCACTTCTACCTGTCCATGGCTCCTCCATCCTCACTCCCAGACAAGTACTTTGATTGTTTCTATTTTGAGGCTTTTATAACTAGAATTACCATAACCGTTAATATTCAAATTTTTCCTTGTAAGAATTTGTTCACTTTTGCCCAAGTGTTTGTACTGTTTTACTTTCCCAACCTCAGTATATTAGAATTCCTATTTCTCCAAATCTTTACCAACACTTTCTATGGTGAGACTTTTTAACTCAGTCATCTAGTGGATATCATTGTAGTTTTAATTTGCCTTTCTGTAAAGACTAATGAACTTAATATCTTCTCATGTGCTTATATTTAGACATTTTGTCTATTTTGTATTAGGTTGTTTTCTTATTTTTGACTTTTAACTTCTGTATATATTATGTATTTGATTTCTTATTATATATGTGATTTGCAAGTATTCTGTTCTGGTGTGGGAATTACTTTTTTTTATTTTGAAGCTTTTTAAAATTAGAACAAGCATTTAGGATTGCTGTATCCTCTTGGTTAAATGACTTCTTTTTCATTATGGAATAATCATCTTCATCTTTGTTAATATTCTTTGTCCTAAAATCAACTCTAATTTTCTTTTCACTGGTATTAGCTTATCTTTTCCCAACTTTTCACTTTGGTCTTATTCTGAAGATTTTTTTTTCCAGATAACAGAATTCTGTGTTGACTGATCCCCTCCCCTTTTCTAAGCTGTTACTCTACTGTGTTATAACTTTTATTGTTTATGATGAGAAAGCTGTCATTTTTATCTGTATTACTTTGTAAGTAATGCATCTGTTTTCTTCTGGAAAAATGCTTTTGAGACTTTTCTGTATCATTGATTTTAAGTAATGGATTATCATATATTTTGCTCTTTTCTTGTTCTTATTGTTTTGCGTACTCCTCGGATCTTTGAGTTTACAATTTTTGGCTTTTCCATATTAAGTTACCTTAGTGACTGAAAGGGAACCATTTAATAAGTTATTTAGGTTATTTCTTTTTGAGTGAGTTTTTATAGTTTGTTTCTTTCAAGAAATTAATCTGTTTCACTAGTGTTCCCAGATTGATGGACATAAGATTATAGCCCCTTAATCATATTTTGTGATTTCTTCTGATATTGGTCCCTTTATTTCTGATGTAATTTCTGTCTTCTAACTTTTTCTTGGTAAGTGTAACTGGAGGTTTATCAACTTTAGTGATCTGTTCAAAGAATAAACATGATGTTTCATTAACTTTTCATATTTTTTTTCTAATTTCAATTTTGAATGTTGGGTAGTTTAGACTTTTGGTCCTGCTAGAATCTTTAGGGAATATTGGAATTTTTTTTTTTTTAATTTCAGCAGGCCAGAAATACAAAGTTTCTCTAGGAATTTTAGTTGCATGGGTGGCTGCTGGTGCATAAGAGTTCTCAGAAAGTTGCTTCTGTAGTTTTCCCAATATATTTAGCTACAATCAGTAAGAGAAGTAGGCTATAGTGGGCTATTCCCTCTTAGATAGCAATGGAAGTCTCAGAGCATCATCCAGGGTTAATGTTGCCTACCATTATGTGGCTTTCCCTGTGTTCTTTAAAAATTCAATTCAAAATTTATTTCATGCCCTTTAGTGCTTAAGTAATTTTTCCAGATACTGATAATTGGTAGCACAATAATTACCCTAGATGGGTGTTTAAACTGGCCGACAGCTTTCCAACTGCTTTTAGTCCATTTGGTTACAACAGTGGAAGTCCCGAACACGGACAATGTTAAACAGCTTCTCAACATTGGTTCTTGGATGGAACAGGTTTGTAAACTCAAATGACAGTCTCTCAGGAGGAGCTCTGCTTGTGTCATGAATTCCAGCACTTATTGTTTGTAAGCATTGTCATTCCTGGTCCACAAGTCATACAGTTCTAATTCCTGGCATTTTCTTAACCTCAAGCCTAGTATTTCTCAGAGAAGGGGATGAAGAAATACAGAATTCACAGGGACCCAGAAACCATGGAAGAGATTAGGATCATGTTTTCAGGGAGGTTTCTCTTCATTATATGAGAAATAGACATACTAAAGTAACACCTTGCTATGTAACTTGACAGATGAAATTTTTGCAGTTACTATTCAATCACTGCCTTTACCCACCTATGCAACGTTACTTCTGAAGAATTAAATGTAGCATTTGTAGAAGCAAGTTAGAGATTGACATTAGCCATGATTGTTTATGTTCCCTTTCCCTGTCTCTCTTCTCTCTCCCTGTTTCTCACCTTCCTCTCCTTCTTTCTCCTCGCTCTTCCTTTCTCCCTCCCTCCTTCTCTCCCTCTCCCATTCTTTTCTTTTCTCACATTGAGGGAATGAATAAATATATTGGAAGAAAGCCAGGAATCACACATCACATACAAGAATACAGAAAGAATGCTTCTCGAGACATTCAAGAGGGGATTGTTGCAGAGGAATCAAAACAATTAGACAGTGTTACTTCCTTTTGTTAAGGTAGTCATCTGGGGTCATTGCTAATGTAAAGGAGGGCATTGTCAGTAACAAGTAAAAGCAAAGCTGTTGTTAAAATGAAACAGGCTGTGCTCTGCTCTGTGCCCTCTCCCTCTAGCCAATCCTGTGGTGATAGCCACTGGCCCCAGGGATAATGGGGCAGAAGAATTGGAACCCTTCCCAGACCAGCATGTGGCCCACCAGTCAGTCCATTTGAAAGCTATTTTAAAATTTTTTTGAATTATCCAACTAGTTATAGATAAAGTAAGAAATAAATACTTTGCTAAATAAATAAATACATTTAATAAACAGTTTCTACAGAATAAACAGAGGAGTAAGAACTAAGTAGAAATTAGGAATCTTAGACTTACTGACCTACCATGATTTAAGACTCTCTGGGTCCCAGTTTTAGCCTTTTGTAAAATGGAGAGGGCAGAATATCTAATACAACAATGAATGAAAATTATTAAACTGGTAACTTTCATATCTGCTGTATATACTAGTTAGATTATTCAACTTATACTATAATACATATAATACACACTATTAATATTAGTTACCTATAATACACACACTATTAATATTCCTTTTTTGTGGTGAAGAATTGAAGTTTAGAAAAGTTACCTGATTTGTCAAAGTCAAGTAATTAATGGTTGACATTGTTGTATTCTGACTCTTGATTCTTAGACTCTTGAGAATTATGACTGCCCAGGGGCTGGGGATTTAGCTCAGTGGCACAGAGCCTGCCTGGCAAGCATGAGGTCATGAGTTCGATTCCCGGTACCAGAAAAAAAAAAACAAAAAACAAAAAAAGAGAATTATGACTACCCAGTAGAAGACATCAACTGGAACCTTAGTTCTTGTGTGTAGTAGTGGATTCAATAAACACTGTGTTCACAGTCATTTTAAGGAATTCCCTCGCTACATGCATTAAACAGTCCTGGATTGATTACTACTGCCTGTTGTGTCTGCTGTCCATACCAGATCCTGGGAACACTTCTGACTTTGTAGTTGGCTGATGTTGCTTCAGTAAAAGTAGCTCGTGTTGCTACTTGCAACCACTTCATGCTTATGAGATTCTGAGGACCTTGTGCAGTTTTGTGGCTTCTGTAGAACTCTTTCTTCCTGGCTGCCTGCCTGCCTTCCTACCTTGCTTCCTTTCTGTTTGGTTTGGTTTGATTTACTTTTCCTGCAATTACCCCAGAAGAGGATATGCTCAGAGCTCAATACTACAGAAGACAGGTGGAGATGAAGCAATGTTATATATAATAATCATTAAAACAAAAACAAGCACAATAATTACACTAGCTCTAGCAAATAATTTCTATTATTGTACACTAACTTTAGGACTTTGTGATATTGTCATAGATTAAACATTCATTTTCCAGAGAAGAAAAAATTTCTTTTGGGATATGACTGAAATTATCACAGGATTTACAGAATGATTATATATGGATAATGGTCCTAATATATAAAAATTTCAGAAAGGACTATGCCAGTTGAAGAAACACCATAATAGCATCTCAAATAACAATTGTGAGTAGGGTCTGGACTGAGCTCAGTGGTATATCTAGCATATGTAGGACCCAGTACTGCTTCTAACCCTCCCCCAAAAAGAGAATTATTAGCATTTTTTGAGATGGACATTTGTGCTCTGGAGAACAGTGATACACTGAGTTACACAGAGATATATAAACACAGATATACACACACTCTTTGGGAAGTCTAGAACATTTGTATATTATATCCTACTCCTAGAAGTTCAGAACCTTATCATTTAGATAAAGAAGTCTAGTAAACTTATATTGTGTTTTCCAATTACTCTGACCATAGAACCATTTTATTCGTTAACCACTACTAAAATCCTGAGCAACTATCATCATGTTTTGGGAAACCCTGACCCAAGTTCTGCATGTATAAAATGGTAGGAGTATCTACAGAATAGCTTACTTTTTCTCTGCCTCATGGACCTCACATGTAATGATAACAATTCACACTGTAATGATACACAATCCTGCTCACAGCTCAAAATGAGGATACAAGGATGACCTCTATGCTCTCTCTCCTTGGTAATCCCTGAGTGAAATTCTTTGTCAACTATGAATCTGTTAAAAAAGTGAAAGTTACTGTTATGGTTAATTGTGGCAACTTGAGGAGTCCAAAGGCTTGGCTAAATGACTCAGCGTCCTACATCCTGGGGTGAAAAGGACTCGCCCTTACCACTCTACGATGTTCATTGTGTCAATTTGAGAGGTTTAGAAGATTAACTAAGTCACTGAGCAGGGGCCAGGGTCCTCACTTTGTTTTCATCCTGAGCCTGTGCAAAAGGAGGGTGTGGCGATGATGTGAGTGCTACATGCCCCCTAGGTGGGGGTAGCCTGCTTACAGTATAAGGGAGGAAAAGAGGCTTGTTTCCCCCGCTTGTGCTCTTGCTGCTTTTGCTGTCTTCTGCTGCCTTGAACTGTTGCCCTTGTGCCATGGCCCCCTTCCTTGGAGCCAGCTGATCATGGATTGAAACCTCCACCAACTGTGAGCTAAATAAACCTTTCCTTCCTTAATTGTGGGCATTGGGTATTTTGTCTCAGCAATGAGAGGAAAGTAACCAAGACAGATACTAAAATTAAGTCATTATAAAAAACTGATGACTAAACCCAAATCTCCATCTAATGGTAAACCGTCCTAAAATAGTGATGATTAAAGGGGAGAGAGAATTATTTGATTTACTTAGAACAGAGAGCAAATGAAAGGTGAATGAACATGTTCTGTAATTTCATGGAGACAATCTAAACACTTATCTCAATAGCTAATCACATTTAGGCAAGAAAAGCCTTGCTGTGCCCATTTGATGTTCATTTAAAATTAGAGAGGCCCACAGGGTAAGCCAGTGCTTCTTAAATTTTATTGTACATCTGAATGAAATATAGGCTTATTAAAAATTCAGGGCCCCAACATGTACTGAGATTTTGATTAGCGGGTATGGGTTGAGGCCCAGGAATCCATACTTTTACAACACTCTGAGAAGTATTGATGTAAACCATGTGATACCGTTAGAAGTGATAAAGTGCTGTGGGAGCCCTCAGAATCCTTACTATAAATAATCATTCCACCTAGGTTGATTTTTGGCAAAATGTCCAAAACTGCTTTGCCCTTTAAATCAGTTAAAATCAACTGTTTTAGCACATAAAGCCAAAATTGTATAAATGCTTAAACATACTGGAGTTTGTTTCTCGCTTAGATAGGAGTTCATTGTTTTGCTCCCATAAACAACACAAGGAAGGTCAAGTTAATAGGAATCTCTGCTCCCCCAGGACTGTTCTGGTACCTACAGCAAGAGGAGGTTGTCTGTCTTCAAGTTCTGGCTTCCAGTACCACTTGTATGTCACATCCAGGTATTAGAAGGTGATAGAACCTGGAGAATGATGAATACGGCCAAATTATGCCCCTACCCAATTCACATATTGAAGTCCTAACTTCTAGTACATCAGAATGTATTTGAAGATGAGGCCTTACAGAGGTAGGTCAAAATGGGGCCCTTAGAGTGAGGCCAGTCTGACGTGTTCTTGTAAGAAGAAGTCTGGGAATACCCGAAACAGCAGGGGTATAAGTACACAGAGAAAAGGTCATAGCAAGAAGGTGGATATCTACAAGCCAAAGAGAGACCTCATAAAAACCCAACCTGCTAACACCTTATTCTTAAATTTCTAGCCTCCAGAATTGTGAGCTCCCTGGCTGTGATATTTTGTTATGGCAGCCTCAGCAGATTGGTACAAATGGAGACTTAAGGACCATCCTGAAAATGGTACACATAATTTGCATTCATGCTTCATTAAAAAGAAATTGACCACAAGGCTCCCTAAGCACAATGTGGTCTGTTAAGTGAAACCTAGCTACATACCAGGAAGAAGATAAAGTGAGTTTAAGAAATAGTTTGGTATACAGTGTGCCACACCTTCTGCCTCTTGTATTTTATTGGAGATACTCATGTCTGGGTCCAGAGCAAGCTTCTTGGTCAGCGGCTCCCTTCTCTAGTGCTGTCGGGGCTCTTCCTTTGGTGAGAGGTGAGCAGATGAGGATCATCAAAGGCAAAAGGAAGGTGAAGCTGCATAGTGCGGGACAGCTCCTACTTCCTGTGCCCTGAACGAACTTATGGTTGTAGGAAGGGAGGAAAGGTGGAAAGAAGAAAGACAGACACATGGAACTGAGAAGGCCAAGAGGAGCAACCGTCTACACTGTCCAAAACCCAAAATGGAAGAACCGTTTCAAAAGCAAGTTTCTTACTTGCAACACTATGAAGTAGGTTTTTCTTTTAATTTAAGGCTAACGTACATATAAAAAGGTACACCGAAATATGTACAATTTGGAGAATTTTATACAAACAGCTGACCCATGACACTAGTGTCCACATTAGGACGTTGAAGACCAGCACTGTAGTAGCTGTCTTACACCCGTCTCATCACCACACCCCCATGGAGAATCTCTTTCCAGACTTCTGACCCTAGAGATTAGGTTTGCCTATTGAACTTTGGGCAAATGAGATCAGATCCTATCCTATGTACTGCTGCACTGTCTGGTTTCTTTAACTCAACATTATGTTTATGAGATTCATCCTTGTTGTGTGTATCTATTAGTTATTATTATTGTGTAGTATTTCATCGTATATCTTTCATCTGATCCCCTTTTGATAGGCATTTGGGTTGTTACTAGTTTGAGGCTATTACAAATAATACTGCTATTTGATAGCCCATAAGGAATTATATTTTCAATTTTAGTAAATATTGCAAGATAGTTTCCATAGTGGTTGTCCTAAGCATTTATTTTTTATTTCATTTCTTTATCCCTTTCCCTCTCATTCATAATCTATGGTTCCTGCCACATGCCCTTGGCTGTGTTGTTGATCTTCAAAACATGAAGCTGTCCAGACGACTCTTGGGTACCTCCTTTGAAGCTCCTGTGTGTCCTCTTCCAAGAATTTGTCTCATTCATTTAGGTCTTATTCCAAAGTAGGTTATGAATTATTCTACTAGGGCTGGGGATTTAGCTCAGCGGCAAAGCGCCTGCCTGGCAAGTGCAAGGTCGTGAGTTCGGTTCCCGGTACCGGAGAAAAACCAAAAAAAAAAAAAAAGAATTATTCTACTAGTTAGTACACTGCAGTTGATGGCAACTCAACCTGCAGTAGCTTGAGGGAATTACCGTTCACAATAGAGAGGAAGTACAGGACGGCCCAGTGGTCACAGGGTCATCAGAGTTCTGTCCCTCCTGTCATTCATCATTCTACATATTGGCTTTCTTCTCACCTGTTAGGGCCAAGTTTTCTTTGTGCAGTTGCCTAACAGCCCCAAATTCCTTTCACCTCTAACTGAGCCCCATTGGGGTGGTAGGCATAGCTCTGAACCAATCACTTGTGCACTCAGTAGGAGGAGGAACATGCACTATAAATGAGCCAGGCTGAGTAAGTACCCACCCCAAGGCAAGGAGGAAAGGAACACAGGCTCGAGATGTTTCCTGGCAGGGCATGGCGTGAAGGATACTGGGCCAACACAGACAACAGCGTCCACTATGAAGGCAGAGAATATTCTCCCTCTGGAATTTTCAAAGGACATTGCATACAGTCCCACTTGAATGATGGGAATTTAAGGTCCAGGAACAAGTGAACTCTCTGGAGTCAGCTGATCATTCAGATGAGTGACTGCTCATAACCAGCTTTCTCATGAAATCAGCTCAATAACCATGGACACAAAATGTCTCATTAAAATACCCCTGGTTTGGATCTGCTAACTCTGCACAAAGAGAACAAATGGTTCCTTCACACTTTAAACAGAAATGAAAGGCACTGCATAAAGACATTGTTGAGGTACCTGATGCTGACTTCTTCAGTGTTCCTAAGATGATACTGGCAAGCCCATGTCTGATTGGTAAATGAAGTGGGGGAAGGGGTCTGCCATGGCAATTTTGGGCAGCACAGCGAATATTAAAAATCCCTATAAGTCAAGAACAGTATAGTTGATGAGAAGAGCAGGTGATGAAGATGAAGCAAAGAAGTAGGGGGCCCTGGGACCCTGCTTTTGTTGCTATCCATCGTAAGACATGATAACTTAACGAACGGGCGTAATGTGTCTCAGCTGCAAAGGACTGAATTGAAGATTATGTTGTAACAGCATAAATTGCAAGAACAGGCCTCGAGTGTTGATTGATGGTAAATTCTTTGCGGGATAAGTGAAGATCTTAAAAGGAAATTATTTTGGATGACTGTCAACATGCCAAGGTCAGAACTTCTTAGATAATTAACACCATGCCAAATCCAAATCTCAGGGCACTTTAAAATGTACTCTTGCAAGGGTTCATAAACCAGTAGAATAAATGTCTTGCTATTTAATGAAATCTGTAAAGCAAAGGAGACTTTTACAGTGGAAATATCCTTAACACTCTCAGAAAAAGAAAATACGGTTGAAGTTTTAAGTGAGGTCCTAGGAGACATCAAAGGAAAGTTCACTTTCAAACCAACTCCATGTGCACACAGGCGGTGCAGTGTGGGCACACCAGAGTTCACACATTTCCCTCTGCCCTGCCACTTGCCAGCTGTAGGCACGTGGACAAGGCGTGAGTCTTCTCTAAGGTCCAGTCTATGGTATCTGCTAATTATTATGAAATGTTTTTCTCCAACAGATAGTCTCCATAAAGTGCTTTGCACAGTGTGAGATGCATAGAAATTCTCGGTAGGTTTTAGCTCTTATTAGGTTCGTAGACACATAGATATTCATAAGCTCAGCATGAAACCAGAATGATGGTCCACATGAAAACTTCACCATATACCAGGTCAGCTGTGCTGATAATGACCTTCGACCTCGTCAGGGAGTGCTGGATAGGTATCTTTTGGTGCTGGAGCTCTTAAATTTTTGTACATCCTTTAGCATTGCTGTTAATCATCTGTGTCAATCTGAGACCCTCATCCTAATAGTGGGTAAATGTGCAGCCATTATGCTGTTAAAATATCACTGAAAGATAATAAAATGTAGGCGGTGAGTCAGTAAGGACATGGGACAATAGAACTTGTCTCAGAAGCCCTTGGGCCCCTCATCTAAGGACTGTTACCGAGCCCGTTGCCGTGCATTGGAGGGGCTGCCTGGAACTCAGCCCTTGAGAATTAGTCCTTTGCAGACTACAGCGACCAGGGAGACAGAGTCTATTTGGGTTTTGCTCTATGGGGAATAGTTTTGTCCATCCAGTGCGATACCTGTCCCTGTTGTTAAAGCAAGAAGATGAGCACCAGGAGGTGCCACGAGGTTTTCTCCAGCACTACTCAGTCCGTTCCCCTGATTGCTTGCTGTGACGCTGTTTCCTAGCTCCCGCCCTCCTTTCCTCCCTCACTCCCTTTGCACCTCTTGCCTTTGCTCCCGCTGTCTCTTTCCTTCCTTCTTCATTTGCTCTTTCCTCTCTCCTTCCTCACGTTAAGCAAGCAGCCAAGGAAATTTCTCCATGGAAAACATTTACCTGGCACTTGTCCACAAGGGCTGGGCCCTTCTCCCTTATGTTGAAGCCTAATAGAGTGGCTGCATTACGGTACTCAGTCAGAGTTTCTTGAATTACTAAATGGATGGGCAACAAATGAACGCCCAAGTGAAGCCTCCTGTGTAGAGCTGTCCGGATAAGCATGTCCCTAAATGCCTGGTTCCATTTTCTCATTTGAAAATGTCCTCGTCTTGAGCAGCAAAGTAACTAGTGGCTGAAGCTAGTCCATGTGACTTTGAAATTGGGCTTATTGTGTACAAGCCGTATGATCTTGGGTGTGTTACTTCACTTTTCTTTGCCTCAATTAATCTTCTTTAAAATGGGTATGTTAATTCTTTGAAGTGGTCTGTTAAAAGCATGAGTGGAGCACATACATACTTGCAGAATATTGTCAGACATAGTGAGAACTCAGTAAGTGCAGTTATTCAGTTTTTGAATATTATGACTTTAAGTACGTGACCTGACGTGGGATAATTTATGTGAAAATGCTTTGTGGAAAACTTACAGCAGTGTTAAGGGAGAATTATTTTTCTTTCTCACTGAGTTGCTTTTGTGGTTGTATCCAAGGTTAATTCTGTAGTTCTGGTCTACTTCTAACTCAGAGCTCGTTTTACTTGAAATACTCAGTGTCATCAGCCCAGAGCTCTTATTCCCTTTGCCCCAGAGAATACTGTGGTCCTTAGTCTTTGATCCCTGTTCCTTGTTCCTGATTTGTTGCTCTAAGAACCAGAGAGAATCCCTCTCTCTGTGGAGCTCCACTTCCAGATTCCAGATGCACACCTGACATAAACTCCTGAATGCCCAGCGTCCTCTTTTGTGAAGCCTGATAGCTAGACAGCAGTCTACGATAGGCATTCTGTTAGGTAGGGGCTGGGATCATTACCACCTTGAGATCACGATTATCCACTTGCCCCCTAGAAGTGAGGTGGAAATGGCTAATTACACCTGCAAGAGGCTAATTGGGATTCCACTGCGTGCAGTCAAAGTGCACCTGCAAATAATTAACTTCAGACGCCCAAATTGTGCCCACAAGAAAGGAAAGGAAGCCCTGGCTGAGACTCCAGCCCCTCTGAAATGGTTCGTGTTTCTCAGGTTTGCGCTTGGCCTCTTTGAACATCCAAAGGGGCAGAGAAGGAGGTTTCTGTACACAGCTGTGGAATCTGGTACAGCGTTCCAAACCAGCACATGTCTTTGCAGTCCTAATATCATCGTTATCCAATCAATGCTGTCCCACAAGTGGGGAAACAAAGCCGGGCTCCAGAGCCTTTGCTTTCTCTTCTCTCCATGTGTGGTAGAGAATTTCCACTCACCGCATGTCACTCTATTAGATCTGTATGGAATCTGCCAAAACAAATATTGTAGTCTCTTTATTTTTAGTTGGTATTGCACAGGTCTTTCTCAGATTAAATAGTCAGAGGTCAAGAAAGTTGAGATGAACCGTAGTTTTAAAACCATTGTGCAGCATGGAGTTATTTATAGAGAGGTCTTTCATATATAGACTTGATTAAAAGCGGAGGATATTTGCTCAGCAGAGAGGAGAAAAATCATCATTATCTGATTTTACATGGAATTCGGTGGCTGCTAATCAAACCCGGGCCTGCATCTGGTTAAGACGTACTTGGCCCGAGCTTGTCACAAGTAGAGGTTTTGCCGTGTCAAGGGGATCTTTCACTCAAAGCGGCGACCCATATTGGACTGAACAAACACATGAGTTTCTAATCGAGAACAATAGTTTAACAAACCACTTCCCAGGCCATTGAAAGAAAAGTATGTGCCCATGGCAGTTCTGGCACCAAAAGATGTTTATTTGAATGCATTTACTTCAAACCAAAGCCATGAGTGCCAAGCAGAGGGAGGACCATTAAAAGTTAATGAAAAAAAAGAAAAAGAAGAATTTCCATGGGGTGACCCACGTTAGCTAGCTCTCGTGCCAACCTTGAAGTGTACTCTAGTCTCTGAAAAGGCTGATCCCTTCCTGTGTGCCTGAGGAGGCAGAGAGACACTGGGGGACTTTTGGAAGCAAATTGTGTATGTTAACTTTGAAATGCTTTCCATTAGAAAATATTTAAACCTGTTCCTTCTATGACGCCTTTAGAAGCTTTTTGGCTGAACTGTGGTCAGAAAATGTACATAGTAAGTTTTGGGACACTTTCATAATAAGAGCCTCTTAACTTTTTTGATCGACAAATTATGTGATGCATGCATCACCTGCCTTGTCACACTTAGCACATGGAGCAGGTTTCTGAAGTGGGTCGTGTTAATGGCTGCGGTGAAACAGATTAAAAAAATGAAGCTGAGATGCTTTAGTGACTTAGTAAGTAGCCCAGCCAGCAAATAGCCAGCCAGAGAGTGAACCTCGATCTATCTGAGCTAGAGATCAGCTTCTGGGTTTCTGTTTTTCCTTTGAAAGGAGAAATATTTTTATTCTCTTGGACTATGTTTATTATAGAGATTGTGTAATCATGACAGTTGGTCAATATTTGATCCAAAGTGAGGTCTGTGTTGATACCACTCATTCTAGGCATACAAGTTTCTAGTACTGTTTTTCAGCTTTGAGTTTTAGGGTTGATTGATTTATGCTCTCCAAGTTCGTCTCTGTTCTGGTGACACGAAAGGTACTTCACCACGCTTTTCCCCAGAGCAGGCCCTGGCTGATCCAGCTGTGTCGCCCCGACTCTGAGGATGCAGCTTGGCGCACAGAAAGTGAGTTTCAAGACTGTTACTGTAATGACTTGGAACATGGAGGATATGGTCTCCTTCCAGGGCAGCTCTGGAAAGTCTTGGCAGTTTTGCCAAACAGAAGAGGAATTCCACTCGACAGTCCCATCATGCAGACCTTAAATCTTACTTATGATCCCCCAGGAATGTGGCACCCTGTGAAAGAGGTGACGACAAGCAATCAGGTGGCTGGCTCAGAGGTCAGTAGGAGAGGCCAAGTCTGAGACTTTATCGGGTTAGAGAACTAGAAGGCAGTTCCTTTGGCTTCGCTGGAACCACCGTGTCATCCATCACCACTTGGAGGTTTGCCACTAGCTAAGAGCTAGAGAATAGTGAGATCCAATGATAATGATGTGACTGACATTAATTGAGGGCTTTTTATTGCTCCAGACTTAGGTCAAAGCCCTTTATACCCATTATTCTGCTTAACCCTCTCAACAGCCCCATGAACAGATATTCAGAAATGGTCCATTTGACAGTTGGGAAAACTGAGATTCAGAGACTTGTCTCAGTCCATTTGTGCCCCTGTAACAAAATTCTTAGTCCCTGTAGGCTAAGTAGGTTGTAAAGAACAGGCATTTGTTTTTGCAGTTCTGGAGGCTGAGAAGGGAAAGAGCTAGACACTGACTTCGGGTTGGGGCCTACATGCATCGTTATGTCTGTCCCAGGGCAAGAGAGAGAGCTTGAGAGCACAACAGGTTCTCATCCTGGACTCATCCTTTGTCAGGAGCACACTCCCTAGGTATAATCCACGCGTGAGGTGGAGCCTCAGGACCTAAACACTTCCTAGGAGACCTCACCACCGCAAACTGTTGCACTGGGGATTAAGTTTCCAGTACATTCTTATGGAGAGACACATTCATACCTCTTGTGAAGAAAGTAGCTGAACTCAATAAAGTAGGTAAGTTTAAAAGTTCTTTTTGCTCTAAGACATAAAAGTTATACAATCATGTCTCATTTGAAGTTTGGGAATGCTTGGTTTTTTTTTCTAAATATATGAGAGGTGATCCAAAGATTGTTTTTTGGGTTTGTTTTGTTTTATTTTTATTTTGCAGTGCTGGGGAACAAGCTCAGGGCCTCAGCATCCAGTATCCTATCACTGAGCCATACTCCCATCCTCCAAAGATTTTTAGAAAACAATATATCACTTATTTACAAACTGAAGTGCTTTCTAGAGGGCTGCTTGCCTTGCTGCTGGAGAAAGCTGTCATTTGGTCCCCAACACTCTGCATGTTGAATGTGAATGGGAGAAGCTAGGATATGTTTGCAGCAGGGACCAGGAAAATATTTAAATGGGAATATTAATAGCACAGGTGGTTGTGAGTATTGCATGAATGAGTGAATGAATGAATGAATCAGTGCATGCATGCCCAGGGCTAAAGAAATAGTAAACACACATTCTTGGGCATGACTAGAAATCCCATTTGAGACATAAGATGTGGAGCTCTCGGTGCTCAGTAGTGTGTGAGGTAGCCCGGCAGGGGGATTCTGATGACTTGCCACATGTGAGACGAAGTACAGGATCTCATTTGTGATTTTGTGTGCACCGCCACACATGCCAGTCACCGGAAGTGTTTTAATGTCTCTTGTACTTTGTGTAGGGAAGTCTCACCTGAAACTTCTGCCTGCCCCTGACAACTACATTCGTCTCCTTCAGGCCCCCTTCGCTTGTTTTGGGTACTGTTTCTCAGTACATTAGTTTCATACAACAGTTCAGTTCATCCTTGCTGTGAAAAACTCTCTTTTTGTCCACAGCTTTTCCTGTGGGCTAAGGTAGGACTCACATTGTCTTGAAACTGGGAAGTATATGGGGAATTAGATTACAACTAACATAGGTATAATTGTGCCTCAGCTAAAGAGCTAGTTCCTCCACTGAGTCACCTGCATCCTTGGAATATCTCTATGCATCATGTTTTACTTTTATTTTTTGGATTTATCACCAGCAAGAGTGCGAGTGAATGAGAATGGTGCCTTACATCTATAATGTGGCTTTCACTTGAAAGGCTCACGGTGGTTAAAGATGTATGTAACAGTATGCAGAGAGGCCACCAGATCAGTTTTGATGGGGTTCACGCCTGCAGATGCTAACTCCCGGAAGCGTTAGGACCAGGCAGGACTCACCAGTGGATGGACAGTGAGTAAGGATGGAGACCTGGTAGGTGGGAGATATAATAGAGAGACCTGGAAAACCTCTTCCGTTCAAGGCATGTCAAAAATTCCTCCACCAGGAACATACTATTAAGAACCTAAACAATACTTATTCTCTATAAGTCACCATCTAAAAGCATAATGGTAATACTAGTCCCTGACTGCTTTCTGGAGAACTATATTATCAGGTTACTTTCCTCTCCTGGAGGAAAGACTGCAGGGGAGAAGGAAATGTAGAATGGCCAGAAGAGATGGAGAGTTACTGTTCCTGGCCAAGGGAGAACTGGTGGGTCAGAGTCCCAGCTTTCGGATCTCAGAGAGGGTAACTGCGGCAGATACGCTTGAACCCTGTTCCTTATAGTGGAAACATTCCTTAATGCATTTTGTATAAGCTTCCTTCCCTTTCTCTGCTTACTTCTTTACTCCCTTCCCAATTTTGGAGGGGATCGCCTCCCCAGTTAAAGGCTTTCAGGCAAACCCTGTGTTAAGGTCTGCCACATCTGGGAAACCGCCTATATTAGTTTTCTTTCTGCTGCCAGAATGCATTACCACAAACGCAGCAGCTTAACACATCACACATTTGCTGTCTCTGTTTGTGTAAATTAGAATTCTAGCTGGATTGTCTGATCAGGATCCCTCTGCCCAGACTGAAAGTAACTTATCTTTGGTGCTGTCAATCTCATATAGGGCTTGGGATCCTTCTCCAAGCTCACTGGCCGTTGGCAGAGTTAATTTCCTTCTTGGGCTTTTCATTTGTCTCCCTCTTTAATGTGGCCGTGTTTCAGATCTCTTTCACTTCCTTCCCTGCCACATCTCTCTTGACTTCCTATTCCACTTTTCAGGGTTCAAATGATTTCGCTGGCCCGCCAGCATCATCCAGGATAACATGCCTATTTTAAGTTCAACTCATCAGTGACCTTACTTAAGTCTGCAAAGTCCTTTTGGCAGATAATATAACATATTCATGGATTTAAGACCAGAGAACAAAATTGCAATTATGGTAGCCGGGATTCTGCCTACCACATCCCACTAAGAGAGATGTCTAAGCAGGCTGGTGGGTAAAAGGGCATCTTTGGCATATTTAAGCCCTAGTTGAGCTTGGGACTGTTTATTATGTTCTTGTTTGTTTATGTGTTCATTAATTCAACAAACATGACTAAGGACTGCTCTGTTTTTGACCTATTTCCAGTATTTAGGGAGTCTCATATTCTAGTGCTGCAGACATACTAATGGGAGCTAAAGCAGGTGGACTGTCCCAGCGAAATGGCTGGACAGCTGCTACAGTTAAGGGTTGAGAATAATAGTCAAGAGAGGCTTCTGGCTGGGGTATCACAAGCACAAGATATGACTAAAGAACAGAAAGAAAGGCGCTAGGGATATGGCTCAATGGCAAAGTGCTTGCCCGGCAAGCACAAGGACCTGAGTTCGATTACTACTTCAAAGAAAGAAGAATAGGAAAGATTTAACCAGTTTAAAGTACTGGGCAGTGATTGGGTCTGTCTTTTGGAAAGCACCACGGCTGCTTTAGATGTCTTTGCTGTCGTTGCATGGGGCACACTGAGTTCTAGCACGTACTGTTATACTTGTGAATGTTATGGAGGAGAAAGCCAGAACAAGTGTTATGAGAGACATGGAGATGAGTGATCAGAGCCATATATTACACAGATTTGCAGCTAACAGCCCACACTTACCACCCCACATGTATTTTACTACGTGCGTACCAGTCAGTGCTTACTAGAGAAACAGATTTCATGTAAGACATACAAATAGTATATCCAAGATTGGCTTACAGTGGCCTCCGACAGAGTTAGGTGTGGAAGTGTGCAAAAGGTCTGTCTCTGCACTGGGCATCTGAAGGCCCAGTGGAAGGTCTGGAGCTCAGTGTAGTGTCCCACATGAGTCCGTATCAGAAGGCTAAATGGTCTGCAATGGAGGCTGAAGGGTCTGTGCTGAACCCAGGAGACAAAGTCCAAGGCAAAGACTAGAGCTCCTCCAAAGAAACAGAAGAAGCCATCCTTCTTGGTTTCCCTTTTGTAGTATTCTGGCAATAATTCTTCCTTAGATGGGTCTTCCACACCCAGAACTATGCTGATCCAATTTAGTTGGGCATTTCCTACTCAAATTAACACAATCAATAAACTGTCACAATGCACCACTGTAATTGCTGTTATAGCATGTTTGCCGAACATCAGCTAACTTTTCTGTTTTATTATTTCATGCCCCACCTGTGAATTTTAAAGACTTTTTTTCTATAAGCCCTATTAGTGCAGGCCTCATTGCACGGAAAGAGTATAAAATACTCTTTATGCTCCAAAAGACAAAAATAAAGCAGATTTCAGTGTACTATAACAAAAACTCTGCAACATGAGCAACATAAAATCTTGGTTCGGTACCAGATCATGTGTGGATTCTCTGGCCATTTCAGGCTTCAGTTGTCTTAGCGTTCATGCCTGTAAAGTGAACATACTACTCCTAATTTGCTGTACATTACAGGATTGTCATGAGAATCAAAGGAAAAAAATGCACCTGAAATGATCCTTAAGGTTTGATGATGCATGTCTAAGAACCAAAGATAATTTTCCTGAATTTTAAGACACTGGATAATCAGGTTTCTGGAAAGGACATTTGGTTCGGATATCAGAGGTATACTTTCATTTTTGTTTTCCATTCTGTTTTATCTGCAGTTTGCTGGTGCTGACACATTTCCAAAGATGTCCATAAATGCTTTCATCTTCCTCTCCAAATTTCATATCCTATTCCATCCGGGCATCTTTTATCCTTGACCTTGTAGATCCTGTTCCCACCTCCCACATGCTTTGAAGTGGGTTTTGTAGCAGTCGCAGTAGCCAGGAAGGTTACATGAGAAGAAGTGGAAAAGCGTGCGCTGCCCGAGGCTAGCAGAGCGCTTGACTAAATGAGCAAATGTGGCTTTGATGGCGGGGCTTGCATTTAATAGGAGAAATAATTTCAAAAGTATGATAGAAATTTGGTGTTTCTATTAAGACTGGCTCTTTGAAGGTGTTGTGGCAAGCCTTTTCTTTTATGCTGAGCATTTTTGTGTTCCATAATGTTTGGCTTCTCATGTAAGAAAAATGGCCAGAGTGGTGTAAAAGGCTGCTATTACAAGCCAGGCACTGGGTCAGAAAGTCCCAGGTGGCCCTGTGCCCGTTCAGCTCACTACAGGGCACATATGTAGTCTCCATAAGGGTTGTCAGCACCCGGGATTTGTGTTTCAGAAGGAGTGTGGAGTGGCGGGAAGAGCACAAAGCCAGGAGCAAGCACACTTGAGCTGTGTTCCCGAGTCCTGGCTGCTTTCTGTGACTTCTCCATCTTCTTGCTCCAGCATGGCAGCCAGTTGCGCTACCTGGCTACCGAGGGCTTGCAGTGTTGCTAATCCAACTGTAAAATGGAATTTCAAATTTTATTTAGTTTTAACTAGTTGCAATTTAAGAAGCCCAGTGTCGTTGGTAGGAACCGTATGAGACAGCACAGGTAACCTCTGCAGACGAGAAGGCTGGTGGCATAGTGGCTGATAAGACGCTGACTCTGGAGTCTGTTTTGGTGCAATTCCTGATACTCACTTATCACAGACCTTGATATAGTACTTTCTTTTCTGTGCTTCAGTTTCTTAGTCTGCAAAATAGGAATAATGACTAGAGTTACCTCATTGAACTGTGGTGGAAATTGAAATAAGAAAATGTAAGGTGCTAAGCATGATGCCTGACATTAATTTGTTTTGTTTTGTTTTGTTTTCCTTTCAGTGGAGATTTGGTTAGAGAGTTGGTTAAACCATCATAAATGGAAATAACTAGATAGATACATAAAATACAGGTACATGGATATCCACATCTACTAAAAACTAACTTGTGACCATGGGGGAGGAGAAATTTCATTTGTTCAACAGTGGGCATTGATTGAAAAATGATGTGTTTGTATATACATATATGTTTGCAAGTACTCCTAATGGAATAAAATATGGATAGTAAAAGAGATAATACATATATATTTATTTTCATGAAAAGAAACTCTGTGTAGATTAATGAGTGAGAAGCTTCAGGTTACTGTGTATAGTGTGCATTCATTTTAGGATTGTGTATCTCTATATTGTAAACCTGGAGTAGAGGGGAGAGGAACAACCTGAGAAACAGAGATGTTTAGAGGACTGTTTACCATTATATGAAAACTGTTTAGTTTTGGTTGAGGAAATCAGTTTGTTTTTTATTTTTTCTTATCTTCATCTTCCGAATCTTCTTCAGGCCTAATGAATTATGTATGTAACACAAAAGGAGAAAAAATGAGCAAAATATTTGCATTGTAAGAATATGAAAATGCTTTCATGAACAACAGACTAAGATGTATTTTTTTAAAAACGTATAGTAGTCGCCTGGTGATTTGCAGACATGGAAGAAGGTTACATTTATTTTGTGAAGAAACAGATTTATTTCCTTAAAATCTTACCACTGTGGATTATTCACTATGAAATACATTTTAGCTTTTCATGTTGAAAACTGCCCAGCCCCTCTGACAGCAGGCTTCAGAACGGGCAGAACCACTTTCCTCTACCTAAGATCATGCTTATTATAACATACTGGATGTGTGTGAAGACGTGTTGAAAAGGTTTGCTATGTGCATTTTCCCTGCAGTTTAGGGGATCAGGAATGTGGCCACTAGTTGTTCTAGCTGCCTCCTTACCACGAAGCCTCTGTGCGTTGAGGCATGAATGCCAACCAGCTGATAGGAAAAATCTGTAGGGATTTTGATCCTTTGGTTGTGTGAATGAACACACAGCCCCGATGTGATGATCTCCCACAGATTGGCTTGCGTCCCAGGACCTCCCAGACAACCTGGTATTTTCAAGTACCAAACTGGAGAATTTTTGTGTACAAATGGTCCCTAACTTATCATAGGTGTCTTATGATTTTTCTACTTTACAGTGGTATAAAAACACCTGTATAGCTACTCTATTTTTCATTTTCAGTACAGTATTCAATAAATTACATGAAATATTCAAACTGTATTTTAAATAGGCTTTGTTCTCAATGATTTTGCTCAACTATAGGCCAATGTAGGTGTTCTGAGAATGTATAAAATAGGCAAAGCTGACCTATGGTGTTTTATGGGTGAGCAATATTGAAAGCGCTTTTTTTTGTTGTGTTTTGTTTTTTTCCGGTACCGGGAATTGAACTCACGACCTTGCGCTTGCCAGGAAGCACTGTGCCACTGAGCTAAACCCCCAGCCCCTATGAAAGCATTTGGACTTAACAGTATTTTCAGTTTAAGGTGGTTTATCAAGTATAACCTCATCATAAGTCAAAGAGCATCTGTATTTCCATTGTATATGTATTGTAAAATATGCAGCTAAAAAGAAAATCAGCACTACCATAGCCATGTTCTAAATGGCTTCCTGTCCCTTTCTGACTTTGTAAAGATCCAATGGCTTATTGAAGGCCGAGGCTGGGGGCCAGGATCTTTCTGATTCCTTGTGTGTCATGTGTCTCTACCATTGTGAAGATGTGGGGGAAATACCTGCTTCAAACCAAAGTCAGTGGTGTGAGTTGTAACCCCAGTCCGTGGTCCAGGCCATGTGGAGCTATGTTAGAATCCTGTGTTTACACTTAGGCGGCACCGTAAGACACATTGGAAAGCAGGAAAGAATTTATGCAAGAAACAAGGGAACTGAAAACTGAAAAGTGAATTGTGCTCAGAACACCCTTAAGCATTTGACTCCAGATGTAACTTGGACTTCCACTCCTCCCCTTCTCCTGAAAGCCAGAATTCTGTATAAAAAGAAGAGGGAAACTGCACACACAGGGGATGCAACTGCCATTATCTGGCAAGAGTAAATGTTAAGTATTGTACTTATACCATTTTTCGTAGCAAACTGAGCAAGTTTGAAGGAAGTCAGCCAAAATTCTGGAGGCGTTAACTCTGAGCTTCATAAGAGCGTGTGATCTGCTCATAAACACTGACTGAAAAGTAGACGGCCACACAATACCACTGGACCTTTTCAATCCAAAAAGCAAAGAACATGGACCAGCAGAGTTGTATTTTTTTCCAATTAAAGAAAACAACCACATCATCCAGCTTCATAGCTTTTCTTTCCAAATGATTCTTGTACATTATTTCTACCTTAGTGACTTTAAATGATTAACCTGTGGGTGTTCATTTTGTCACTAGTTAAATGGGAGAATCACACTACGCTGGGTACTTTCGATGTTCTTCCGGCTCAGATATCTTGGCAGGATCACCCCACCTACCATTCCCACTGCCTCAGGCTGGTTTAGCTCTGTTTGTCATGGTCTATGAGTTACTTAGAATTGACAATGATTAATTTCTGGCGGAGGCTGGTTTACCTAAAAGACAGCTGTTGGTGCACATGTATTATGAATGTAAAAAAATGTTACGATTATTTTGTTTTGAACTCTTAGAAAAAGTCTACTTAGACTTCCTACTTCCCCAGCAAAAGCAGCTGTAGAACAGGCCAAAAGTGATAAATACAAAGGATACCGTCTCAGAGGTCCACAAGAAATTCTGATTTCATCTTATATAGTCATTAGGGCCATCCTCCAGCCCAGCATGGCCTACCCATCTTACATAAAGTCCCCGAGGACATCATCCAGCCAGCATGACCTGGAATGTGTCCACTGTTATATCGCCTTGTTGGTACACTTTCCGTCCTGATTGAAGACACCAGCCATTTGCTTAAAGAGGCATTTTCAGGAGGACACCAACACATGTCAGGCAGCCGGAATTGGACGATGGGTTAGGTTTTCTGTAAACCTTGAGTTTCTGAAAGATATCTTCAGTTTGCATCCCTCAGCTGATGGGGCATGAGCACTCTTTGACCCTTGACCCCTCATGCTAAAGCATCAGTTCCCTGCAACCTATAGGTGACCTTGCTCACAAAGAGCTGATGTTCAGAGGTCACTTTACTAGAAGACTCTATGATATGTACATAGTTAATGGGTTTCCAGGACAGTCTGGGTAAACCTAAGACTCATGGGAAACCCATGTGTTTTGGCACAAGAGGAAACTGTAAAGCTTAAAAAATATGTGCATTTATTGCTTTCTCTTGTAACAGTTCTAATGGAAAGGGTCTAGGCTGACAGAGAAGTTCTGTTCCAGGGCTGCCTGTCGTGAATTCAGGTTTCTTCTATCTTATTGTTCCTTCATGTCTTACACAGGGATTGACCAACTTTGATATGAAGGCCAAGTCCAGCCTTCTCCTGTTGTTATAAATATAATTTTGTTGGAATGCAGTCATGCTTGCTTGATGCATATTGTAGATACTTGTGTGCTATAATAGCAGATATAACCTACAACCCTGGAAATACTTACAGTCTAACCCTTTACAGGGAAACTCTGCATGCCCCTGTTCTAGCTTGGCTGACGTTGGGTCTAGGCTACATCCCTATTTAGCATTCAGGAAGGAACGACAACAATAAGAAGTCACTGAGAAATTAATGACTAAAAATGCTCATACTTAGAAATCAATGTATCACTTTTTTCTCACTTTTTGCTGGTAAGAACTTAGTTTTATAGCCATATCTAAATGGCAGGAAGGTTAGGAAACATGCAGCCAGGGAGCCAAGTACCTACGAAGGTGAGGAACCCTTACTATAGCACCAGGTGCCGTATAAACAGTTCATAATGAGAATCTTTTGCTTTCTCATTTAATGTGTTCCTTTTCCTGTGTTAACTCTTCACTATCCTTCACATGTCTAGTTAAATGCTACTGTTTCTTGGAATTTGTCTTTGATCTCTCTTGCCTGGGATAAACATTTCTTCTTGGAACTTGTTTGGCCCCTTGCACATCTCTGCAGTAGCACTTCTACCCTTCTATTTTTATGGATCACCGTCATGCCTGGTTTTCATGCTTAGCTTCACACTTAGGAGATTCTTAAGACATACCCGCTGAACGACAGAGTGACCACTGTGATCTTGGTACCACTGGAATTTACCATTCATCATCCTGAAGCGCAGTGAGGGTAAGTCACCTAATGTCACTTGGCTACTCAGTGGTGTAGCTGAGACTTTAAGCCAGGGCTGCTGGTTTTCAAAAAGCATGATCAGAAAGTCAAGTTTTTCCACCTTGCTACTGTTGGCACTTGAACTACACAGTTCTTTGCTGTGAAAGGCTGCATTATGTTTTATAGTGCTGAGTGGCATCCCCAGACTCCAGCCACTAGATGTCAGTGGCATCTCTCTACAGTTGTATAGAGACCGACGGGAGTCTCCAGGCACTGCCAAAAGCGGCATATGGGGCAAAATTCTCCCTGGATGAGACTCATTAAGCTAAATTTTACCTCTTGTCAGTTTTGCTTATAACTTGAGAATCTATGACTCCTCTGTCAGCTTGGTGGAGTACTTGAGACTTTTCCTTCTTACAAACAACAAATGTCTTCTTAGTGTAGGTCACATGCTCCTTCCTAATGTCATCCTGAATGCAGCCTTCAGACATCACCCTTCCCTTCTTCTGCTCTCCTGTATGCTCTGCAGTACTTAATATTTAATTCAGTGTTACATTGCCTTCCTCCTACCCATTCACCCCATGAGTAACGCAGGGTGCCCCTCAGTAAGACTCACAGTCAGTGTTTGTTGAGCTGAACAGCAGACATCCAAAGACCAAAGACTAAAAGAGAAGCGTGGAGCTGGATCTCTTGCTGGTGTAATCTCATCATGATAGTTTATTTTAAGGTTCCTCAAATCTAGGGATATATCTGTAACCTTTGGATTCTACTGTTCATTTTAAAAATATATATACATATATGTACATACATGCATATGTCTATGTATATATACGTACCATGAGTCAGCTAATACACATGGTGACAAGGTTCTGTTATTCTCAATGAAATGCAGTGATACCAGACATTACTGTCTCCATCCTTCTCCTGGCAGATGGGAATGTTCAATCATTTCAGTAACCCTGAGCCCCGAGCTAGTATGTATCAATTGAACACAGATGGCAGATGGCTCCATTCTAGGCTCTGTGGCCTCAAAGTTATTGCATCTGTCTGACTCTCCATTCAGTTGCTCAGTCAATATTTGAGGAACATCTACTCTGTGTCATGCACTATTGAGTGTACAGCAATAAATGAAACAAATCATTTGCAGCAGTCCGGGAGGCTGAGGCAGAAGAATCACAAAGCAGGTCGCAGCCTGGGAACTTAGCAAATGAATGAGATCTTATGTCATAAAAAAAAAAAGTTAGAGATTGAGCTCATTGTGAAGACTCTGCATCCAATTCCCAATACTGCGGAATAAAAATGAATAAATAAGTAAAAATAAAAAAGAAATATCAAAATCCAATGGACTAGGAAAGACACAGATAATAAACAAATTCAGTAAAATATACAGTAGGTGATGTAATAAAATAGCCAGAAGGAATTAAAATCATGAATATATATGTGGTGGTGATGTGAAAATTACATGAACTCATGTGTGTTTGGAACAGTATTGGCATATAGATATTTTATAAGGCTTGGAAGGGACTCTTTCTTCCTTCCTCAAATGCTTCGCCTATAAAGGGAGAATAAACGTGCTGCTCCTGTTTGAAGTGAAGGTGCTAAGTTGAAGTAGTTTTGTGTCACTGGTTTTTCATATTTGTAATGTTCTATCTCCTATAAGTTACCACTTTTCAAACGAAATATTGGCCATGCTGAAAGCGCTGCTGAAGAAAGCGGAAGAACCTTAGCCCATGTGGTAAGGGGATTTGTAGCTTGTTCACAGTAAAATCAACTCTGGCTGAAGTAACGGTGGAAAAATGATGATGGCTCCTTCCTTTCAGGGGTTATGAGTGTGGTATTTAAGATCCATTCCTGCTACAGATGACTAGATCTGTTGGTCACCAGAAGGCAGCACCCTCACTTTGAAGCCAGAAGCTGAATACCCTCACTTTGAAGCCAGACACATCTTCTGGTTGGAGTTTGATTCTGTCACTTATTCATAGTAGGTCATGGGGCATGGAACTAATGTCTCTGAGCCTCAGTGCTCCTAGATGGATGCTGAAGCATGGAAGGGGATGAAGCAAATCAGGTAAATATAATTGTATCCACCTGGCAAACCCGCGCTGGAGTCCTAATCATCCTGTCTCTGGGACTAAGCAGGCACACATTAAAGTATTCTTTCTGATGGCCAGCTGGCAGCATCTCACCCCATTTTTTGACAGTAGAGTCCATTCTCCTGAGCACAGCACTAGAAAGGACCTAAGGAACATGTCATATTTAATGAGTCAAAGAGAGCTGTACACTGGAAGTCTATGCAGGAGTGGAGCCGAAGCTGTCAAAGTTGCCCTCAAAGAATAGCCTGCCCCGAAAATGAACTGAATAATTATGGCTGATGTACTATACATCAAGAAGAGGCTGTAAGAGAGGTTCCATGATGCCTATTATTTAAGTTTTTTTTTTCTCAGTGCTGGAAATTAAACCCAGGGCCTCATGCATGCTAAACACTAAGCTATATCCCCAGCCCCCAGATTAGATTACTATTGCTGATGAAACTTATTTATAATGGTTTTTAATCTTTAATCCCTTTGAGAGTGCTACAGACTTCCTAATTTTTGAAAATAGGCTATACAAGAAAAAATTGGAGAGCCACTACAGTATGTAAGAGTTAAACACTGAGGGAAATAGTTGCAGTCTTGCATCACTCTTAGTGGTAGTGACTGTCAGAGTATGTGAGCTCTGAAAAAGTTCTAGGATTGATTAGTGATGTCTGTCACTGAAGCAGAAATAGGTCTCAAGTCCCAGGTTTTGCTCTCTATAGATGTACTTCTATGTTTGAAAAATTTCTAAAGGGAAAGGGACTAAATCATTACTGTCTGCTGCAATTGATCCCATCAAGGAGATGGCCTAACATCTGTCCTCAAAACGAACCAATATTCCATGACTGTGTTTACAACTTGACACACCACCACAGTTCACAGTTGTTAGCTTTATACATAAATATTTATAAACTGAGCTCTGTGTAATTTCATTGTGAATTTAGAAATATTGGTAGTTAAACTGATATAAATCAACAGAGGAATCAAATACACAATGCTCTTTGATGTTTGTTTTACAAAATGATGTCCTTAAAAAAATTACTAGATTCTCATAGAAAATATTCATCTGTTAAAATGCCTCTAATGTGAGGATTTTCAGTGGAAACTGAGTTTCCCTTATTTCATGTTTTAGAAGTTTAGTATTAAGTTTTCTTAGTATTGTTCCCAGTAAACATTTATAATATGGTAAATGTATTTTCATTTTCTTCATGTGTAAATGCAGATGTGGGAGAAATACCACTTATTTTTTATTGTTATTTAAAATTTTATAAATTTCAATCATTTAATTTTACTAAAATTATCACTGAAACAGCAATTTATGTTACAGTAAGAGGAAATTAAATTTCCACACTTAGACACAGAGAGAAGAATGTATGAGAAATTGCAGGTCATTGTGCAGCTGATTACTGGTCTTTCTTTGACCTTCTCAGATTTGTTTAGCATCCCCACACTTCTCATCTTTTCCCCTGGCTACAGAGCAATGGAGTTCAGGGCTGGAGAACACCTGCATTCCATGTGAGGGAATTCTGTATCCCCTGAAACCATAGTGATGGACATTTAGCAGTCTACCACACCAAATGTCAGGAAGAGAAACCAGAATGCTAAAATGGGGATGGATTCCTGCTGAGTGGGATACAGGGGCTGTTTTTGAAAATAAATTGTCAATGGCTTTGTGAGACTTTGTCACAGTGGGATGATTTACTCTTCATAGAAGGATATCTCACTTTTTATTAAACCTACTGGGAAAAATTCATCTTAAACATCCTGATTTTCCCAACCAATAACTTATTTCTTCCAAGTAGAGTATTTGAAAACTTACGAAGGTATGTTCTTAGATAGGGTATTTTAACACAGGACAGATGTTCACAATACTCAGTAGACTCTTATAGGTTGTGAAAACCTAGTATCTCATCCTTTCTTGAAATGAGCGGTTCTCTACCATGTGAAAAACATGTGGCAATGGTTGTTTTTCCTAATTTATGGATCAGTTGCATAAAAACCAAAATAGTTTTGTTAAAATGTGTTTTGCCAGGGAGCCTATTAGGATGTGCTTATAAAAAATGACATCACTTTCCCATGTTATAATTACCTTACCCATGGCTTGTCACTCATCCCAGCTCAATGTCTACCCCTCTTCGTACTTGACATTATTATTCTAGGGAATGTCTTCACTTGTGCATAACCTGTTCATACACAATGCATGAATAAGCACAGTATCCCGGCATGTAGTAGAGAGTTAGTAAGCGTTTATTGAGAAAAGGGAAAGTTAAATGTGGTACAGACAGTTCATTTTATTCAGAATGTTAAATTTGTGTCTATAAATGTATAAATGAGTAAATTTATGTTTTCACAAATTATAGATATGTTTTATGATACTCAGTAGAAAATCTGCTCAGTTAGTTTGAGCCCTAAATAGATTAGCTTAGTATTTATTTTGTTCTGAGATTTCTTCTGCTGAATCCTCTGGAGTAGTGGGACTCTGGGTGTCATCCCTAGACCTGAAGAAGAGCATCATCTGGAGCTTGTTGGGAATGCAGATTCCTGGGCATTGCCACAGACCTCCTGAACCTGTAGCTCTCAATAGGCTGTGTAGCTCTCAGAATAGCCACCTGTGTTGTGACAACCCCTCCAAGCAGTTTGGGCTTATGGGGGAGCAATTTGTGTAGTCACACAGGACGCTGAACTTAGAAGAAGTTTCTCTTTGTTTTAACAGTTCCACTGTCACTATCTTGGAATTTTTAATACTGCCTTGACCACAGGTTCACGTTTTCTTTTTCCTCTACTTTTATATTCATTTTGGCTTTTATTAGTGCATACTTGCAGTACATAATGATTGCATTCCTCATGGACAGTTGGTACATGTACATAACGCTTCTTAAATTTTTTTGTATCTCCTCCCTCTCCCCTTCCTCCAACATTTCTTTATCTCTTGGTGCTCTTTTGATTTGCAAGAAGTGTATCTCCATGTTTCCCATTACCTATTACTTTGCTTTTTATTTATACTTTGGGTTTCTCATATAAGAGAAACCATGAAATATTTAAACTTGTGTGTATGCTTTATTTTACTCAATAGTATGGTCTCTGTGCATCCATTTTTCCTACAAATTACTCAAGTTTATCATTCTTTATAGCAGAGTAGTACTCCATTGCATATAAATACCACATTTTCTTTTTCCATTCATCTGTGGATAGACAGCTAGGCTACTTTCAAGATTTAGCTGTTAATCCTTTGTGCTGCTGTAGACATGGTTATGCGTGTATCTCTGTAATAGGATGTTTTTAACTTTTTTTTACCTACAAGGAGAGTAGCTGGGTGAAAAGAAATTTTTATTTTTAGTATTTTGGAGGGATCTCCATATTGATTTATGTAGTGGTTATACCAAATTACATTCCTGCCAGCAATGTAAAAGGATTCTTTTTATGCTACAACCTTCCCAGCATTTGTTATTATTTGATTTCTTGATGATAGACATTCTTTTTAGAGTAAGGTGAAATCTCAGTGTTGTTATAGTTTGCTTTTCTCTAATGACCAGAGATGTTTAATGCAATTTACTACCCATTTGTACTTCATCTTCTGAGAACTCTATTCATTTGCTCATTTTTTGTTTGGGTTTTTTTGTGGGAGAACTGTGTGTGTGTGTGTGTGTGTGTGTGTGTGTGTGTGTGTGTTTGTTATGCACTCTACCTGCTGGTCCTCTGTCCAAGGAGTTGGTGGCAAAGTTTTTCCCTTTCTGCAGGTTATCTCTTCACTTTGTTGGTTGTTTTCTTTGCTGTAGAGAACTTGTTTGATTTTAAGTAATCCTATTTGTTAATTCTTGATGTTATTTCTGGTGCACCTCGTGTTTTTTTTTTAGTGTGTTTGCAGTACATAATGATTACCTTCACTGAAGAGAATTGGTACATGTACATACCGTACTTCAACCTTCTTTTCCTCTCTGCCTCCACCTCCTTGTATTTTTCCAGCATCAGATTCATTTATTTATAAGATTGATTAAGTTAATTATCATATGTGCAGATTAAAAATCGACTAAGAACAGGCCAAAGGATATATAAAACATATAAGACAATTTTACTAAGTCATGGTACATTTCTAGATACATTGTCCATGTTGGATTACAATATCTTTTTTTCTTCTCTTTTTTCCTCGTATCTGTCCTTTATTTCATACTCTGGGGTTCTTTTCAGGAAGTCTTACCTATGCCTATGTCTTCATGAGGTTTATCTATTTTATCTTCTGCCAGGGTAAATGTTTCTGTTTTAACTTTAAGTCTTTAATCCATTTTGATTTTAATTTAGTACACAGTGAGAGATACGAGTGTAGATTCAGTCTTCTGTGTATGGATAGCCAGTTTTCCCAGCACCATTTGTTCATGAAGCTATCTTTCCACCAGACTTAGTTTTGTCCCCTTTGTCGAGGTCAGATGACTGAATATGCCTGGGATTGTTTCTACATCCTGTGTTCTGTTCCACTGATCCACATTCCTGTTTTTATTCCAGAACCGTGCTGTTTTTTGTTTTTTGTTTTTATCACTGTAGCTTTGTAATATAACTTCAAATCTGGGATTGTGGTGCTTCTGCTTTGCTTTTTTGTCCAGAATTGCTTTTGCTATTATGGATCTCTTCTGGTTCATATGAATTTTAGGGTTATATTCTCTAATTCTATCAAAAAATGCTGTTGGTATTTTGATTGGAATTTCATTAAATCTGTATATCAATTTTGGAAGTGTGGCCATTTTGAAAATGTTGGTTCTGACTATTCAGAAGCAAGGGACATCTTTCCATTTTCTGATGTCCTCTTTGATATCCTTTTTCAGAGTGCTATAGTTTTCATGGTAGGGAGCTTTCACTTCCTTAGTTAGGTTAATTCCTAAATATTTGATTTTTCTTATGGTGTTGATCTTTTTCTAACGATGATGATCTTCCCTAAGGTTCTTGTAAAATTCAGCAGTAAATTCATCAGGACCTATCTTGTCTTTTTTGTTTTATTTGGTAGATATTTCATTGCTGCTTCAATTGTATTATTTGTTATAGGATTACTGAACATTATTATATCTTCTTGGTTCAGTTTTGGTAATTCATTTGTATCTCTAGATTTATCCATTTCTTCTGAATTCTCCAATTTGTTGGAGTACCGGTTTTCAAAGTGATTACTAATAATCTTCTGGATTTCAGCCATTTCTGTTGTGATTTCACCTTATGTGTTTCTAACTGCATTGATTTGGGTCTTTTCTTTCACTTTGTTGGCTATGATTGGTTAAGAGTGTGTCTATTTTCTTTATTCTTTTAATGAACCAGCTCTTCGATTCATTGATTCTTTGTTTTCATAGTCTCAATTTTAGTAATTTCTGCTCTGATTTTTTAATTTTATTCCTGCTACTAGCTTTGATTTAAATTTTTCTAGTTTTTCTAGGACCTTGAGGTGCATGAAGATGTTTATCTGGGCTTGCTCTAGTTTATCTCATGTGAGCAGTCACAGTAATAAACTTCCTCCTTAGGACTGCTTTCGCTGTGTCCTACAACTTCTAGTGTGTTGTACTGGCATTACTGTTTGATTCTAGGAACTTATTTCTTCCTTGATTTCTTCTGTGACCTCTTGATTATGGAAGAATGCATTGTTTAATTTCCATGTGTTTAGGTAATTACTGTGGTTTCTTTTGCCATTGTTTCTAGTTTCATTGTATTATAATATGCATGGAAATTCTTTATTCTTTTGTGCATACTTAAGTATGCTTTATAGGCTAATGTGTGGTCTAGTTTGGAGAAAGTTCCCTGTGGTACTTAGAAGCATGTGTATTCCATTGTTGTGTGGGTATCTACTAAGTCCATTTGTTTGAAGGTGTGGTTCAACTATAAAAGAACATGAAAGTGGCTCAACAGCTGCTAGATGACACAAAGAAGGCTAATCTGAGATTAATTGGAATTAGTGAAAATCAGAAGACAGCACAAACGCCTTAATGGTACCTTGTTTACAGAAATAATAGCAAAGTACTTTCCAAATATGGGGAAAGAATTAACATAGCTATAAGCAGGATGTACAGAACCTCAAATAGCCATGATCATGCAAGAATTTCTCCATGATACAGCATAGTCAAAATCCTAGGAGTCCAACACCAGAACAGAATCTTAAAAGGTTGTAGAGAAAACCAGTAGATCGCTTATACAGGTAAACCTATTAGAATTACAGACATCTCAATACAAACCTTAAAGGCCAGGAGAGTTTAAAGTGTTTTAGTCCCTAAAAGAAAAAGCCTTCCAACCCAGAATGATATATCCTGCAAAATCATCTTTTAAAATTGATGGAGAATTAAGGTCTTCATGACAAAGAGTACCTTAAGAAGCTCATGACCACCATACCAGCACTCCAAAGTTTTTCTTAAGGACATCCTCGTAGAGACAATGGAGCCAACAATGCCAATAAGTGTAATAGAATGAATACAGCAGTTAAGGTGAGCAGTTCAGCAGAAGGGGTAAAAGGGAATGAGCAATATGAAAATAATGCAATGATGGGAATAAGCCAATACCATTTAGTAATAACTCAAAAACACAGATTGACAGAATGGATCAAGAAAACAAAACTCAACTATGTGTTGTATATAAGAAACAGATTTGATCCTAAAAGAAATTCACAGACTAAAAATCAAAGGATGGAACAATATTCCATGCAACGTGAGCTCCCAAAAACAGAGATATGGCTATATTATTTTCAGACAATGTGGAGTTCAAGCCAAAACTAATCAGAAGAGGCCAAAAAGGTCACTACATTTTTGAGAGCGGGAACAATTCAACAGGAAGATATAATGCCAGTGCACTCAATGCCATAAAATAGACACT
>NW_004955430.1:5461256-5632498 GCF_000276665.1 Chinchilla lanigera | reverse complement strand
AAATAAATAAATAAATAAATTGTTCTCAGGAAATTAGGGCTGAGAGAAGATAATGTTAAATTGTGTTAATAGTTTAGTATATTCATATTTTTAGCTCAATAATCTGTTTCTGAGATAAATTTTTGACCCTTTGTTTTGGCTTCCCATTACCAGAAATTACAGCTTGGAGAAGAGCATGCCTGACTTTTCACATCCATCTTGGACATTTTTCTTCCTGGTTAATTAGAAAATGTCCTCTAAAAGACTTCTTTTGAGCCCATCAGTTGCTGCCAAACAGTTAATCCGTTTTGTATTACCCAGCCTCGAGGTTTTGGTCATCTCAGGAAAACTCTGTGTCCTTAGGAATGTGATAGTAGACACTGTGTTAGGCTCATCCACAGTGAGTAGACCAATCAGGCCCCAAGAGAAACAGATAGTTCAAATGAAGGTAATTCAAGAAGCATTTATTTATAAAGGGATTAGTTCCAAAAGGGTGGGTATATGGATATGGGAACCATTAGAGTTCTGCAAGAATCCAGGGCTACAGCATCAGAAAGGTCACCAAAGGAACAAGGAAGCAGTGGTTTCCAGAACCCGAGAAAAGCGACAGTCACAGAGAGCTCCTGTGAGAGGGACAGTCAATCTGCAGTGAACTACAGGGAAGGAACCAGGAAAATAAATGTGCAAGCCTCTCTCCTTGCACCTATCTCCTGCCTTTAGCCCAACTCTGCTGGAAGCCCAAAGGCACACAGCACCCTGCTGCCGCTTGCGTATGTCAACCTGTGGAGGATGAGGAAAGGAGAGATGAGTGGAAAGAACTAGGAGGAATGGACCACTGTCTAGTGCAGGTTACTGCCTTTGTCTCTTGGCCTCTGTTCTTGTCCTCTGCTCAGGTGAAAAGTTAGTGTCCCTGACATAGGGTAGGTGTGAAGTCAGCACTTCAGTCTCCTGTCATTGTAAGATAATGTCAGTTGTGCAAGATTTGTCTTATTAATCCGGTAGAAGAGAGAGGGAGAGAAATGATCTAGTGACTTGAATACAACCCCTGCAGCTCCCATTCCCACAGCTCGCTGTGAGGCCTCACTGGTAATCTTGATTTTCTTCTTCCATTGTTTCTCAGTGATGAAAGTCATCCTGGTTCTTGATGGCCTTTATTTTATTGGGATACCACTCTTACTTTCCTCTCCCACATGTTCTGCTCTGCGCAGATGGTGCCATGTATTGTCCTCTCATTGAAGGTATATATTACATTCTAGAGGGAAGTATCCTATTTATGTATTATCACCAACCTGGCACTAAACCAGCACTTGTAGGTCTGGTAATGTACCACCTTTGCTATAAAGTATGTTCCATGGTTGGTGGTAATGTTGTACAGGACACCATATGATTGATAACCACTTTGTATGTCTAGGAATTGTGGCAATGACAGAAATGCACAGAGAAGAGAAGGGGAATCTACAAACAGAATGTTTCTTCCTATTTAAGCCAAAGAATTGCCCTCTCCAAAGTCAGAGAAGTTTGGTGTCATCAGCCTATCACTAGTTAGCTAGCTACCTGGAAGCTGAGGATTGACTTTGCTGAGGAAAGAAGTCTGTGATTAAACTACATATGGTCTTTCCTATCCTTGCTGCTAAAGCCAATGAATTCCCCCTTCCAGTCCATTAAAAGATTATAGGCCAAGAATGGTGGCCCATGCCTGTAATTCCAGCATTCCGGGAGGCTGAGGCAGGAGAATTGCAACTTTGAGCCCAGCATGGCTAATTTGGTGGCTCAGTGAGACTCTATTTTAGAATAAATGAAAGAGAATAGAGATATAGCTCAGTGCAAGAGCCCTAGGTTCAATCCCCAGTACCGAGAGGGAGAGAGGAAAGATGATAAAACAATTTAACCCTATTTACTATCCTCTGACTTACAGTCTTCTCATCTACTACATTATTCTTTTTTATATAGAGATCATTAAAAATGGGTAATTCTAAACTTGTATGTAAATTTTTAAAAATTAAGTTATTGGTACAGTTTAATACACATAAACATCATATTCATCATAGGGAATTTGTACTTGTATATGATACATTTTGATTCTTTTTTTCCCAATTACCTCTCCTCCCTTCAACCCCTCTTCCCCTCCTTATTTACAAAGCTTTATTTCCTTTTCATCATTTTTCCATTCCCTTCCTTCTTTTCCCCCTTCTCCCTCCCTAATTCCTCTTTCCTTCTGAAAAATTTCTTCCTATTTCACAATATCTATTGTATATTTTGATCTTTACTTACTTTTTTAGTTTCTTGCATCAGAGAGACAATGTGATATTCACACATGTGTGTCCAACTTATTTCACTTCAGAGTATGGCCCCTAGGTGCATCCATTTACGTAGAAATGTCTTCTTTATGCCAGAGTAGTACTACATTGTGTGTATATATATATATTTAAGAACGCCATTGCATATATTTTTAAAAATACCCATCCTCAGTTGAGGGGCATCCTGGGTTGTTTCCATGATTTAGCTATTAAAAATTGTGCTGCTAATAGACATGGTATACAAATAGCAATGTGGCATGATGTTTTTAGTTCTCCTGGGAAGATACTCAGAAGGAGAATAGCAGGGTCAAATGGGACCTCTAATCTCAGTTTTTTGAGGAATATCCACACTGATTTCCACAGTGGTGACACTAGTCTACACTCCCACCAGCAGTGAAGAAGGGTTCCTTTTTCCCCACAGCCCCGCCAGCATTTGTTATTGGTTGATTTCTTGCTGATAGCCATTCTTTCTGGAGTGAGATGGAATCTCAGTGTTGTTTTAATTTGCATTTCTCAGATGATCAGTGATGTTGAACATTGTTATATACATTTATTTGCTATTTGTATTTTTTTCCTCTGAGAAGTGTGTATTCATCTCAGATGCCTATTTTTGGATTGGGTCTTTAAATTCAGGGGTTGAGTTTTTTTAATTCTTTGTATGTTCTAGATATAAACCCTTTGAGTGAAAACTGGCTAAAATTTTTTTCCTGCACTGTGGCTTGTCTCTTCACTCTTTTGGTAGTTTCTTTTGCTGTGCAAAAGCTTTTTAATAGGGTAAGATTTCAGTTGTTGATTCTTTGTATTATTTCCCATGCAGTCAGGGTTCTGTCCAAGAAATTTTTGCCTACACCTATGTCTTTAAAAGTCTTTTATTCTCTCTTTCAGTAGATTTAGTGTTTCTGTTTTAATATTTAGAACTTTGTTCCATTTTGATTTTAGTTTAGTGCATGCTTATAGACATGGGTCTAGTTTTACCATCCAGCATGTGGGAAGCCAGCTTTTCCAGCACCGTTTATTTAAGAGGCTATCTTTGTTTCAGTGAATGTTTGGCCCTTTTGTCAAAGATAAGGTGGCTGGCTGGGCACGGTGGTGCACACCTGTAATCCCAGCACTTGGGAGGCTGAGGCAGGAGGATCGCTGTGAGTTCGAGGCCAACCTGGGCTACAAAATGAGCTCAAGGCCAGCCTGAACTGCATAGTGAGACCCTGTCTCAAAAAAAAGACAGAACAACAACAACAAAAAAAAACAAAAGCAAAAAAAGATAAGGTGGCTGAGTGTCTTTGGAGTTGTTTCTCCATCTTTTAATGTGTTCAATTGATCCCCAGATCTTGTTCTTCTTGCCAGTACTGAGCTGTTTTTATCGCAGTAGCTTTGTAGTATAATTTCAAGTCCAGGATGGTGATGTCCCCTGCCTTTGTTGCTCAGAATTGTTTTTGCTATTCTAGATCTATTCTGGTTCCAGATAAATTTTAGGAATGTTTTCTCTACTTCTGGGAGGTAAGTTAATGGTATTTTGATTGAGATTGCATTAGATCTGTGTAACAATTTTAGGAGTATGGCCATTTCTCTATGTTGGTGCTTTCTATCTGTGAGCAAGGGTTATCATTCTATTTTCTGATAATCCTCTTGGATCTCATTTAGAGTACTGTAATTTTCAATGTATAGATCTTTTACTTCCTTTGTTAGATTGATTCCCAAGTATTTTATTTTTTCAGATTATATTGTGAAAGGTGTGGTTTCTTTAATTTTTCTCTCAGTGAGTTTGTTATTTGTGTACAGGAATGCTATTGATTTTTGATTGTTTATTCATATCCAGCAATGCTACTGAATTTGGTTATTAAATCTACAAGTCTTTTGTTGGAGTTTTTGGTGTCTTCTGTGTAGAGTATCATGTCATCTATGAATAATGATAATTTAACTTCTTCCTTTCCTATCCTTATTCCTTTTATTTCTTGTTATTGTATAATTACTCTGGCTGGTATTTCCAGAGCTATACTGAACAGGAGTGGTGATAGTGGACATCCTTATCTTGTTCCTGATTTTAGAGTGAAAGTTTTTAGTTTTTGGCCATTTAGTATGATGTTGGCTGTTGGTTTGTCATATATGACTTTTATCAGATTGAGATAAAGACCATCTATTCCAATTTTCTGTACAGTTTTTAACATGAATGAGTGTTGGACTTTGTCATATGCTTTTCTGTGTCTCTTGAGATGATCATGTGATTTTTGTCTTTGGCTCTGCTGATATGGTATATTATATTTATTGATATATGTATGTTGAACCATTCCTGCATCCCTGGGATGAATCCCTCTTGGTCATGGTGTATAATCTTCTTGATGATTTGCTGCATTCTGCTTGCTAGTATCTTATTGAGAATTTTTTCATCTATATTCATTAAGGAGATTGGTCTGTAGTTCTCTTTCTTGGTTGGGTCTTTCTCTGGTTTTGGTATCAGTATAACACTTGCCTCTAGAAATGAGTTAGGGAGAATTGCTTCCTTTTCAATATCATTAAAGAGCTTCAGCATTATTGGCATTAGATCTCAGATTTCTTGTAAAATTCAACAGTGAATCTTTCAGGACCTCGGTTTTCTTTGTTGGTAACTTTTTAATTACATTTTCAATTTCATTGACGGATATTGGGTGATTAAAATTTTTGTATCTCTTTGATTCAGTTTTGGCAGTTCATCTAAGAATCTCCATTACTTCTATGTTTTCTGTCTTATTAGCATATAGGTTCTCGAAGTAGGTATTGATGATTTTCTGGATTTCTACAGGACCTGTTTTGATTTCACTCTCTTTATTCCTAGTGGCATGAATTTGAGTCTTTCCTTTTTTAAATAAGGTTGTCTAAGGGTTTATCAATTTTATTTAATCTTTCAAAGAACCAACTTTTTGATACGTTGAATCTTTGTATTGTTTTCTTAGTCTCAATTCCATTATCTTTTGCTCTAATCTTTGTAATTTCTTCCCTCATATGAACTTTGGCCTTGATTTGTTCTTTTTCTAAAAGTTTAAGGTTCAATATTAGGTTGTTTATTTAAGGTTGTTCTGTTTTTCTGATGTAAGAATTCACTGCTATTAATTTCCCTCCTAGGACTGCTTTTATTGCATCCCATATGTTCCAGTATGTTGTATCAGCATTATCATTTAATTGTAAATACTGTTTTATTTCTTCTTTAATTCCCTCTGTGACCCATTGCTTGTTCAGGAAGGTGTTATTTAATTTCCATGTGTTATGTGGCTTTTGTGTTTTCTTTTGCTATTGATTCCCAGTTTCATTGCACTATGGTCAGGTAGTATACATGATATAATTTCAATTACTGTACATTTATTTAAGCATGTTTTATGGGCTAGTATGTGGTCTATCTTGGATAGCATCCCATGTGCAGCTGAGAAGAGCATGTATTCTGATGTTTGGGGGTGGAACACACTATAGACATCTTCTAAGTCCATTTGTTCACAGGTTTGGTTTAGTTCTACTATTTCTTTGTTGTTTTTTGTCTAGTTGATCAATCCATTTGTGACAGTAGGATGTTAAGGTAACCCATTACAATTGTGTTAGTGCTTATTTGATTTTTCATGTCCATTAATATTTGTTATATGTAGTTATGTGCACCTGTATTTGGTGCACATGTTTTATGATTGTTATCTTTTCTTTTAGTTTGCCCTGAGCAAGTATTTAGTGACTTTCTTTGTCTCTTTTGATCACTCTTGGCTTGAAGTTCATAATGTCTGCAAACAGAATAACTACCCTTGCTTTTTTCTGGGTTCCTGTCACAGGGATAGTTTTCTGTCCTTTGATGTTCAGCTTTTGGTTAAATGTGTTTCTTGTATCCAGCATATTGTTGGAATTTGCTTCTTGATCCATTCTGCCAGTCTGTTTCTTTTGATTGGTAAATTGAGACTGTGTTAATCATTATAACAATACTTTATATGTATTGGCTTGTCTTTCTCATACAATTTTCTTGTTATTGTTTTGTGAGTTTCCTCTCTGTTTCATTGCTTGCCCTGCCTTGTGGCTTCTTTCTATTGGTGCCTTTGTAATTGTGGTCTTTGTTTTCTCTTTCTAAAATATCCTTCAGAGCATTTTGGAGGACTGGTTTGGTGGTCATCAATTTCTTTAGGTGTTCTTTGTCATAAAAGCATCTTATTTCTCCATTGATTATGAAAGAATATTTTGTGGAGTACATTAGTCTGGGTTAGAGGTTGTTTTCTTTTAGGGATTAAAATACCTCATTATAAGCTCTCTTTGATTTGAGGGTTTGTGTTGAGAAGTCTGATGTGATTCTGATGGGCTTTCCTTTAGAACTGATTTATTTCTTTCTCTAGACACTTCTAATATTCTGTTCTTGTGGTTAATTTCTGTAATCTTCATTATTATGTGCCCTGGTGTAGACTTATTTTGGTCATGGCTGTTTGGAGTTCTATAAGCTTCACTTATTTGTATGTTGAGTTCTTTATCCATATTTAGGTAGTTTTATACCATTATTTCTGTGAAGAGTTTTTTAAATGGCGTTTGTGCTATTCCAGCTTTCTAATTGACTCCAGTCAGTCTTAGGCTGTTCTTCTTTGCTTCAGCTGATAGCTTTTGGATAGATTTTTCATTATCCCTTGCTATTTTTAAGGTATCTTTCTTTTCATGGTCACGAGCTGCAATCTTGTCCTCTAGATCTGATATTCTATACTCATCTTTGTTTAATCTGTTGTGTATATTTTCAATGGAGTTTTTAATCTCCTAGATTTCTGTTTGAATCTGTTTTATGTATTCCACTTATTTCCTATGTTGAGCATTCATGGTTTCCATCATTTTCCTAAGCACCTCTATTTTTTAAATCTGTGCTGTTCTAATGTCTCATTTTGATTGTCATTTCTTTTTTTTTACCTGAGAGATTATTTTTTCTATAGCATCATCCATATATTTTTTTCCATTCCGCTGCTGTCATTTCAGAAAGTTCCAGTGGGTGGCTTCTAATTTCCTCGATCTCATTGTGCTCTGGACTTGTCCTGGGTGGGCTGGAGGTCTAGGGTTGCATTTTTGCCTGTGTGTCTTACCATTTTCTATTTTTTATTTTATTTTGTTTTCTGTATTGATGCTTATAGATTTCTTATGGTAGATAGCTTGATCACTAGTATCAAGACTTTCCTAGGAAACGTCTATTCCTCAGGATGTCTTCTAGATGTAGGTAGTTCTTGCTTTTTTTGTCTATCCCAAGAACCTACCTTCCCAATTTATGAAGGACGATAAATTGCTATTTGACTCAGCACCCAGTCTTTTGATTGTTACAATCCCAGACAATCACGGTGTCATCATACAAAGGAGAAAAACTGATTATAACTGGTATAACATCCTGGCTAAAGTAGTACAGTTAGCAATAACAATAGCATCATGCGCAGCCTAGCTACTGACAAACTGTGATAACTATTAAGCTGATACCTTTAGCCATCAGAGCAGATTCTTTAGCTATATGACAAATCCCAACATACACCAGGAACTTGTATGCAATGATTTTCCCTTAGCAGAGTGAGTTTACTCTGTGACAGGATTTAAGAAGGATGAAGACAAGATAGAGAGATGAATGAGGACAGATAAAGTAAAAGCAAGGCTGGAGGACAAGGCTGCTCATCTAGATGTTGGGAAACTGGAGAACACAGGAGAGAAAGAAGGCCAGAAAATGCAAAAGAATATTAAAGTGAACTAGAAAGAGAAGAGACTATGTTCATTCCCAGGAAAATATCATAAAATCAAGAGAGATAGTTAAGGAAAGAGAAAGAAAATGAACAGAAGAAAGAAAAAGGTATGAAACCTAAATAGTAAAAAAGAAAATTTAAAAAATAAACGAGTCAGAGAAAAGAAAACCAATCAAACAAATAAAGAAAAAGAAAAATAACAAAATTCCTCTGGTATCCACAGTTCTGTGGTAGTGTCCAAGTCAGATCTGAGAAATGTGCTGTATAATCCTGTCAAGTTTGCAGTAGGGCTTGTGCTGGGTGAAGGACTGATCCTGGCTCTGACTATTGGGGCTGGGACTGGTCTTAAGTAAACAGCGTTCTTGATGTCCACTTCTCCTTACTGTGATTGTTTCTATGGTGCTCTCCCAGTTGTGTGGCCCTCTCAGGTAGGGAAAGCCCAGGGTTGCTCTCAGACCTATGTACATTGGGATCCTTCAGGACCTTGCACAGTTTTCTCTGTTCCACACTACTAACTTCTCTTACACTCTGGTCATTGGAAGTGAGGAGTCCTCTTGTCCTACTGCAGACCAAAGCTTCTTGCCTGCTTATGCCACTAGGCCAGTACCACTCTGCTGGCCTCAGACCAGGGGGATGCTTCCAGTCTTTTGTATTTGGCAATTTTTTTTTAAAAAAATAATGTTTTTATTACCATTTCTTTTTACATTTCCAACTTACCTTCTGACCTTATAGTTCTTTATGCTATTGCAAGCCTTTTTAGTGTAGTCTATTACTCATAAATTCTTTTAATTTTTGTTTCCCTCAAAAAGTCTATTTCACTTTCATTCCTGGATCACTCAATTTTGGGCTGATAGCTATTTTTTCTCAAAACATATTATTGCAGTATATTTTGGCATCTCCTTTCACTGTGGAAAGGTCTACCATCATGCTAATTATGACTACCTTTGCTCTGTGATTTTAAGATTTCTTTTTTTTAATGCTCTTTGGTTTCACCATAATATGTTAACTTTATTGTATTCTTATATGTATAAGTGTTTGTCTTCCACTTGTTCTGTTGCATTCTTGGTTATTATCTCTTCACATAGCTAACGCCTTCTGTCTGTGTCTCTGGTCCCTCTTTATAGGATTCTGACTACGTATGTTAGACTTTCCCTTTATGGGCCTAATTCCTTGACATTCTGTTTTCGTTTTCCCATTTTTTGATCTCTCTGAGCTGCGGTATGGTGATTTCTCTGGTTTTATCTTCCAGTTTACTTGCTTTCTCTTCAGTTGTCTCTAAAATGTGGCTGAACACTTATGGTATTTACATTAACAATTATTTTCTTCATTCCCCAAAGTTTAATTTTGATTTTTCAGATCTTTAGTTTTTTTTGTGATAGTTATTGTGTGCTCATTTTTATTTAATTCTTTTTATTCATTATTCTTTTGAATGTGAAAAGAGCACATAAAATCTTTTCTCTTAGCATGTTTCCACATTTATTTCTTTAAGCGTTTCATAAAATATTCATTTTGTATTCCTTTTCTTTATTTTAAAGTGAGTAATAAAAAAGAACAATAGCAAAATGCCAACATCACAGACATAAACAAAATAAAGCAAGAACATTAAAAATGATACAGAGTTTCAAAACAAAATTATAGGCATTAACGGTGGTTGTTATATTCCATATTGTTATCTTCAGTGAATTGTTGCACTGTCTGAAGCTATTGGAGATGCAGTATCTAAATATGTACTTCTTTTTGTTTATTTCACCATCTTTTCTTTTTTGGTGATCTTTGAAGATTTTTATCTCGCAAATTTTAGTGGGTCCCCTAAGTGACTAGAATGGAGATGCTTTTCTCTAGGGAGTTCAATTTTCTTTCTACTGGGAACAAGATGTTTCTTTTAACCTAGGAGCACCTTGCTCATTCAGAGTGCTTGTTATTGGGCCTTCCAGGTTAAGTAACTTTAGCTTGCCATTGGCTTAGTCTGTCCGTTGTATAAATGACCTTGCTGTTTGCCTTCAGAGTAACTCGTGCTATTGATGTGGGCTTTCAGCATACCATTCTGTTTTCAGCCCATTGTTAAATCTTGGTTTGTGTGTTTATTTTAGTGAGTAAAGTAGTAAAATTTAGTGCTTTAAAGGGTTTCTTTACTTCTTGTAATCCCACCAATGCATTAATCATTATATTTTAGGAGGGTCCTTCATAACATCCAATCATCTTGATGACAGCAGAGCCTCTTATACTAAATATGCACACACTATTAATAGAAAAAATTTTGGAAAGGTTTTAAATATTTTGAGTTGAGTCTGCCTATCTTAATTTTCTAATATAATACATATGCATTCTCAATTTTTCCAAAATTTTTCATTTAAGACATTTCTCAAAATTCTTTATATTTAAATTCATTACTTACTGACCCCATGGATCTGGAGAAGTGCTACTTTTCCCCACCCTTTTTTGTTTGCTTATTTGTTTGTTTCATTTAAGCATTTACTCGAGATTACTGTATTTCAGAGTTGGCAGATGTGTTTGTAACAGACCAGATAGTAAGTATTTTGAACTCTTTGGTCTGTGCAGCTACTCTGTTCTGCTGTAATAGTGTGAAAACGAGAGACAATACATGAACAAATGGATGTAGCGGTACTCCAATAAAACTTTGGTTATATGAACAAATGGATATGGCTGTGTTCCAACAAAGCTTTTGCTACAGAAACAGGCAGTAGGCCTGTAAGCTACAGTTTGTTGACCTCTGCTCTATTCTAAACTCTGGATCAAGTTTTCTTGGGTGTTGAATCTCTACTCAACTTCATTTTCAGGGGTTCTGCCTCTCATGTGGTCTAATAGCAAAATATCCACTTTCTTCCTGAAAAAGCCCAGATTTGGCTTTCTTAGGGCCTTTGCACATGCTGCTTCTCCTTTGTGAGATCCTCTTCCACATGTCCTGTGTCTGGATTCTTTGTCTATAGTCTCTCTAATAATGGAAATGCTTCTTAGTTAGCTACTTAGCAGTTTACCCCGAGCATCCTTCAGGCAGCACATTTGTCTATGTACTAACCATCCCAGCATTGCTCGGGCAGTCGATTCTTGTACTCAATAAGTTTGACAAAATTGTTGCTTTTATATATCCTGTTATATTGTCTTACAAAAATTTACAAAAAATATGCAATTTCCGTTCCTCCTTTACATAAATAATTGGACAGGTGAGTGGTTAAGAGGCTTTTCCTGACTTGTCTCTATGCAGTCATTCACTCACCCAGGCTTTGCAGTGTTAATTTCCAAAGGCTGCTGCCCTTTCAATTTGGAGCACTTATCAAATTTGTAATGTATTTTTCATTTGATCTTTGACTTTGCGGCTAACCAAGAGGAAGTTCCATGAGGATAAGAACCAGTATGTTCTTAGTGTAAACCTTGGGGCCTAGCACAGTAGTGGGTACTCTGGGTCATCGTTAGCTGAATAAATATAACTATGAGGCAGATGATGTTATTAGCACCCATATTTTATAGATGAGGAAACTTAGGCTCTACATAATTAAGTAACTTACTTGGGGTCTAACAGCTATTAAATGGCAGACCTAACTTTAAATCTGAGGTGTGTCTGTCTGATTCTAGGCCCTGAGCTGATGCCCAGACCCTCTGTGGGCCTCTTGGTTTCTTGGCTATATGCAGAGATGAAGAACAAAGCCACCCAGCTATTCTTGGAGACCTGTCAAGTGAGCTAGAGGTAGGGAGCGGAGAGGTGGAGTACAGAAGCGTGGTGTTAGTATTGAATGAGCTGACTCAAGTTAAACGGGAAAAGGATCAGTTACCTAATTGCAAACAATCCCACTGTTAAGGTCCAGCATCATAATTCAGGGTCAAAACAGTTTTATGCCAGCGGGATCCCGTTCTTAGGGTAGTCAAGGGAAAATAAGTAGGAAGGCTTCATTCTCAGTGCAGATCTGGGGTAAAGCAAAGTGCCCCAGCTTATCCAGGAGGTCTGGCAACCATTAAAGAGAAATGACTTCCTAAATTCTAACTGACAGGAGGACTGAATGCATTGTACCATCCAGGATGTAGAGCCCCCATGCTCAGGGAAATGAATATGCTTTAAAAACTCTTGGGATCTTTCCGGTTTGTCCCAAGCTTGAGAATGTAATGTGGAACATTTTTCAAACAACAGTTTGAAAGAAAGTTAACATACTTTTCTTAGGATTTTGGAAAGCTGTGTTTTGCTTATTAGTCAGTGGAAAATCTATATGACTAAAATATGTTTAAACATAAGATGGTTAATAGAACAGTCTCAGGGTAGGAAAATAGACCATTTGAAGCAAATCAACCATTAATTTCATATGTGTTACTTAAGAAAAAAGAAAACATTGAAGCAAAGTGAAAATGACATGATGGTCCATTTCAAACATTTGGTAAATGTAATGTAAATGAATTCTCTGTAGTGATTCTATGAGTTCAGCCAAGCCATCAGAGCCAACTTTAAGGACCTCACCGTAACTGTGAGTTTAACAAAGTTTTGCAGAATTATGGTGTTAATTTTCTGGAAGGCATCAACTATAAATAAAGATGTATTATTTTGTCAAAGAAGCAATCCATAAGCAGAATAAAACATGTCTGGGTATAATGTTGACTAACACATAATATGTATAGAAGTAGTTATCCACAAAGAAAAAGACAAGATACATATGCTCACATATGAAAGCTGTTTCTACCAAGAAAAAGCACATTTTGACATCTTCCTGGATTTTTAACCTTTCTGAAGTAAACACAATTCACTGTTTAAAAAAACAAAAAACTTTAAAGTACAATTAAATCCTTTTATGCATGTGTATGTGTGTGTGTGTGTGTGTGTGTGTGTGTGTACAGACAGCTATACAAAACATGCTACAAAAACCAAGACCCATAAAAACCTGGAAGAAATAACTTTTTTAACCAGACTCCATTTTATATCATTATTATGGTTGATCATTGAGTTTGACCTTGAACTCCCTGGTAGCTAAGGCTGAAAGGATAACAGGATAAATTTATACCACTGTTATTATTAGAAAGGAAGGAAGGAAGGAGAAAGGAAGGAAGAAAGAAAGGTATTTATCTCTAAACACAGAGTTTCCTGAGATCAGATAGTAAAAAAAAATTTCTTAAGTGTAATTTTCTATAGAAATATTGAGCCACATAATGGATAATTTCTTCAACATCCGTTTCTAGCAAATGCGCATGTATTTTTTCATAGATCTGTCTTCTATACCTCCCAATAAAAGATGGTGCTATAACATTAAAGTACATCTCAAAAATCGCAGATTTTGTGTGAGCTGGTTTGTATTTCCATATTTTAAAAGGTGTGCAGTTTGTGTTCAGTGCATATCTTGTAGCTCCAGAACGAGATTCTAATTTGTATGCCTATGTGGTAGCAATCTGCTATTATTTCCATGTATCTAAGCACTTTTACTTGGACATATCCCACTTTTTAAAATTTACACTTACCATTGTCTTCTAAATTTCAGGAAACTTTGAGCGCTCAAGCTTTCTATTAGCTTCTCCCTCTCTTTATTAATAATTCACTAATATTTTCAATAGTTTGGGTAAATGCAGACAAGTCCCTAAATAACATCATCATTCATAATAAGGTATAGTATTATCCCTTTTAATAGATTTAATGAAAACTGTTTCTGCTTCATCTAGGTAGAAAGTGTCTTTATTTCAATTTTCTTATTAATTTTTAAAAATTTATTTGTATTTTTAATTTGTTTTCTTAATAGCAATATTATTTTTGTTTTATTTATAGCTTTAGTATGTTAGACTAACATGAATTGTGTAATAATCGAAATACAATTATTTTGGGGGCTCCCACTGTACCTGTTAAAACTGTGTATGTCTGTATGTTGCTGGGGGTCAAATCTAGGACCTTGAAGAAGCTGAGAAGTGCTCTACCACTTTAAACAGCGGAAGAAACCTTACTTATGGCACCAGACAAAACTTTAGCAAGCTGCTATTGTAGCTCAGTGGTAGTACCCTTACCTAGCATATACAAGATCTCGGGTTTAATCCCCAACACCACATTAAGAAAAAAACCAAAAAGCAGGCACATAGGAGGCTGAGTGAGGCAGGAGGATTGTAAGTTTGAGCCTAGCTTAGAAAATTTAGTGACTTAGTAGGACCCTATCTCAAAAAAAGAAAAATAAATAAATAAATAGATAAAATAAAAAGAGCTGGAGATGTGTGAAGGGCCTTGGCGTGAAGTCCCTGGGTTCACTTCTGAGTACTACACCCTCCCCTCCAATTTACCAAACCCAATTCCTTGTTTTTTCTATTCACTCTCAGGCAGAAGCAGTCAGCCGTGACTGTAAGTCACGGACATTCTCCAATTAAAATGTTCACCTATTTCATTTTTTCAAATCAGCAAACATAAACTTAATGCATTAAGAGGAAAATGTTAAATGATTAGATGACTGCATTTTCTTAGGCTAAATCAGGAGCTGTCACCTTTTTGTATCTACAGCTTTTAAAAGATTATATTATTAGTAATAGGTGTAGTAATATGTGTAGGGTAACTTGAAGGGTTTAAACTGTATTCACAGTCATCTCAGTGCCAAACTGGCTATTTGGATGAATCTGTCTATTTCCCAAACTTCAGGCTTATAACATCACCAGTCTTGGTTCTCTTACAGTCAGGGAGGTCATGAACTTCAAGGGTAATGACATCCCTCTCTCGTTTTCCACTTGCTAAAACTGTGACACTGTTCTGTATACCGTATCCCAAAACTCATTCAGCTTTCTCTTTTTCTGGAAGATGTGGTGGGCTTGGCCAGCCCAGAGCCTCACTTGTGGCCCCTGGAGAACTGCCGAGGACTTGATTTTGCCTTCTTGGCTTTGGGAAATTCACTTGTTAGCTTGTCCAACACATTGGGAAATAATAAATGGGAGAAGTTCTCTAGGAGTGCAATTTTCCTAAAGGAGTTATATTTTGTTCAGTGTATTTTCATATTGTTATTGGACCGCACTCATCCACACACTCCGTTGTTGCACTCAGAAATGGAAATCAGAAGGAGGTCCCTTCAACAGATGCTAATTGGTGGCCTACTGTGAACCGAGCTCACAGGGTGTGAGGGGTGTGAGGAAAGAGGATGGTCAGCTCTCTTAATTTTAGCAGCAGCACTATAGTCTAAAGAAGACATAAACATTTTTCAACAATAAAATGAATCTATTAATAAGATAATGGGTAGCCTAGTATGCAGAGTCGTTTTTAATGTCCAGCTTTATGAGCTAAATGACACTCAGCCTTCTGCCTTCTTGCCTGCCCCCATTGGACAGAATGGAAGTTTCTTTTTTTAATTGTCTAGAGTTTTGCTGAGTTAGCAAAGGCAGTGCAATTTACCCAGTCGTAACCCCAAAGACTGCAAAGGGGAGCCAGTGAAATATTGCACAAGCCCAGCCTTGGTTTAACCATGAATTATGCATTGTGTATTTAGACTATTCTACTGTTATAGTCTGTTTATCTGTTGACTTCCACCAAGATTTAGGGTTTTGTTGTACTTAATAACTTGCTTTATTTTGTTTGACATGTATTTTATGTCCTCCATGTGCATGGATACATAAGATACACAGTCGTGGGTGAGGGTCTGGAGAAAAAGCCCAGCCCTAGAAGCACTAACTTTGAGAACTCTGGGGTAAAAATTTTCACATACTTTTTACTCTCATAACGTGCAGACCATTATGAAAATGATCAGAGCTTTCCCAGATTTCTCCCCTAGATCACCGAACAATTAAATGAAGGGAAGAAAAGGGAATTTAGCTTCTCTTATTTCTGAATTTTGGCTCTTAAAGCTGGTCTTTAAATTAAAAAGACGTCGAGTTGTTCAGTTAATTCAACATTAACCATAAGTAAGAATTTCACTGTTTAGGACCATATTTTAATTTTTCACTCTGTTTCTTTTACTAAGTCCTATATTCAAAACTTTTCTAGTGGGTTAATGTAAGTTTTTCCATGTCTTGCAAATAAGAGCACTAATGCTAGGATACTAAGATGAAGTTTGATGTTAGCTTAATCTGAAAAAATCTCAGATATTTCTCAGCATGCATGAGTTTGTGTTTTGGTATCTAGATATTTTAAAGGGGAAAAAGTAAAAATCATACTGAGAATATTCATATTTATTGATTCACTATATGTCTGCTATCATGTATATGGAAGAGACAAAAACATACCTTTTATGTCGATTTAAATTTGCAGTTATTTATCCGTAGAAAACATTTTATTTACTCATTTCCATTCTGGGTTTTAGGAATTTAAATCATCTTTATCAAAACAGAGATATCATATTCTAAAAACTCCTCAGTGGAATTAACTGTTTACCTTATTTTCACCAACTTCCTCTTCCCATTACAAGTGCTTGTAGTATCTAGAATGAAATCTCTTTCCCTGAACTTACTCACATAGAATTACATGAATGCCTAAAACAGGCACTGTTTACACTGGAGTAACTCCACAGTTCTGAACAACTCTCTTTGAAACTCATAAAGAGTCTGGTTGAACAGAAAAGGACACCGAGGCCAGGCCCCCTGTCCAATGTCATACCAATCAGAAACGGAGAATTTCACATTTTTAACTGATTCCAGGTTTTCTGACCTCAGAACCTGTTCTCCTTGCTAGGCTCCATTGCCTTTAGATAGAAAACCTGCAGTAAAATAAGTGTTCAGTGAGTATCCTATTTTATTTACTCTCTCTCTCTCTCTGTGTGTGTGTGTGTGTGTGTGTGTGTGTGTTTCATATGCCAGGCACTGGGGATATCCACTAATAAATTAGACACATAAGCCTTTCGCTGCATGGAAATCACACTCTGGCTAAGAGATGGGCCATCCTCTTGGTTGGATTTTGCCAGAAGTAGGCTTCAGAAAACTATTCAAGAGCAAATAGCTTATCCAGAGGGGAGAAAGCAGGGTTGTCTTCTACCCTGAGCAGAAAGATGCTCTAGGAAAGATGCACTTTCTGTGCCCTTGACCTGTTTATACAAGGACAGACAAGAAGTGCTTAGTTGGAGTCCTGGATGTTCACAATAAGACTGTTGACAAGGTCTTAACTTACGGATGCAGAAAAGGGTGCTACAGCCGGGTACCAGGCAGCAGTTTGTGATCAGTGTGTCCTCATGGTGGGCTACCAGAGCATACACGGTCTGTCAGGGAAGTCTTTCCAGAAACACATGTACCTCCTTGAGACCGGTGAAACAAGCAGAAATAGCCTGGTGGAAGCTGCAGGAGGGAGGAGTGTTCTGGGCAGAGAACACTATTAGAAGTTCCATATGGCTGGAATGTGCTGAGATGAGCAAGGCCAGGTGAACAGAGATCAGATCCCCAGAGTCCTGAAAACTACAATGGAGAACTTGGACTTTCATCCTGTGAGCAGTAGAGAATCATGGAAGGATTTAAAGTGAAGGCGTTATCATGATCAAGTTTGTGTTTGGGAAAGATCCTTAGGTCTTCAGTTCAGCTGTGGACCCACAGCTGGAGGCAGGAAACCCAGCTAAGAATGCGTTGCAGCAAACCAAGTCAGTGAAGCTAGGTCATGGCCTTCCATCTGGCCAGGAGAAAAGCGTCTTTTCAGACGGACACTTCCTAACAGTGTTACCATTGGCTACCTTGCTGATACTGGAAGGTGGTCTGGCCATGTCAGGAGATACAGATGACACAAACTGCTCCTGTGTTCCTGCAATTCCAGGAGGCTTGTTATCCTCTGTGTTTCTTAAATAGGAGGGCATTTGTTTCTTTGTAGAGAGACTCGCTTGGCTTCTCATAAGATGTAAATGGAGAATTAAAAATGCACTTTTCTGATTGGTTCTGTGTGCAGCGCTCAGGTGCTGCAGAGTCATGCTGGATCCTGTGTTCTATGCATATTTGCTGGATCTCAGTGACTTTGACACGTTCCACCCAGCTGCTTGAGCAGTTTGCCCCAGCCCGAATCTCCTGCCTCAGTAAGGTCCAACTATACATAAGTAATCTATGGTGTTAGAACTCAGGACAGTGGTTCTCACGAAGAACACAAGTTTTTGGCTTATGTTCTGTTTCTTGAGATGAGTACTGAATATACACATATGGACAATGTTAAATGTGTAGAACTGCCTATTTATTTATTTATTTTTTTTTTTTTTTTTTTTGGTTTTTCTCCGGTACCGGGAACCGAACTCACGACCTTGCGCTTGAGAACTGCCTATTTATGTGTGAAAGTTTTTATATACATTACTCCTCAATAAATATGTTTATTTAAAAACAGAAATGAAGATGGAAATCTTAGGTCCTCTGAACCAAACAGAGCTGACCCTGATAACCATCTGGTCCTGACTATTTATATCTGAGACACCAAAGCCCAAGGGAGATTTTGAACCATCTTTCCAGGTAGCACACAGTTCTCTATTCCACCTGGAAACCTCCCAATTCCTCCCACATTCTCCTTGGCTTTTACATGGTAGAAGGAAAGTGGTAAGACTTGTCCTTGAGGTGAATAAATTTAATTTAGTATGAGAGATTAATGAAGAACTGGCCCCTGTCTCTTACTGTAGTAAATCTAACTTGGAAGTTTCTGGAAGTGCTGGGTTACTTTGGGTTCTTTACTCAATGACAGGATTGTGAGAACGTATGTGCTACTGGATGCTGATGACTGGGGGCTGGGTCCACCTCGGAAATCCCTCTGGATTGGAGAGACAGTTTCTAGAACATGCGTTTCTTCTTGTATGGACTAAAGGATCCTAGGAATTAGAATGTCCCTGTCTTTTAGAAGCTACCGTGAAACTTCTTTGGAATTGGCCATGGTCTCTTTTACAATATTTGACCATGAAACTTTTTTGAGCCTATAGGAGTAGTATTATGAGATGTGGACTGACACATATTCTCCAGTGACTTCTTATGGCTCAATGGAGATCTTATGTATTCCCTGAAGAGAAGAATGCTTCTTATCTCCCTTGTTTCCAAGATCTCATCCAAAATAAAAATATCAGCCATTAAGAGATCTCATATGAGGTAAAATGCATGAAAGGCTAATGGTAAAATATTCTGCTATAAAAAAGTAACTCAGATACCAAGTAGCCCTGCATCTGAATGGAGATGGCTGAGTGTGGCTAACTATAAAAATACTAGTCTTCTTTTAGCAGCACCCACTGGTCTTTCCCTAACGTAGTTCTCATAACAGCCCTGCTAGGTATTAATAGACACATATTACTTATTCTCATTTTACATGTGAGAAAATTGAGGCTCAAGGACACCATACCTTTCCTGAGGTCCTACAGATAGTAATTAGGAAAACTGCTATTAAAACCAGGCTGTGAACCCACACATGTAATTGTGTGCTCATATTGCAACTGTATATATTGCAGGGCAAGATCTCACAGCGTTGTGTTTTCTTGTGAAATACTGGGACTGACCTTCCTAAGAGCTGGGACACTAGCTGAGTAGATGTTCCATTGGGACACAGGAAGGGGTATTTTACATTATTCACCACCTTAAGGGAAATACTAACATTGACCTTGAATAAGGACTCATTTATCTAACCCTCCATTCCAATCACAGCCACACCCGGTAGTCAACACACCAGAAGACTCTGACTTGGCTACATCCCCTCAAACTGACAAAATATAAGTATTGATCAAGAACACAGAGTTGATTGATTTTTGGCTCATGTGACTTGCTTTTCCACATCTCAGTTTATTCATCTGTTAAATGATGATAATGATACTAATAGTACCTCCCCAGTACAACAAACTTATTAAGGCTACGTGAGCCATGTATACAATATACTCGGCACCTACCCAGGTATAGGAAACATCACAGAAGTGTAGATATGATTATATATGATCAGCAGTAATGATAGGTGAGCTTCTTGTACACATGATACATACCCATGCACAATTACATACCCATGTGCAATTAATTGTGTAGCCTGACTGTAGCATGGAGAGCTAGAGACCAAATTCTCATTTCTCTGGAATAGACTCAGTAGGCATGGACCTTGTCAGCAAGTGTGCAGCTGAATGACTTTCATAGCAGTAGATTGAATACATAGAAGGCTCTAAAACCCCTTCCAAAATACGTGAATAAAGTAGGCTTTGGTTTGCTCTAAAAATCACCTACCTGTATGCCCCCTTACCATGTACACATACTCTGAAAGGACAGGACTTGGCTCATTTTTTATTAGATTTGCAAAGGAAAAGATAATTGTTCTATGACAGCTTGGCATATTGCAAGCCAGGTATGACATACTGTGGAGAGTTTAATTCAAATAACGAGTGAATTTTAAAGATTTCCACATCTAAAATAGATGTACAGGCAGGATCCCTAAGTAGTCGTCAATTCATGAATTAAGAAAATAAGTGAAAGTCTAAATGCACATTTCAAGATCTAAGTCTTTGTTCAATATTCTAAACATATGGTTGATTTCAAAGTCCCTGTAACCACTGAGTTGGAACACAACCCACTCAGAAGTAGCTGGCACCTTGGAGGGAAGGATTAGAATTCCTTGTGACCTTGATATGTTAAATACCTGATCAGAAACAATCAGTGTGAGCTCAGCAGGGTAGGGCAAGAACAATGTCTGTGAGCAGAAGGTGGTGCAGAGCTGGCTTTGTATAGAGCAGTCAAAAGAGCGAACCCCAAGCAGAGACACTGCTGAAACATCAAGGGCTCCGGCGGTAGCATTGAGAAGATGGGAGGCTTTTTGCTGGCGTAAGGCAGAGCCTCCTTCATGGTTATGTTAGGTCCACCATCAGGAGAAAGTTGAGGTTGAAGAATGCAGGGAATTGAAAGACTGGGCAAGATGGAAAAGCAACCCTTGTAAGGACCCCAGGAAGCAGCTGTTGCCCACGAGGAGAAAGAAGATCTGGTTCAAACGAGGCTGACAGGATGCAGGGAAGCTGAAAGAAGGAACTAAAACAAATGGAGGGAGAAACTTTGAACCTTTACAAGTTCAATACCATCTTTTTGTCTGAAACAACTTGAAATGAGATTCAGTGCAAAATCAAAGGATCATGCTGATTAATTTGTGAAGTCATTTTTATCATCTAAATCAATGATGGAGAGAGAACCTTTTAGAGTTTTCAGTGATACAAACAGCCTGCTGGAGCAGGTGTGCCATAGGTTCGCCACCACTGAACTCTAAACACTCAAAAGCTGAACTGAAAGAAAGCCTCAGTTCAGGACCTATGTTGAGGTTCTCCTGGCGTGTCCTGAATGAGCTACCTCCAGGTACCTCTTTCCTTCTTCCGCCTGGGTCAGAAGGTCTTTAGACTCCCTTCAAGGCTCGCTACTAATGACAGCTTTTCCTTTACTCTCTACCTCCTCAGACCATGGCATTGCACCATGTTCCCTATCCTGAATCTTTACCTTTCTTTTTTATCTTTCCTTCTCTCCTTAAAGTCAGGTTTGTCCCTATGCATTAATTGATAGGTTACACACAGTGAAAGCCTAGGAGAGCAGCCCTTTCCTTTGTTGGCGCTTGGGGAAATCCTCGTTCTGGCAGCAACTATTTCTTAGCCACTTGCAAGAAACTAACCCCAGACAAATCTCGAGAGACAAAGGGTATTTCCCTGTGGGTTCCATGAGAATGGTGACGGAAACTCTTGAAAATCAAGTATAATTTCAGCTATGCTGTTGTGGTTTTTTTAGGGTTGTTTTATTGAGTAGAATCCAGAAAACCTGAGAAAAATGTGAGAGGAAAAAGGAATAGTGAATGGTAAAATAGAAAGGGTAACGAAAGCTCAGCTGTCCCTGCAAGAAAGGGGCTCCAAACAGTGGAAAGACCAGCTTGGGACTTTTTTTTTTTTTTACCTACAGGCATAATTTATGAGTTTGTGTGCAATATTTCAAAGGCTCACAGAGTCCTGTGGTTGGTATCACTTGTTGGGGTCCTGTGACCTCACCAGGCAGCCTTTCTTACGCAATCCCATAAATTGATAACCAAAATGAACGAACTTGACAAGCTTTGTAGGAACTCTCTTGAAACTCTGTCATTTAGAAAAGGTGGAAAATGATGAAGTTCTGTGGCATCTCTGTCTCATATTTTAAATCTCTCATACAACAAATTAGCTGCCCTCTCAGCCTTCGTTCTCTTACTCTATGGAAACACAGAAAAAAATCCCAAAGATGGGGAAGACAAATCAGTTATATTTTTTTAAACAAAAACCAACACATGAACCCAAAGACAAAGGAGTTTTTCTCCCTTCATATAACCTATGAGAATGGTTTCCTAAAAGACAATGGCCGATTTCTGTCTAAAATGAAGTTTATCTACTATAAAAAGTACTCCTTTCCCATCTAGAACAACAGCATACTGGTTTAAAATCTTAATCACAGGAAGTTAAGTTTTAAAAAACCTTTGTACTGAAGGGACTGTAGGTGGTTACCTATAGTGGTTGGGGTCAAAAACACAAAGATGTCGCAGACAGGAATGCTATTTTATGTATGGCAGTTAACCCGCATTTCTTAGTTACTGTCCTATCTCCTCAGTGGCCAACTGTGGCTTTCGGTGCTGGGACCACACCTTGGGAATCAGTTGCTGAGAGCCCATGTGGCATCAGCAGGAAAGTTTTTCTTTCATGCAATCATTCTAGGGGGAAGAGAAAAAATATTTCAACAAGTAAAAATAAATTCCACGTTGCTCATTACTTGAGATTGGAGTGATATAGTACAAGAAATCTAGCAATAATAGGTGGGCCGTCACATTAAAAACTGGTGCTCATTTAAATGGCAGTCTAAAAAATAACAGGTAATCTAGGCAGCATGCTGAATGCTTTCTTATCTTATTTAGTCCTTACTTTAGCCCTATTCTTGGTAGTGTAAGAATTCGTTCCTTTTTCTCCATGAGGAAAATGAGCCCCAGACTGGTTATGGGGCCAGCAAGCAGCCATGCTGTCATTCAAGCCCAAGCAGTCAGTCAGCCTGCAAGGCCCATGGTGCTTAGTACTGAGTACACTTTCTCCACTCAGATGGGTGTGCATAAAAATGAATTCTTTCATTGCAGGCTTCGGTGCATATTCAGTGCACTGGTGTGAGTGCCATTTGTGAAGTTGGTTAAGGATATGGAGGATTACCGAGGGTATCCCTACGTGGGACACCTAAGGAAACAACTGTAGAGAAACTGCCTTGTTTTTGAGACATCTGTGGTAGCTATGCACACTGGCTGCGTCTGACTTTGGAGTCTGATGTGAATCTGGCTCTGCCTTTTACTGCCAACTGACCCTCACTTTATTCTTTTGTAAAACGTACTAAACAACAGCCTGTGCTTCATAGGGGCAGAGTGCTGATGGAGTGAAAAAACATGGAGACAGCCGTTAATGTAGTGCTCAGCAAATGGTAGTATTTATTGTTGATATGGCTACCATAAAGCTGTAACTGTGACATTTTATCTGTCTTGGCAGCATTAGCCTATCAAATTATCATATATGATGTTAGACTATTCATTACGTTTATTGGGTATCTCTGTTTACGCTACAGCCTTCAGAATGAGTGTGAAAAGATTAGAATTCTGGAAGAGAGTTTATGGGCTCGTTGGGGAGAGAAAATTCAGCAACAATATAGATTCTCACTTGTCTCGTTAAACCCCTGGCACATACTAGATGCTTAATAAATTCTTGCTTCAGGGACTGGATGATAAGCCTAGAGACACGAAGCATACCTTATGGATGGCTTTGGTACTGCCAGTTGTGTACCAATCATGTAATAGAGTGAATATATACTGTGCTGATAAAATTACTCATTTATTTGTCCAGTATTCATTGAATACCTCTTGTTTAGAATGATAGAAAAATGATGGGGTGATGTGACTAATGTTACTTCAACTGTCAGGGGATGTTTCCAAGTTGGAAGATGACTTAGTCTAATATGTGCCTGAGAAAGATGCTTATTCTGTGTTGTGGTGAAGAGGGAGGAACTTGCAGCAGGTGAGAGCTAGGGGTGCCTTTGTGTCATCTGAACTCCCAGGCCTTTCTTAGCATCCTGCTCCTAGTAGTAACATGGTACTTTGAGCTTCCCATTCTTTGTGTTTTTATGTGTGTGTGTGTGTGTGTGTGTGTGTGTGTGTGTGTGTGTGTTTTCTTACTGCTGTATTCCCAACACCGAGAATCATTCCTGGAATATAACAGGAGCTCAGTACTATTCATTGAATAAATGGGTAAAAGTAGAACAGCTCATAAGGAGCTTGTCAAGGTTGTGACACATGAGATAATAGCAGAGGAAAGATGCAAAATCAGGGTGAGTAAGTGGAGTAAACCTGGTGAGTAAAAGAGAAACAAGTGAAACAGTTTTGGCAGAGAAAAAATGTCTGTGCTGAAATGCAAAAGGATGCACAAGGAGGAAGCAGTAAGGGCATAGGGAGTTGGAGGTAAATAAAAAGCCTGTGATACTGAACAACCCTCCTTACCCAGGGAAATGTGCACATCACCCTGTAGGTAAGACTTGGGTGGGCAAGAATGGAGTGGGCCATCTCCCATGGAAATGTGGAAAGAAAGGAGTTCCAGTCAGGAGGTGAGAAAGCTGTGAGATTACAGAGAGGGTGTCGCGGTGGATGTGATGGGAATCAAGGTGAGATGCCCTTTGGAGAAACTGGTGGTGCACCCGAAGGGACCAGGGGAGTGGAAGATCCCCTCAAGCCCTTTCACTCTTCACTGCTCCGTCATTTGAATTTTACGTGGAAGCACTCTAGACTTAAGGATCTTATAACCTCCTTTTCCATTCTGTTCTTTATTCCTCTGTGTGCCTCTTCCTTTTTTATATAGGGGAATTCTATCTCTATACTTTCTGGGAGAAGAAAATGGAGCTAAGAATCAATGCAAGACAAAAAGGTATTTCAAAAAAAATAAAAGGAAGTATTATATGAACTTGAAAATTCACAGGCAACAAATGGCTTCTACCCTAGGCCTTCATTAGGATCAAACAGAGAAGTCCAGAAGTATTTTCTGAGCACCTGTGCTGTAGAGCACGCTTGGGAAGAGGGCAGTGGTTTTAGGGCTCTAGGGTCTCATCCGCTTTTTACTGCTTCTCCTGCCAACGGTACAAGTGCTGCTTTCAGCTTCATACGAAGGACTCTGAAAGAGGTCTTAAGGGTCTGGAGAACTTGAAACATGGTAATGAATATGGGGCATCCTCTGCAAGATGTCAAGACCTTGAACATCCCTTTCTGGACCAAGCTGTAGCTGCTCAGCATTATTTTTTTTTTAGTATTGACAGAATATTCCATATGGCAAAGACAGACATCCTTGTCCAAAGTCTTAGGCAAGAGCCTAAATCATCAGCCACACAGAATGTCCAGATGTGTTTAGGTGACATACTATATGCTGAGGCCCAAGCTGCAGCAATAGCTTCCTGTAAAGCCTTTTACTGCTATTCTGTAGTTAAGGCATTTAGTTAATAGCGATGTGGAGTAGTTAATAGCGATGTGGAGAAGCCTTGACTCAGGCTGCTGAGCTGTTCTGGGCATATTACCTACTGACGTGTACCACAGGACTACAGAACAAGGTGCTTCAGTGAGGCAGAGATCTGCAAGGAGCTATGGTTAGGAGTATGGCGGATCTCACTGGTTCTGAATGTAGGATTTGCCACGTTTCCACTTGGTGAGCTTAGACAAAAGGCACATTGATAAAATGGGTATAATGTTGATGTGTGCCACATAGAGGATTTTTCTAAGTGGGAAGTGACATGAAATGCTCACCTCCACACAAAGACTGGTTCACATTATACACACAGTAAATGGCAATTACTGTGATTGAGACATTTTTATATTTGGTGTGGTATTTGTAGTCACTTGTTTGCATGGTTTGAAGTCTAAGATGACGTTTTGCCCATTTTGACATTTATAAACCCGGAGTTCATCTATTTATTGATTTGTATGCTACTGGCTATTATGAATGGAAACTTTTTCCGTCATTTTGAACTGACAACAAGATCAAGGGAGAGCTTCATGGATTTTCTTTTTACATATCATTTTCCTGAATCATTTTTAGTTCAAATGTTTAGCTGACTTTTGTACTTGCTGAGTAGATAATCAAGTGATGTGTAAATTTTCACAGTTGAGCTTCTCTTTCACCATGGCTGTGTTTTAATATATTTTTCTTGTCTTTTGCATTAGTTTGAATATTTGAAACAGCCCTGCATACTATTGGTTAGAGTGCATACCATTATGTTGTACGTGGTTTTCGTAGGGATGCTTCCTGAGTTTAATTGTGCTGTGTTTTCTGTTCAAATGTGATCATCCTTATTAAAAAATATGATCTTTCTCTTAGCTTTCAAGGATTTTATATCAAGAATTGTTGGAATACAATCAGATGCCTCACGAACATTTTTCAGAATCAGGAATTCTCAATTTAAAGCATATAGGGGCTGGGGATTTAGCTCAGCCGCAAGTGCCTGTCCGGCAAGCACAAGGTCGTGAGTTCGATCCCCGGTACCGGAAAAATAAAAAAAAAAAATTAAAGCATATGTAAGATTCTTAAAGAACACTTAAAATAGACTGAGACCTGGCCCACATATACATGGCAGAAATCAGAGCCATGCTTCTTGATGTGTGCCACTGATTACAAAGTGTTGATTTGGATTATCGTGTATGCATTTGTTTCTCTTGAGACAAAAAGTATTGAGTTATATTATGGATGTTGTATTATTAAATCATTCTTACTTTCCCTGAATAAATTCTACTTGGCCATGTTTATGTTATTCCTCTAACGTACTGTTTAATTATCTTTGCGAGTGTTATGGCTTACAGCACTTCTGTCACCGTCTTAAGTGGAATTGAACTATGGTTGCATCTTTTATGTATCAAAACTATGGCAGTTTTCAGAATGAAATTATAATGCTGTCTGTGGTTACTGAACTCTTTCAGCAACCAAAAAATTGGTCTGTTCTTGAAAAAGAGAAAGTATTATATTATCCTGTTAAGTGGCTCAAACTCAAGGCCATTTATAGAGATAATTACTTGGCAGCATTTTACATTTATTTCATAGTTATTGCACTATTGGTGCATTCAGATTATTAGCCCTTTTAAGCGTGAATTTTATTTTCTGGAATAGCGTTCATCTCCATATGTATGTCCAATGTCATCATTCTACTCTCCTCATCTATTGTATTTACTTTCCTTTCGGTGAATTTATGTTAATTTGAGTTCTTTCTCCACAATTTTATTCTTGATTAGGATTTTCAAGGGGGTCTCTTGTTTTATTTTTCACTTTCTGATTATCAGTATATATGAAATGCTTTCATTGATTAATCAATTACAAGTCTCCAGTGATTTGTCTATTCATAGCCTTTGTGTATATTTCAGCTGAATTATTGGACTTTTTTATTAATATGTCATATTTTGGAAGGAGATTTTGTTTTGTTTTGTCTTCTTGAGACGGGGTCTCACTATGCACTTCAGGGTGGCCTCAACTCACTTTGTAGCCCAGGCTGGCCTTGAGTTTGCAGCAGTCCTCCTGCCTCAGCCTCCTGAGTGCTGGGATTACAGGTGTGTGCCACCAAGCTCAGCTGGAGATTCTTTATTGAAAGTGCTTATATCATTGTCATTTATGTGACATCCATACTTATGTGGGGTCTTTGCTGCTGTATCTTTTGGGTAATTGTTGCAGTTGGTGCTTTTTTTTTAACCCCAGAGAACTCTTATAATTATATTGTTTTCTTTCTCAATGTCTGGATTTATTGTCTTTGAAAGGGCCTCTTAACATCAACATTTTGATGATAAAATTTATAATTAAAATAATGGGCATTATATCTAGCAAGGTACATGACACATAGTAGGCACTTAAATACCCCTCTTCCACCTTCTCATCTTCCTTTTTTTTTTTTAATCTTCCTCATCATACCACTCTGAATAGGAGATAAAAGGGCCAGAAAAGGAGTTTCAGAAACAATCAGACTTACTTAAACTGTAGTTTCAGAGCACCTGACTGCTTAAAGGATTTAAGGTACACCTTCTAATCTTGTGTACCTATACATAAATGCATGCACATATTCATTTAGTTATGTATAAGTATGTGCGTTTATACACATAGGACATAGTTTTTAAAAATCTCTTTTGAGAAACTTTTAAAATTTGGATTACTTTACTGAAAAGGAATTATATTAACCATAAATAAGCCTTAATAATCTTGCCTAATCTAATACAATACATCATGAAGAAATTCCAATACCCTGAAAGTTTTGTTTCTCTTTAAAAAATTAAAGAAACGTCATAACAACACTGATTTGTTAAAAAATGGCCTCATGTGGAAATAGTTGATTTTGTTGCATTTCATAGTGATAAACAGTACACCAAATGGGCACAGTATTCTGAAATTCACATGTGGAAGACAGCCACATAAGTGTGAAGAGCAAAATTTATATACAGGATTAAGGGTAAAAGTGTATGTTACAACATGTTTGCCTGATAGTGTATAATTGCTGAACATTATTTGTCGGTTAGGGGGATCAGCTAAAGCCTGGTGTATAAAAATTCATGCCAGTAGGAAATTTACTATAAATCAAAGTCTAGATTACTCCATAACATTATGTCTTCAAGTTGTAAATTAGCTCACACAAATTTGGCTTTCTGGGTAATGAGCGACATTTCCAATGGAGCTGAAACCTACCATAAATAAGCTCCGGTTAGACACAAAACCTCACTTTCCCTTCCTTCCACCAGTCTGGCTGGGCACCTACGTGCCCACGTTTGCTGCTAGACTTCCTATTTAGAGATGGCCTGGGAGTATATCCTCCAGTATGGGTAAAGGACATCTATCTAAAGCCCTGGCTGTACAGCACCCCATGAAACTTCATTTCCCTGTAGCACAATGGAAGTTATTTTCTGTGGTAGCTGGGTACAGTTCTACCTTCCCGTAGGATGCCATCCCAGCTCCTGATATTGCACGGGCCTCCAGGCATCATGCTGAAGTCCCATGGCTCTGGTGCCAACTGGCGTTCCTCATACATGTCACACAACGCTGGTGTTAGGTATGAACCACAGGGTACCCAGTGCTTCTGCCTAGAGGAGGAGAGATCACAAGTTCCTTTTAGAGGTGCTACATAGTACTGTTTCTGTTGTTTTAATGCTTTCAACTGGCCCTGGGATAAGGATAAAGTGAAGAGGGAAATAGGTGGACCGGTTAGCAAGAGGTCCACTTTGCAAAAAGAGTTCCAGAAAAGATGGGGTTTAGGAGGCTGTACTGTCTCATTTCTTCAGTCTCCTCCAGCCAAATGCGTCACATTCACAGAACAACTACAGCCAATGCTAGCACAAGAACTAAGGCTGATGACAGTTCTAACTGTAGTGCTCAGGTACTGTGCTAGTTTTCTGTATATGCTTTTTCGTTGTCTTTTCCCAGCAAGCTATGGGATAGGTAACATGTGTAGGAAACCAATAGTGAAAAGAACCCAATAGTCAAAGAGGGTCTAGGTCAGATGGCCAAGGTTGCTAACTCCAACTCAGAATTTTCAGATGTTCTGGAGCCAGTACTAAATCCAGGTGTTGCTGACCCGTAGCTTCTCCCTTAACAGACCACCCCTTAGATTCCTCCAGTACTCATACCTGTGACTTGTGCCCATTTCTCTTCAGGCTTTTACTCTGTTCTAGGCTCCTCCACTTCCAAGCTGATGAATGTTTCCAGGGAAGCCGTGGCCCAGCTCCCTGTCTCACCACATCCACTCACTGGCTTCTGGCTCCATCCCTGCAACAGTGCCCACCTTTTCCATCAATTTGTGACTAAGGAACTAAAATCATCGGTCTCTCCCAGACTTCTTCTCGGTGACGTTCTCCCTCTCGGTTTCTGCCCTCGTCTTCCCTCCCTGGGGTGCAGACAGGCCTGCTTCTCACATATCCAGGGCCCAGGAGCATAGCACAAATGGAGGGACAGTTTGGCTTGGGTATCTTTTAAGTTCCAGTTCATATGACCAGTTAACTAAACTTACATCAACAACAGACTTTCCCAAGAGCCACTTTGGTGTTGTGATATGCAGGCCCTTGAGCAGAGCCCTGCTTGCCCAGCCTTAGTGTGGAACTAAGCTCACTCCCAGCTAGTGAGACTTGGCAGGAATCACCACCAGGGGCCTGGCCGCCACTCCCGCCTCCAGTGCACAAGCTCATCTCTTTCCCCTGGAATTGAGAGGTGACGGGCTGTACGGGTTCACTGGCACACAGACCGCCCCCGGGAAACCAAGAGGGCTGCCCCTGCCTCACACAGAACAAAGCACGCAGAGAAAGGGTGGGATAGGTTTGTGACTTCTGCCACAGTGACTCTGAGAGGATCAGGAAGGGAAAAGAATTTTCCCAGTGGATTTTTCTGGTCAAGGTGGAGAAAGTATTCTCAGTATCTTTTCTCTGTCCCATCCTCTCTCATTTATTCATATAATCTCTCTTTCCTTTTCCTTCTCTGCCTGCCTGCCCACTCTTCAACCTTTACTATCAGGGAGCAACAAGGAAGTTGGAAACAGTAAAGACGGAGAAGACCTTTTACCTGAAGTTCTGTGGTTTGGGAGGTGAAAGGCTGAATGAGGAGATTCAGGCCATGAGATCTAGGGGGCCTTTTGGAAGGAGGCTGGCCTCCTGATTTTGCAAGGCTGTGAACTCTCCTAAAATGTCCAGTGAATTAAAATCTGTTCTCTAGGTACACCTGGGAGTGAGAGTCACTGTTGGTGCAAGCAGTGACCTATAACAATTTAAAATTTAATGAGGCAAGAACTAAATTTGGCTTGTGTTTTACGTCTCTTAAAACTTGTAAAACATGCCATTCTCTTAAACATGTTAAAATAAATATTGGTAATTAGTTAATATTAATGGTTTGTTATTTTGATGAAGGCCTTTCTTTTTAAATGGAAAATAAAGCCAATTGACTGGAAAAGGCATGGTGTGTTCTCCTTGCCAGCCAAGGCCAAGGCAGCCTGGCCTGGTCACCCACTGGGCGTCCGTGCTCTACCAGGTGGCAGCCACCCAGGCTGACGCCGAGGCTCTGGGAGAAATCAGAGCCTCCAGAGCAAGGAAAAGCTGGCCTTACAGAGCCAAAGCTGCAGAGTGAGCGCAGACGTCACCACCTGTAAACCAAAGCTGCGGGAAACCAGGGAGCAGGCCCCCAGGATCAGACCATGGTAATAAGAGAGCCTCAGAGGGAAAGCGGAATAGCATTGCTTCTTAAAGCTGATGAAAGACCGTAGAGGTGGGAGTCCCTGAGTGCCTTGTGTCTGCTCCAGGCCACAGCTCCAGGGAGTGCCATTTCCCTGGTGTCTGAATGCATGCTGGCCCAAGCTCAGGCTGAGGAATTCATTTAACTTGCTGGTAGAGCCCCTGGTGACACAATGCCTCTCTGAATGAGATCCCGTGGGCTTTCTTCCCACCCCAGCAAGGTGGTTCTTTGATTCTGAGGCTGTGCCCCCTTGACTCCTTTTTTCCTAAAAAGTAAGGACCCTGTCTCACCTACCCCTTTTGGAGGCTGAGTGTCTCATATTAAAAGCGTGTGTGAAATGAGAGTCTCGGAAGGCAGTGGGGTTAATTACTGCTCTGAGCTTAAGTAGGTCAACCAGAAGGACGTTTTCTGAAAAGATGATGATTATTGGGCTTTCAGTTGGAATAGTTTGGGCATCAGGCAGGGGTAACAACCCAAATTGGGGGGAGAAGAATAAAATGACAAGAATCTCAAATTGGATAAGTATATACACAAAGGCTGCTTCCTTTCCCTCTGTAATCTTTGCTCTTTTCAGTATATTCCTGGAGTTCAGTCACCTAAAAAACATGTTCAAAGTTTTCTCCTGTGTATTCTCTAGACATTCAGGGCAGTTTTAACCAAAACTGCCTTTCCCAGGGGTACCTGTGAGCGGTATTTTTTAATTGAAATTAAAATTTTAATAAGTCAGTGAGTCACTTTCTTTATCTATTGAATAATGATTAACTTGGGGCCCACTTTCTGCCCAGAACTATTCTAGGTGCCGATATTCTCATCTAGTTGGAAGGAAATAATCAGCAAGATAAGAAAGGTAAATATTAGGGCCACCTATATGAAACTGCCACTTATATAGGTCTGAAAAAATTTTAAATGGACTATTTTGTATGGTTTAGCTTAGCGTATGGTTTTTTGACAGTGATAGAAAGAGTAACCTGAAAGCTTAATATTAGAGATTAAGGAAGCTCCTCGAAGAAGTGAGTTCTGAACAAAAATTGAAAGGATTAAGGGAGCCAAACATGTATGTCTGGGATAGAAGAACATTCCAGGTAGAAGGAACAGCAAATTCAAAGGCCCTGAGGTGGGACCAGCTTCTCACATTTCTGAGCTTAGTCTTGATTCACAGCTGTTACGCCGAACCATTCCTCCTATTTAGGGTGCTCTTTTCCACGATTTACTCCTATGCGACCCCATTTCCTCCATCCCTCAGGGCTGCTTGGAAATGTATCCTTCCTAGGAGGGCCTCACCTGGAGCTTCTCCCTTCTAACTCTTTAGCACTGTTCCTTTAAATTGCTTCTACCTGAAATTAGTTTACTTGTTTTGCTCTCCAAATAGGCTTTTTTTTTTTTTGGCTTTTCTCGGGTACCGGGCATCGAACTCACGACCTTGCGCTTGCCAGGTAGGCGCTGTGCCGCTGAGCTAAATCCCTAGCCCCTTCCAAGTAGGCTGAACTTCATTCTAGGCTATCATGTTCACTTTGTATCCCTCGTGCCAAGCACAGTACGTGTTGCTGGAGTTGGTGATCGTTCAGTAGGCAGTAGGCGTTGGATAAGTGCATGAGTGATGTGAAGACTAACTTAGGCATCCAAATGGCGCCTCCTTCTAAAACGTGTGTTCTGATGTGCAGATCAGCCTTCTCCCCGTCCTTCTACATGTTGTGCATAGCAGGCGCTCTCACATTTGTTGAATGAGTGTTGAGTAGCGCACTCACAGATTGAGTCAAACGCAGGGAGGACCCTTCATTTTTCATTCTGTATCAAACAATGCCCGTCATTCTCAGCAGTCATTTCTTTCTCATCCTCGAAACTCTTTTAACCTAGTGCTCCTGAAGAACATTACCCAGGGATCCCAGAAGGAGTAGAAATCTCCTTTCCATTCCTGGTTCCAGTGGAGTCTTCATTAAACTGGCCTTTTCTGGTTAGGCAAGGTCCTTAGGGATCTATACAATGACGGACCACTTAGTCTCCTGGGACTTACAGCACTGCAAGGGAACAAGGCAGAGAAGGGTGGGGTGACTGTCAGTGGTACGGCGCGTCTGTCACACGGGGAGTTTTCTGTTTTCCTGCTTTTGCATTTGTGCTTACAGGAAAGGAATCTGCAGTTCAGACCGCTAGTATCAGTTGAATAGACTACCTTGCTGATGTCTGTGGATTCTTTGATGGCTCTTGAATTCAGCCATATGAGAACGGCAGATATGTTAACAGTGGAAGAAGGTGGTAGTAACTTGCACATTGACGCCCTTGGCAAAAAGAAAAAAAGCCCTTTGAGCAATATACATTTTATAAGTACTACATTGTAATTGTGCGTGCTGCTGGAGCTCTCCATTTATGTGCCTGACTCTAGCTAGCACCTCTCCTCTTGTTATTACCCTTCCCCCTTGTTAAATTATCAGCCCAGCAATGCTTCAGGACCCCTGCTGGGTTTTGCCCACCAGCTTATCCCTGGCACCAAGCACAGGGCCTGGAGCACAGGGGATCTCCATAGCTATTTGCTGACTGAATGACGGAGGGAATAAATGAAGCTTTTCTGAAATCCAGACTGATATGACCTGGGAAACACAGCTGACAGGAAGATCACGATGAGCCAGGCTGTGTGGAATATAGGCCATCAAATCCAGGATGGGAATGTGCTAAAGCTCAGCAAGACTGGGCGTGTTCTTTGTGTGTGTGTGGTATTTGTCCCCAGGCACTGGGCCCTCAGAGAAGATGAATTCGGAGTTATGATTCCAGAGTTCTGTCCACATACTAATCTGGTGTCTTTCAGAGGACTGTCTATCCTTTTCAAACTATACCAGATAAAAGAAGTGGGTGAGAATGCGTGTGATGCACTACAAGAGTTCTCACTTTGTTCCACAAGCTTTGCTTGCTCCTCGCCCTGTCGTAGTCCCAGGGATGAGCTCCGGTCCACTTCCCTCCACATCCACCTGAGATGCCAGCCCCACCTGACCTCCTTGGGTTATTGCCAAGGCTGCACAGCTCTCATACTGCAGTTGGATTTAGTTAAAATGTGCACACCAAAACTTGTATGTCTAGTTCTCTTTTACTCTGTCCCCTTTCCTGGTAGCCAAGAAGCGTGTGCTAGTCTTTGAGTGGGGCATGGGCTCCTCTCCAAAAATGGAAGCTCTGCTGTTGCCAATCTTGCCACACAGTAGGGGTTTTGATGATGTGCTAGGACTTAGTGGGGCCGTTCTTGAGCTTGACTCAAGTCAGCTATTCTCCTGTCAGCTTGGGCTGTACAGTTCCATTTGTGTTCTAAGACTTGGAATCTAGATCAAGCTGGGGGTGGGGTCCTGAGCCCTTCAGCAGATCCTTTTCCCCAGGAGTATGGCCGTGGGCCAACTCTTTTGAAAGATTGTGTACTACTGTCGAGCTCTGTCATGCTTATTCAATTAGAAAGGTTTTGGTGTTCTTGTTTATTCTTCCTGAGATTTATGAAGAAGAAAACAGAAGCAATGGGGATGTTCATCGTTCTATTTAGCAAAATGGTTGAAGCCAACTCTACCTCAGCAGGCAGAGAATAGAGAGGTTCTTCAGGTAAGGCCTAGAGTTCCTCAGTCTCTTAGCCTTTCTGGTCGTGCTGCTGTGGACATGCAAAGCCCTCTCTGTTGGCACATGAGCCAAGTCACCCTGACAACTAAACATTGGATAGCAACTATTTTTTCTAAACTACAACCTCTGCATTCAAGTTTAATTGCAGTGTTGGCACTTTGCAATGAATAAGTGAGTTTTGTATTGCAGTTTGTGGGCTCGATCTCTAAAAGGTTCACCATCACTGGATAGCCCCTGACTTTAAAGACATCATTTATGATGCTTTGTATTTATACACTATCTTCACGCTGTCGTAGCCCTCATGACAGCTGCTCCCTCAAGGGGCAAACTTTGTAACAACCCACTCCCTGACAGGAGTTCCCTCTGTTAAGGATCCCTCTGCCAGTTCATATTGTCTGAAAATGTTTTTTTCTGAGCCAGGAGGGCACAAAGCCACAACAATAGTTGTATGTGCTACGTCACTGGATGGAAAACAATAGCTCTCTCAGACCCTGGAAAGATTGATTGCCGCACTTATCTCTAGATTAAATATGAATTTGGGGGCCCTTTCTGGTCAGTCTTTGCAGAACCATTACACCAGTTTGAACAAAGTACCAATGGCTGCAGATGGATGGGCAACTTAATCTGCTAAGAAAAGTAGCTTTCAGATCATTCTTGTATCTTGTGAGGAAAAATGTCTCCTTTTATTCAAGTAGGTAATATGGGTAATTGCACATGCTTTGCATAATTTGATTTATGAGAATACTGTAGTTACATGTGTTCCTTGGTCTGAATTCTCTATCTTAAGAATTCCATTTCATTCAGTTGGGAGATTAGGGACAGAATATGAATATGAATGTGAATGAGAACTTATTATAGGAAAACTCAATTATGACTTATTTTTCTGACCATTTGAAGATCCAGAAGCACATACTGACAGCTACTAAGATACTGTCTTGACTTGGATTAAAACTGATCCAAAAATTGTTCTAATAAGTAATTCTTAAAATGGATACAGTTTGGCCCAGAGCTAAAGGACTCTAGTTTGGCAGCTGTGTTCTAAGTTTGTATGTTGCCATTACACCAGGAAAGCCCCACCAAAATCGGGGATTGCTGGCATGCACTCTGCTGTTTGTAGCCAAACTCTGCTGCATACGGTGGAGATGTACTCCCCTCACTTCAAAGACCGGCAAAAGGAGGCTCCATGTCATTGTTCTTAGTCTCTCAGTTTTACTGAGTGTTCGTTGGTCTGCAGACAAATTCTTGGGAGATATGGGAGCAAATTCAATTGGGAATTCATTCCAACAATTACCAGGAATTGCATGTGAAGTTGCATAAGGAACTATGAGAAAATCTTACTAGTTTGGAATCTGTTCATTAGATTTTAAGAGTTAAAGGTGAACAGAACTTTGCTTTTGTTCTGTCTAGCTAAGGAAGGCTTGATGAGCCAACTGACAGCCTGGCCAGAGCCAAAAGCAATCTTCATTCCTGTGGTCCTTTGACCAACAAAATGTCAATCCCATCACTGAGGGATTAGCAGTCTCCAGCCTCTGAGCTGAGTATTGAAGACTGTAATGCACACCCTCCTGTGCACGCAGTTCAGGGGAAAGAATCTGATCACAAGTAAGGACAAGGCAAGTGTCTCGGAAGTTGTGATAGAAGTCCGTTCTGGGAGGAAGGAGAGAGTGGCCTTTGCTCACCTGGAAGTGAAAATTGTGTAAGAAGGAAAAACAATTGCCTGTAAATGGGGACAGTAATTACAAATGCGCTTCTCATCCGTTATGGCTGTTACAGAGGCGTAACTGAAGTTAAACTTGTCTGTCTTCAGAAAGGTAAACAGTTCTTCTAAATGTGGAGAACATGGCAAGGCTCTCGATGACAGAATAGTACACCTCGTGCTTTAAATACAAAACTAAGAACTATAAGATCTTTTCTGAACTTGATAGGGTAAGAACAACAGTAGAAGCATTTCTGAGAATTCAGTGGCTCAGAACTTGTTTGGAGGACTTGAAAAGTTTGAAAGAGGCAGTAGGTCTACCTGTAAGTTAATGAATGCAGTGAAAATAATGTTCATAAAACTACATAACAGAAGTCCAACTTTTGTTTTTCAAAGAAAAGCTTTAAGTAGCTCTGTTATTCTTCAATGTAGTAGGCGTGATTAAGTAGAAAAAGAATCTAGACACAGACAGACTTAAATGTGGAGTATCTTGCTGTCTAACTTTAAAATGGTAACATCCTGGTCATTCCCCAAAATAATGCCATTTTCTTGGAAATTCCTTCTGTGATGCTGTACTTACTGTGTGTTTACCTCGTCTTCTAACCAAGCTGTAACTCACACGAGGTCAGGCTCTGACAGATTAACTTCATATGCTTTCAGCTGGACCAACCAGGACTCTGGTTCCGCCATACTGAGCTCCATGACATAATTGTAGCCCCTTGAAATAATAAGTTGGGTTTCTCTTTCACATAGTAGCTTTTTTAAAATCATTAGCCATTCCTCCCTGCTTCTCTCCTTGTAGCTTTTCCTTCCTGAACTCCCTAGTTTGTGATATTTTTCTGTGTTATTCATCATATAGATTAATTGCCTGAGTATGTGCTGTCACCAAGACTGGTCCAAAAGCCTCCTAAGGTCTGAGGCAGCTGCAATTGGGGACTTTAGTTTCTTCTACCAAACCTTCTAACACAGGTTTTCTTGATTCAGCTAGTTTACAATACTGACAATATTTAATATTAATTTTTTACAGTAACCCTTGTGAAAGGTGGGACAGGTTCTTATTCTTTTGTGTATCTGTTGCAGTTGGTACAGTACTGTATTATGTTTGTCACACATTGATTTTTCAGTGACTATGGTATCAGGTTCATTACCAACAAGGAATGTTTTCTTAGGCAAAATGAGGCTGGGATGACCCAGGAATTATGTCAAGGCAATAGTGATAGCTTATCCTCATGGTTTCCCTTATACAAATAAAGAACAAAATAAATGATAGACAATAGGAAATGAGGAGATAGATCTTTTCCAAAAGGGGAGGGCACTCGGTATAGTGACACACGCCTGTAAATCCAGCAATTGGGAGGCTGAGATATGAGTATTGCCATGAGTTTGAGGCCAGCCTGGGCTACATAGTGAGTTCAAGCCCAGCATGAACTACATAGCGAGACCCTGTCTCAGAAAAAAAAAAAAAAAAGAAAGAAAAAAGACCAAGAGACAGAGGGAGGGGGAGGAGCAGGAGGAAGAGGAGGTAAAGAAAATTAAGATGTTTCATGTACCTGTAGCAACTCCCCATGAGGAATGTGATCTTTACCGAAAACACATACTAATAACAAATGAATGGGGTTTTCAGATAAAATCTAGGAAACCTAAGGTAAAGCCAGAAGTCAGATAAGCAATGGAAAAGTTTCAGTATAAGCATGTCTCATATATTGAGCAAGATCCACTAATAATATTAAAACTCAGTTTATAGGAAATTCAAGTTTGACTAGACTCCTGTTTGATGAATCAAGTGACTCTCCCTTCAAAGCCTAAAACTGTATCGAGATCTTTATTTAAAAAGTTTGCTGACACCCGAGCTACAGTAGTAAGAACGTTGCTAGTGACAGAATAGTAGGAGTGAGAACAGTAACAACAGCAGCCACTGTTCTTTTGTTTTATTATCAGTGTCAGTGTGCTGTCACTTGGTCCCAAAGCAGCTGTCTTAAAGTTGGCACAAGCTATATTGAACAATGAGCAAGGGATGGTGCTGTAGACCACATCTCTGTCAAATCATTCAGTACGTCCTGATCTATCGTGGGCATGCCTATTAGTTTTGGAGGAAGGCCTATATCTTTTCATAGTGTTTTTTTTCACTGGTTTGTAGGATACCCACTAGACTCTACTGTTCCAGAAACAAATCAGGACAGTCCTAAAGTTTCTATGTCTCATTCTTTTTTTTTTTTTTTTTGTACCAGGAAGCTAACTCAAGACCTTGCACTTGCGAGGCAGGCACTCATACCACTGAGCTATATCCCCGGCCCTGTTTCATTCCTTGGTTAACTTACTTTATATATTTATTATATGGGTCAAATAATTATGACTTTATTTCTGGATTATTTTCTCAGAGTTATTTTTACATGGTAGAGTCAGAATCACCTCCATGTAGACCAAAGAGATACCCTATGGGAAACCAGATTTGGTAATTATTGAGCATTTTGTGGAGCTATCCTTAGAGCAGTCTTCCAATGACCTACTCTTGTGATTCAGGTTATCTTATGGCAAAGGTATATTAATAATGTTTCACAGTTCACCCACCTTTCTCCCCAAAGCATATGTGAAAAAACTTTCCAAATGTATTGAATGGCAACTGGGTCGTATACCTCCGTTTTGCTCCTTAGTCTGTTTCAACTGTTTCTGAACTAAAAGTAAGAGTGTTTCTAGCCGTAGGAGGCAGCAGATATCAAAGAGCTGATCAATGTAACTACTATTAAAAAAATGAGTTGAGGGTCTCCAAAATGCCCTTAATCAATTTTTCACAACCTTACTGAAATATTTGCTCATTATAGTCAGACTATTACCTTTAAGGAAGAAGGTGATGGGAAAATAAGACAGATTCACAATGTGTTTCTGAAACATCCAGTCTGCCCCTTGACTCTGGCAGTGAGAAGCACATTAATTTACTGATGATATCGCAGGCTCGGTGATGTCCGCGTGTTGCTCTCTCCAGGCTTCGACTTTGCCTTGTCCCGCAGTTAGAAAGGGATGAGGCTGAAATCTATAGTCTGTTTTCAGATGATGCCCTTGACATTAGACTACTGTTTGGTGAGGGGTTTTTGTTGGGAGGCCTGCTGATGCTGCATAGGTAAATAGATTGAGCCCAGTGGCAGAGTTTGTGTTATGAAAAGTCACAGTGATGGAATTGACTAACTTTTAAAGAACTTCCAACCAAAATGTTAAAACTTCAAAAGTACAAAGAGGAGCTCATTCAAGTCCAGCTGAATTGCTATTTTTCTTTAGAGTAAAAATATACTCCATGTAAGTTGACGTGCACTGCTCTTCAACATCACCTGTAAAACTTGAAAGTGTCAGTCATTCAGATAATTGGAAACATATAAATTAAAGAATGTGCAGCTGTACAGTTAACTACTGGGTTCATTTAAAAGACTAAATTTACTAAAAAAAAAAAGGTAAAAGTTGTTGTTGTCCCAAAACCCTCCTTTCTTCCCTAGTTACCTTGCAAAGAAAGAAAAAACAATCTTCATATTTCTTTAGTGAATTTTAATGTTACATTTTTTGTTGTCTTTCATCCTCGAGTATGGAAAATAGAAACTACCATGTTTATCATGCTTATTTTGACCTTAACCTTTTTTTTTTTTCTCTTTTAATGAAAGTTACTTAAAATGTCCCAGCTGGTCTGACTGCTCTGAGAGGGAGGAGAAAATAGCAAACCTTCCTTCCTGTGCAAATGTGGACAAGGGGCGAGATTTGTGTGGTTTAAGTGAGCTACGAAGGTGCTCATCTATCTGTCCTCATGAAGAATTTAAAAAGCTGCTTCTTAAAACTGTACTTTTTACAATGACTACCAGCAATAGCACAGCAATGCACCAGCTCAGAGATTGACTGTTTCCTTTAGAGCCCCGTTCACAGTGTGCTTTAATTTATGCTCTGTTGGATTGGTACGAAAGGAGGCCTTGTACGGATGGTTAAAATGGGGAGCCGTACGTGGCATAAAACAGAGTTGTTTTCTGCTTTTGAAGTTTTGCTTGTTTGTTAGAGGGTAAAATTTTATTTCACATTGAATTTTCACTGCAAAGAACTAAAAATATGAAAAATCTGTCAGTCTCTACAAACAGAAAGGAAAAAAAACACCTTATCTGGTAGAATTTAATGGTTAACCCTTACCTTAACAAGCCACATGTTTTGAATTCCCCAAATAGATCCTTTTTTAATGCTTACACATTATTTGTGGGTAGACCCAGTACTGATCCATTTACATTCTTTAACATGGACCCACTGTAATCTTGGAAAATGTTATAAACATTTTTTTGTTTGTTTGTTTTTACAGAAAGATTGGTTTGGCTTTTAACATATAACAAGCACAGTAGAAAGCTCTCTTAGATTAAATGGTGGATTACATTTTGGCTATAGACCTGAGCCACCTTGTCAGAATGCCCACTTTCAGTGTGCAGACTAGCAGTGTTCTTGGAGACAAGGACATTTCACTCTGAAAGTTGTAAAGTTGGGGATAAGTTATCTTAAATGTTCCAAGATTCCTGAAGCACGAACAGGAACTCTAGGGTCTGTGATGGATGACTAGAAGCCTTTTTTCTCTCCTTTCACAATACCAATCAGAGAAGTTACAAAGATGGTGAACTTGTGGGAAAAGCACAAAATTCGAGGAGGAAGAGGATTCTCTGAGCTCCTGGGTGTGAGTGCTGCATAGGTACCCTTTGAAGTGATAGTCATCCTTAGGCGCTGAGGAACCCAATTCACATGATTTGGCTTAGCCCATTTCAGAGTCCTCACCTGTTTCAGCCACAGATTGGAGTCCTTTACTTCTACTTCAGAAGTAGATGATTTTATAAGACACAGTCTTTTTTTTTTTTTTCCTGGTACCTGAGATCAAACTCACGACCTTGCGCTTGCTGGGCAGACGCTGTGCCGCTGAGCTAAATCCCCATCCCCTAAGACACAGTCTTTTGCACCAAGAGTTGTAGATGAAGCCTGAGCTGTGTTTCTTCTCCATGGTCTTAAAGTCATCCATGTGACCTTTGAGAAGAGCAGATGATTCGAGTCACTGAAAGCAATTCAGAGACTTACTGAGAAATGTTGGCTAGCCAAAAAATTGAAAAGTTATTAGTTTTTAGTTATTAGTTATTAGTTCCAGTAGTCATGAAGTGTGATTCTCTCCAAATGATGAAATAATTACTATTTGAATACATAAGATAAGTACTCAAAGGCATAAATGTGTACATGTGTATATAAATATATATTTACCCTGATTTGATAAAAATGCTTCTTAAAAAAGAGAAATATTACCTGGACCTTAAATAAAATTCACCTTTAAAGATATTACAGTAAGAACATTCAGTTAGTATTTACTAAAAATTAGAATTACATTTCTTAAATTGTAAGTGATTTGACAAATAGTTTGTATGAGTTGCAATACCTAACATATGAGAATGTGTAAAATGAACAATATTCATAGGGGTTTTTTTTTGGTCCCGGGAATTGAACTCACGACCTCAGGCTTTCCAGGCAAACACTTATGCCGCTGAGCTACATCCCCGGCAATATTCATAGGTTTATAGCTCCACTTCTTCCTCTTCCTTTATTTCCTGGATGCTTACTGTGCATCACAGCTATGTGAAGTCCACTACATGCAGTATGTCATTGATTTTCCATATACCTCCTATGAGATCATAATTACTAGATTCCTTTGATAGATGCAGAAAGTAAGGTATTTATTTTAAGTTGAGTCTTGTGATACTGTCATTTTGGGGGATGAGCATAACCAGACGCTGGCAATTACATGGATCCACCTAGTATAATCTTACCATGATTTCCTTCTTATATGGAGTAGGATTTAACTCTTATCAAATTATATTGCCAATATGAACTGCTTCACCTCAAATTCTGAGAAAGGGCTGGGGATTTAGCTCAGCGGCACAGAGCCTGTCTGGCAAGTGCAAGGTCGTGAGTTTGATTCCTGGTACCGGAGAAAAACTCATATTCTGAGAGAGACCAGTCTAGCATGCAAGTTCTCTGCTGTCCCTCAGATTTCCTTACCAATCCAAACTTGCATTACTCTAAGTAGCATTGTGGTACATTTTTTGTAGATGTCCTCCAGAACAACTTAGATATGCTAGAATTGTTTATTCAAACTAGGGAAAATGTCACAAAATAAAAAGCACTTCTAAGCTGGAAAAGACAATAATTTACTATTCTTCACACTAACATAACTTAATATTATCTTCTGATTAGCATGATTCACTTTAGTTCCAAAGGGTAGTCATTTTTAGTTCCGTGTGGAGCGCTTTCACAAACAGCATGTTGAATTTGTTATGTCTTCGTATTAACAAAGTGATTTTGAAGGTAAAATTTGAAAAGATAGGAGCGTACTTTAATATGGATTTGGGAAGTGTGTTTTTCTTTGTTTTTCTATATCTTAGTATCTTTTAAATTGGAGTTAAGAGAATAGACACTGCCTGAGGTGTTTGCTTTGGTCGGGGGATGGAGGGTGTGGGGTGGGAAGTGAAAACGATGTTAAGGAGGTAAAAAACGTATAAAGGACCGACACTTTCTAGCAGGAGTGGTCTTCCAGGCGCCTTCATGGCTTGGAAACAAACAGTTCTCGGTGCCACTTTGATTCCAAGCAGATTTGAGTCTTTGTGATGAGGGCCGGTGTTTGGAAATAAGTCATCAGAAGACGTCAGGATGAACCAGAGACCCATTAGAGTCCAAACAGTCTTGGATATGTCATTCATCTGCTGCTCTGAGACTTTTAATTTTGAAATTTTAGAAAGATAAACTAACCGGAAAAGCAGCACTCCTGAGCCTCAAAAATACTTACTGTCATGTCCAATTTCCCACTTCCTATGTTCCGGCAGGCCCATATGAGAAGCTCCCTTGCACCTTTTAAAGTGAGACTAGCCTTGAATATTTTGACGTCAGCTGCATACGCTGAATCCCCCGATACTGTAGTCACCTAAGCTCATGTTAGCATCTAAAAACGCCTGCTAGTGTCACCGGTTCTTATAATTATCACTACCTTCTTTTTATAGGTATAAAAGCACTTGAAGATGATAAAGTATGTCTAAGAGTCTGAGTATAATAAAATTATGACGGGGTAGCTCTATAGCTTAGTGATTGTGGTTCAATTTGTAAATGTTATAAGTGTTTAAAAATTTTTTTTTTCTCCAGCAAAGCGAAAACTTTTAAAGACATTAAGCCTGCCAAATTATAGGCACTTACTGCTGGCTGACGCACTTTTCAGCTCAGAACCACAGAGGGACTGCCAAGCCTGCTCCTTCTCATTACCTGTTCTGTGTCTGGCCCAGAGTTTAGATTTTCGAAAATGGAAAAAAGCTGTTTGTGAAATCACAAGGCTCTCGAGCTCTTAGTTTCTTCCTAGTATCAACGTTTATTTATTTAGTTTTGGGCTAGGTTTCAAGAGATTGAAATTGGAAACAGAGAAGGTGACTCTGAACACCATTTATCTGTATATAAGCGAACGTTCAATGTACGTTTAATTTAAAAAATTGCTGTTTCCTACAAGAGGGAGCTATTTTTCACATTGTTACAACATTTTTAGAGGTCACTAGGTGGTCATGTCACCAGCGGGGAGCTTTTGTTTGGCAGGCTGCGTTGGCAGTTAGTTACAAATGCCTCCCATGATTCGGCGTTCAAAGGGGGCTGCTTTGCAAGTAACAAATACTTACAACCTGAGAACTGAAGTATAAAAAGTAGTGACAGGGGAAAATGTTTGGAAATGTAAAACAGCATCTTTAGTGGCCAAATTGGGGTGTTCAGGGAGTTGAAGATTACACGTCTACTTTATACTAGAGTTTAGCATTTACAGAAGCAATAATGTCTTAACTACTGTAGTTGGCTGTCACCTTGCTTCTAGTTAGCAAGCGCTCTTAATTTGTGACTCACTGGTTCCCGTGATTTGGAATATCGTTGGGTTTCCTGACAATAATCTTTATTAGCTTCATCCCGCACTTTTGGCATTCTGGTGGTTATTCAACCTGTGCCTCTTGGTCATTTTTCATCATAAATGCTGGTAATTTAAGCAAGATTAAGTGGGCAGCTAAAAGCACCAATTACCAGGGCTTCTTCTGGGCCGCCATATTTAGACAGAACAGTATTTCAAATCTGGGATAAGTAAGTTATAGGCTGTCTTCATGGGGAAATAAATAAGGGAAGTGCAGATGGGTCTTTGAGGAAAGGGCTAAGATGAAAAGAAATGATGAATAGTCAATTAGTAGAGCTACAAGTATTTTGTTTGTAATTAGTGTTTTTAAAGTATAAAAATGGAGATTAATTTTTGCCTTTGTATCGGGGAAATTGTTTTGTCTTCTCCCACTTCCTACTTTTGGTTATCTAAGGAATTCTGCTATCACATAAGAACACAGGAGTTATTTTGCTATATGATTACAACTTGTGAGTTACAGGTACTTTTTTAAAGCTAGGAGCTAAATTAATTCAATTTGAGTAAAGAATTGTCATGGTGCATATTAAAGTAGAGAAGCCTAGGAATTTCAGACTTCTTGAAGAGGACAAAGAAAGACATTTGTCACCATATCTGTCTGTAGTTTTTAAGAGAAACTACAGATTAATTGGTGGGACTTTTGTTTCTTTGACCAGCACAATCTGTTGACATATTTCTTACTATAATTTTGGGAAATTTAAAAATTTTTAATGTGAAAGTGGGCATCTGTCATGGCTGCCTAGGTCTTTTTTTGAAGCAATTTAATTCATATTCTTAATGACATTTTACACTTCTTCATTCCTTTGCAAAAAAGTTTTGTGTCTGTGAAAATCATTGAACTGCTGACTTTAAGTATTCAGAGTCTTGCTAAATGATTAAGAAAAGAAGGCCAGAGTCAAGAGTAGAAATGCTGAATACACTATCAGTTTTGCAGTTCTGTTTCTATTTGTCAAAAAAATTAATTTCCTTTCTCCAAGTCATATTTGTTAAAGTGTGTCAAAGTAGAATTGTGATACCATGATAACCACTAGCAATATACTAAATCTGTAGATGGGGAAATACAGAAAAGTGAGAATATTGTTACTCAGTGTTGCTGGGTAAACCAAGCTGGCCTCGGATTCACTGTGTGACCCAGCCTGGCCTCAAACTCATGATCTTTAGCTTCCTGAGCAAGTGCTGGGGTTACAGATATGCAACAGGATGCCCCGTGACAGCTCCCTTTTCAATGATTTTCTCTCCAGGTCTCTAGACTTGGTTAAGTTAATATATTCATCTTTTAGCTGAGAATAGTAAATTCACAAACTACTCTAATAGCTATAATTTGCACTTGTAGTAAAAGTAGCTACTTCTCAACTAAGTGTGCTAGATGGTTTACATATTTTATCTTGTATACCCAGTTAAAGTGAGTACAGGTATTCTTTTTTTTTTTTTTTTTTTTTTTTTTTTTCCCTGGTACCGGGAACTGAACTCATGACCTTGCGCTTGCCAGGCAGGCGCTTTGCCACTGAGCTAAATCCCCAGCCCCAGTACAGGTATTCTTTATCTGAAGGGCTTGGGGCTGGAAGTGTTTCAGATTTTTGGAATATTTACATATTCATAATGAGGTATATGAAGGATGAAACCCAAGCCTAAGTATGAAATTTATTTTTGTTTAATGAATACCTTATACACATAACTTGGTGGTAATTTTTTATTATATTTTTAATAGTCTGCATGAAGCTAAGCAAAGCTTCATGGTGTGCAGTGTTCAACCCATGCTGTCACATTGGTGCTGAAACAGTTTTGGATTTTGGAGCATTTCAGATTTCTCAAGGAGGGGTGCTTAATTTGGATTAATATTTTCATTTTACAGATGAAGAAAGTGAGATTCATAGAGTTAATCGACTTTTCCAAAACCACGCAGATGATAGTGGTTCAGAACTAAGATGTGAACCCACATCTGTAGAATGCCATTAATTGAGTCAGTGAACATTGATTAGATGATTGGTAGATTTAAAACTCAGTTGTTTTTCCTGCCCTTGCATTATGGTAATATTCTAGTAGCAGGGAAACACTAGGAAAGAAAAACTGTCTCGTTTCCTCCAGATAGTCATTTCAGCTTTATAGATTTGTGTTTTCCCAGTTGAAATTCCTCTTGGCTGTTTGGATTGATGATCTTATATTGGCTTGATAAAGTTGGCTTAATTGATGGAAGCACTTGCCTCATTCACAGTATGTCCATAACAGGTGTTATTTAAGGTGATTCAAATAGCAGCATCCTTATTTGGGATTTAGAGGCCACAACTTTGTGGGTAGTGATACTGATTGTGTGGGGGATTTTACAGTTTTCCAGACGCCTCCTGTGGGTCTTCTCATGTGAACCTTTCAATAACCTAGGTGGTAGGGAATATTAGTTTTGGTTTACAGACCCCACCGCTAAAATGCACAATCAGGGACTTGTCTGAGGCACGCATCTAAAATCAGATAACTATTTCTATCATGTCTTTGCTTTTTGTTTTCCATACCGATGTGTCATGGGTACTAGTAGTCTCCCGTTCTCCTTGGGGCTAATACAGCATGGCCCATTCAGGAAGAGCCATATAATATGCTTTGTCCCCTGAATCCTAAATGATGCCGTCATTTGGGGAGTCTCTTTTTTGTAGATTTAGATAATAACTTTTTAGATTTGGGTTCAATCCTTGAGTATCCCTGGTAATGAAGGAGTAAACATTCAAGCACCAATTATGGAACTGCTCTCGGCTACTTTCACTGACAGCGGCATTGTGACTGAGGGTTAATCCTCTCATTGGGGTTCAGCCAAGTCCTGCCTGGGCTCAAAGAGAATGTGTTGTGTTTTTTTCGGTGTCAAAGAAAAGGTATCACACAAGTCAGAGCAACAGCTAGACATTATCTATTTTATGTGGAGGATTTATAAAATTGCAGACTGTCTGGATTTAAATCTCCACTTCGCAATTTACCAGACATGTCAACTTGGCGAGTTAATTTACACCTCTCTGCTTCTACTTTTTTATCTATCAAATGGGAGCATAATAGCACCTATATCATTACATTTTTGTGCAGACTGAATGAGTTATTACATGTAAAATTTCAGCATAATATACTGTCCGCTACAGAAAAAGTGCTGGTGTGTGTTTACTAGGTATTCCCATTTGCGGATTGATGGCATGTCGCCTGACTCTTCAGCCTTGTTGACAAGACCCTTCACTTATCTTGACGAGGGCCAGTAGAGTGCTGGTAAGCCAAACTGATGGGAAAAAAGCACTGACTGGTAGTAATTGCCGATTTTCATGGTGTAAATACTCCTACAATGGCCAAGGTACAAGCCGACCCTTGGAATTAAAAGGAAATGCGCACAACTGGCTCCTACTATCCGGTAGCAGTCGCTTCAGCATGCCAGACCACGTAAACAGATCATCTGGGCTGTATGGCCTTCAACTCATAGCTCTTTCATTCGGTGTGACTCCATTATTTCAGGTGTCGTGGTGATGGGGACCTCAGGCCATAGCCGATTGACCTGTATTGGGTAATTGATTTTTCCTTCCAGAAAGGTCAAACATTTCTCCTTGTCTCTTAAGCCTGGAGGTCGTAGCACAGTTATTATATAAATTGTAGGTCTTTCCAAGAAAGGTTTTGGATTTCCTCCTGTTGAAGGTCCTGGAGTGACTTTCTCACTGACCTTTCTAAAGCTCACTTGTTAGCTCTTTTCTTCTCCTTGATCTAACCCCATATCCCTCTAATACTTTTTTTCTTTGATAAGCCAGCCACAATGAGTTTCTTTTGCTGTAACCCAAAGAAACCTAACCAAAATATGTGTTGTAGCACATTGCTGGAATTCTTTCTTTGGGAATCACTCAACGGGATCTTCTGTTGTTTGTACCGATACTCTCAGAGATGGCTGTGAGGCAGGCAGCCCCTGCCATTCACAACAGCTCTGACTCAGCCGTACTTCCCCCTTTGAATGCATTGGCATCAGGCTTAGCTACTTTTGACATCCATTCCTGAGTCCAAATATAGATCTGAGGGTATTCCTGAAAGGAGTCTCGCTCGCATTCACTCCAGCAGAGAAGTGAAGGCATCACCGCCATGTTTCCTAGCCTTCTCCCGCTGTTCCCACAGGCATAAGTCCCATCCCTATCTGCATTGCATTGGAAATCCCACACAAGGGACAATGCAAGGAGCAGTGCATCTCATATTCCACACTACACCTTTCTGGCCTCTTCCGATGTGTTTTTCCAGAGGATTGATGTGGACCAACACAGCTTTTCCCTCCTTTCTGGTCACTGAGACCCCAGAAGAACCTGGGGCTCGAGTCCCCAGGAGCCTATTTGTGAAATAAGGAGATTATTCTCTGCCAGTATCCTAAGGATACCTTATCTGAAACAGATGTTATCAAAGGAATAGTCACTTAGTAAAAACAATTTGGCTTCACAATGATGTTTATAAGGCAGTAAGCTCAGAAGCCTCAGCAAAATTTAAGGAACTTTTAAAAGGAAAAGACAAGCCCCCATCTATACAGTGTAGAGAACCAAACATGTTTTCCAAACATGGCCTGTGTATAATAGTGTTCAGGAATCAAATGAGTGCTTTCTAGACTTCGAATGCCATGAACCAATAGTATGAAAAACTGTCTTTGAAAAGAACCTATATTAGATAACCTAATTACGGTACTAAACTATTCAAACATTAATTACTATCAATACCACTTAAGATCATTTTAATTCCAAAAAGTAAAAAGGACATTTGTAAATTTAAAAATAGAAGGTTACATTCCCCAGAAAAGATATTGGCAATCTTTTTCCCATAAGCTATATATCTTCATGTGTGTATGCATACATGTATGAAAATGGCAGCACTAGCTACTACTGTACCAGTCTTTGGGTTGGCACTTAGGAATCACTTACTTTGAATATAATTTTCTCTCATTAGTTCTCCAATATCCCTGAAAGTTATACATCAGAAATAGGTATAAATAAGCAAGAGAGAAACAGTTTTAAATAATCAAATCCTTTCTTTCCTCAGGAACTTGGGTTTTCCAGGAACTTAGCCATGCGGAACCCCTCTTTTCCTTCCTCAGCTCTTTTAATCCTACTCTCCCTTCGTGCCCTTCATCATCCTTGCCCTCTGTGAAACTTTCCCCCATCATCTGAGACCAAAAGACATTTCCTCCTTGTGCCAACCAAGTAATTTAAGAAATGCCCAAGAGTGTGAGCTCTGGAATCACGTGGATGAGAATTCCATTTCTACCTTTAAAAGCAATCTAACCTTGGGCATTCTAGTGAAATCTCACAGTCTCAGTTTACTCAGCCTTACAGTGAGGATAAATGTCTCTTCAAAGGCTATTTTGAGAACTAAATGAAACAATATGCCTTAATGTTGCCTTGCATATTGATATGGTAATCAAATGATAATTATTGGCAATTATTATCCTATAATAGAGTCATTAATCACCCATCAAGTATCTTCTAGCTTATGATTTAAATTGTCATATGTTTTTATTTTCTTAACAGGAATCTAAGGCTTGCAAGCGTTGTCTGTTGCTGGCTGATCATAGCACCTGACACAGTGTTCTGCCCCTAGTAAATTCTCTCTGGATGTGGACGGACACTAAGACACTGGCTGACGGTGTTAGACTGCCGATCTCTTATGCTATCACCTGGAAGTGTGCAATCATCCTTCAGGATGCTTTTTTATTGGACCTCTCTTCAACCAGGCTTTGGAGAATCCCCTTAAGAGTTCTGTAGCCTCATCCTTCTTTGCCTCCAGGCTTTTGTCCCCTGACTTGAAGTTCAAATGTAAACAAGTTGCTCGACTGCTGCTCTGTGGAGCTGGGCAGCCTCAAGGCTGTCCAGTCAGATAGATGATCTGCTTTCAAAGCAATCAGTTGACAGATTAGTATCTCAGGGAGTGGTAAGCAGTGTCAGGCTGGAGTCTGGTCACCAGGATGTTTTCTCACTAAGTGATTTTCCAGGTCTGAGGGCCCCTATTATGGGATTGAGTTCCATCACCCTCTGGGCTTATAGTCCCCTCCACCCACCTCCAATTAGTGCAGGAGTCTGTCTTGCCACACCGGCTTAATTACCTCCAGTGTCCAGTGTTGGATGCGTATGGAATAATAGCTGGATATCGTGGAGAGCTAACTGTCTCAGCATTTTAAATTGTTGAGTGTATGAAGTGATGATAAAGCACTAAAATTTTCTGTGGACATGTGTTATAAACAAGTAAATCAACAAAGAAATCATAAAGCTGCTTTTATTTCGGAAGAAAACTATTAGATTGAAGCATGTAAAATTGGCACTATTCAACTAGTCCTGATCCACAGAAAAGTGTCGTATCATTCAGCCTACCAGCTAGGAACAAGAAGTATGATTTTTCTTTTGGCTTGTTTCTGAGTGCCTGGTTTGTACTGAATATTCAGGTCAAATTGAAGATGATGGTGAAGGAAGGGTGGTGATGATCAAATTAAGGAAGCTTTTCAATCAATTATCCCAACATTTGGTACATGGAGGTGGGATGCCATGTGGATTCTTATGCCTAGCCTTTGGATCAGTATATCTTCTTTGGGCATCTTCTTTGCATGATTTTCTGTACAGTGGGGCATTTGCTCCTGACAGTAATAGAAGGAGGTTTGTTTTGTGGCATCACCACAAGATTGGCCTGTCCTCTGACCGTGTGGAGGGTTTTGGAGTCTTCAGTGTTACAAGTTCCATGGAAGCGGGGATGATGTCTGTCTCCTTGGTACATTCATTCCTGGTACCTGGTCCACAGTGGGTACTTGGTACATACGTACTAAACGAGTTAAAGGAATTGAAGGACAGGATTCTGATCCTTGGCTTTGTTTGGTCTTGCTTTTGTGGCCAATTAAACATCCACTCCGAGGAGCTTGTTCAGTTCCACTGCTTCAGGTTGGACTTCAAAATTTCAGATAAAACTGTTCCTACTTCCAGTGATCACTGCTTCTGGGGTGGAAATTTTATTTCCATGAGCCACAGGCCACCCATACTGTAAATCTGAGGCTGCTTTCTATACCATTGTGTCTTGGGCTGGTTCCCTCACAATTCTTTCCAGATGTGGAGCGCTTTCAGGTAGTTTACCAGACTCTCATTCGGCATCCACTGTCTGGTTTTGCATTCCCTCACCCTCTGAGAAGGAGCACTCTGGTAGTGTCTCACATATTGTATTCATGAGTCCAGAAATTTCGAGTAACTCACGGATAAAACTTCTCATTATTTCTGAATCTTCTAGATGTTTGCTATGGATATCACATGAGCCAATTGCTTAGTAATGCAATACTTAAGATACATGTGTGTAGGTGTGCAATTTTATACTCTTGTCCTTTGGGATTTAAAATTAATTTATGGCCATTGAATATGCTCTTGCACCATCTTTAAGTTTATGCATATGATACATTGGTGAAACTTCACCAGAAAAATGACCAGGTGCATTTACTTTTTGTACTGTTGACACATATGGCAAGTAAGTATACTTTAGACAGGCTCATTGTGTTTTCATGGTAGCATGATAACATCTTCAGTTCTGTTACAGCTGTGATAAAGTTGGTCTCACTTCTGTCCCTCACAATGTTGAAGTGTGTATTTCTAATCTGGCTTTCAGACTACTTCCTGAGATGTGTTGCCCCCAAGTTACCAGGTATAAAGCCTGCTTAGAAATTGCAATCTAGTTTATTCTGGGTATTCTCATACCGAAGCCAGCCAAGTACAGAAGTGCTGAGAATTTGATTCGTTTGGAAGCAAATCTGTATCTACTGAGTGGCCTTCTTTAAAAAACAACAGAAAAGCACGCAAAAACCAGACAGCTAAAGCATGCTTATCACCTCCTCACTGGATCCTCAGGTAGCCCAATCTTATATTAATGAGAAGCTGATGCTTTGATAAATGATCGTTTTATCAAAGAACAAGCAATGTTAGCAGAGGGGGAATTAGAATGTGAAATGGTATATCTGCCTCTGCGTCATGGGTCTCCCTTATAGCTCATGCTCTTCTATTTTTATAAGCCTATGTTTGGTGCTTTTTAAAAACACAGAATAACAGAAATGGAATTACTTCAGAAAAAAAGGAAAATGGCAGTATTTATTGCAATGGCCACAAGATGGCAGACCTAAAATCCAAACTTCTCAAAGTAGCTGAGACACACACATGAGGAATTACATCTTTGAGGATGCTTTAAAAGCCTGCAGCTTCCCAAAAGAAAACTTTTCTAGGCCATAAATTATTATCTAGTTTTTTGGCGGGCAAAACAAAAAATAACAGCTTTGAGTTGGTGGATGTCTGTTTAATCCTCCTCCCTGGTGCGAGTGTCGCCTCCCAGAAACCTGCTCTTTGCTTGGCCACCGCTCTCACCCGCAGCACACACAGGAAGCTGCTCAGTTTCCTCCCCCTGTGCAGAAGGTCCGCGCCTTATTCCCCCTCACAGAAACTCTCAAGCAGCTGCCTCCCCCAAGTTCAATCTGGTGTGTTTCTCTCTACAAAAATTTGTTCCATAGAACCTTAATTTGATGCAGTGGTACAAGTTAACGCTTAAACCTCATTTTAAAGTGTGTGTGAACAAAATTCTAAAATGTGTCCCCTTTTGCGTATATCCTCCTCACAGCAATAACATGCTGATCTATTTTGTTTCTCATCACAGTTTAGCTGGTGGGTATAGTCTATTCCATGTAAACATAAACAAAGGAAGATTTGATGTAACATTAAATACTCAAATTAAGAAGGGAAACATCTAGTTCACAGTATAGGAGAGCAATTTGCTTCTCTGTGCAGAAACTGACTAATAAATCTTAGTAGTTTTAAATGTACAGTTGAAGGAAAATTAAAGCATATTGTGTTAGGGAAGTTTACATATGCACATGCACACATGCGTATACATTTTGGTGGTGGTACTGGGGATCGAACTCAGGACCTTGCACTTGCCAGGCAGGCGTTTATGCCAATGAGCTATATCCCCAGCCTCACACGCATATACATTTCACTTACCAAGAAGAAAAAGAATGACTAGATGCCCTGGGGGCTAAACATTGGCAATGCTGGCAATTGTCTAGCAACTGCTTATTTATAACCAGAAAGTTAACGCAGGGGACTAAGTCTCTTGACGGTAGCTGATCACCCTTGAACAGTAGGTTTAGTTCAGGTGAACGTTGGGCAAAGCCACGCCCCACAGTGAGGTCCAGATGTGTTTGGTTTTCCCATTACCCATAACCAGTAGCTTCCCAGCGCCTCTGACTGAGTGCGTTTCACATAGAAAGCACCTTGGCAGAGTTGAACAGTCAAGAGAGAAGCCTTCTTGTCAATGATTGAGAATAACAAGCACGAGCAAGGGTCATCACCTAACAGTCCACACTGACACAGTCTTGTAACGGGTACTGGAAGTCCATTTCATTCATCCTCTCCGCCTTCAAAACTTACCAATTTTTAAGAGATTCTGTTTAATGGTAGAAATTTTTGAAGTTGTTTGACATTGGTTAGATTGTGCACTTGACCTTGACTTTTAAAGGGCTGCCTTTCAGGACGTGTTTTCATTTCTCATACTGTGTGAAATCACATCCTGCCTACCTCTGCGAGGCCTTTTGGCTGCAGTGATGATGAGCACTTATTGACCAAGTCAGGCCTAGGTGTCTGGGATGCCACTCTGCTATGGTCAGCAAATCTTTTTCCACGCTCAGAATCTGTTTTCTCCTTTAAGTTTGTTTGCAAAACAGATGTCAGCTCATGAAAGTCAAATGCGCAGCTTAATAGAAACCAATTTTAGAGGTTTCTTTGAAAGTTGTCTTTAAGAGACTCATTAACATGTTTAGATACATTTCATACAGAGAGGAGCCCAGTTTAAAATAACGCAAAACTTTCAAATCTTTAAATGTGGTGGTGGGGCTGGGGATTTAGCTCAGCGGCAAAGCGCCTGCCTGGCAAGCACAAGGTCATGAGTTCCGTTCCCAGTACCGGAGAAAATCCAAAAATAAATAAATAAATAAATGTGGTGCTGTCCGTATTACGTCAGAGAGTAGTGGCCAATATATATTGTGCGGTTATGTCAGGCACCAGACAAAATCTTTATAAGCGTTATCACATTTAATGCTTGAAATGTCTGAAAGAGAGAGTTACTATTATTCTTTGTAGTTTATTTAAATTTAATATAAGTTTCAAAGATAACAGGTAACTTGCCCAGGGTCACAGAAACAAAACATATTGCTGAATTTCCCAGATATATTTAATATGATTGAAAAGCTCAGACACTGAAAACTGATACCGTCTCTGAAAGACTTGAGCGATATTCTACTTGTGTGGCTAAGTTAAAAACGATTCTAATAAGCTAAGGTGCTCAAAAGAAATCCCCCCTCATTCCTTTCTCCCTTGTTCTCTTTTTTTTTTCTTTCTCTTCCTTTCAGATCGAGCACAGCTTTCAGTCGTACCTCACACATCACCAGTGCTCAGACTCAGACAGTGGTTCCTTCCATCTCTCGCTGCCTTTCTGCCAATTCTCAAGAGGGCTGGGAATTGGCAGAGTCCTTTAGAATGAGACCAGTAGCTCTTCCTGGCGTATATCCTGCTATGAAGGCTAGGCTTCACATTTGTAAATGCACGCTCGCAGCAGAATGCTTAGTGGTGCTGGCATTGCCGTCTCTTAGCGTCCTGAAGCAGTGTGGGCATTTGTGAGCCGGCTTGCTAGCCAGTCGCACCTGGAGGAACCTACCCAGGGGGCCAGCTGCCTCTCTGGATCTTACACTAAGCTAGGGTTTGGATAAAAGTTGGTGTAAAGAGCAAAGAACTTCCACAAGAGTGTGTGTTCCCTGTGTGAGGAAATTCCAGTTGTGTGCTGTTAGGTTTCAAAGACAGAATTCTCTGTAATTGGGGTAAACTATTTTTTGAGGTCAGTTTTAGGTGGGTGACAGAGAGCAAACCACACTGAGGAATCTGGGCTGCCAAAGGCCAGCCTGTATGAATCCGATGTGTTCTCCGTTCTTGCTGAGACCGGTGCTTGTTCAAATACATCTCACGCTGTGGGCCGCACCGCCTGCAAGCTGCTTGGCTTTTTGCGTGGGTTCTTCTACTTACATCATGCATCACTGTGCTGGTAGGTAGGCTACTCACTGATATCAAGAAACTCCTTTCTCAAGATTCTATTTGAAAATACACCTTTAAAACTGCAGCAGATGAACTTCTATTTCAGGGGCTGATCCCAGCAAACCTCTACCCAACCCTCTACCTCGGGGTGAGACAGAAGCTGTTTTGAATGAGATCTTGAGATCTTTCCTCACTCTCTGTCTGAAGTCACCTCCTACCAAACTTATAGTTGAAGATTCAGGTCATGAGGGAAAGAAAGCAGTAATTAACCGGGAAAAGTTGATTGAGCAGAAGTATTTCTTTTCCCACAGTCCGATTGGAACCTGAGTGCCTGGGGCTGAGCACCTTACAAAATGTAGGTTCGCCCTCCTATGTCATTATCCAAACACTGCTTAATGGAATGCATTTTTTTCAAGCATCTGCTTTTGGGGTTGAATGTGTCCTTAAAGATGGGTCAGCTAAGTAAAACAAGAGCCCGCTAGGAAAAATGTGTCCATGCTTCTGCCCCAAGCCAATTTATAACAGTCCCTAATTGGCTTGCTTTGTTTGCAGCTCCTAAAATTAATTTTAGATCCCCTCTCGGAGCTCAAATCATCATTAATAGAATGACAACAACAGGGAGTGAAACAGAAATGTTTACAAAGCTCCCCTTTAAACTGATGGTGATAAGTGTCTTGGCCGCGTATTACCGCCAGTGGATCTTGGAGAGCTCTATGCGGGTCCGCCACAGGCAATATGCAAGAGAAGGCATTTATCTTGGCAGTAGATGCCCTTCAGTTCTCTTTTGTTTCAGTCCAGGGAAGTTTTTTTTTCAGGGTGGCGCAAACCATTTTTTTTGGTGTCTTATTAGCTGTGTCTTGACTACCTCCTACAAACTGAATGACAACTTAGGGTTATTAAATGTGTTCTTGCCCATACTTTTATCCATTGTTAACCCTGACTAAATGCGGGGGGGGGGCATAAAATTCCCCCTTTTTCCTCCATTGTTGCCCATATTTGTTAAAGAAATTATTCCCCTTGACATTTGTTTAGGCTGCACTTTGATAAAATGCTGTCTATGATCCACTTTCTTAACTTGGCGTTCAGCAGACTCCTATAGATTTATTTCTCTTTGCATTATCTTATCTTCCTTCCTAGCATATTTGGGCTTCCTTTTCATATTTTAAACTATATTTTGGGGCATAGACAGATCACCTTAGTAACTGTATACTAGAGTATGGCAGTGTCCTAGAGATAATTTTGCAAACCTTCACTATATGCTTTATTTAGTATATGTACTGTGAAGCAAGGACTTTTCAGTGTATAGCTAGCCTCACTCACTGTCTGAAGATGTGTTTATGTGCAATTCCCATGTTATCTACGGAAAAGAAAAAAGAATAGATTAAGTGCTGAAATGATGTCAAACTTACGGGAATTCTTTTCAGGTTGACCAGGCAGTAACAATTTCTAAATTTATTGGGAAAAATAATAATTTTTCTTTAAGTTCCAACTTATATCCAGATGTCTTGTCACTAGTATTCTCTTTACACTCAAACCTTTTACTTTTTAATAGTGGATTAAAACTGCAAATAAAGGAAAGAGAAACTGGGATGGGGGAAAGGAGAAAAGAAGGAATGGAAAAGGAAAAGTGCATATATATATGTATGTGTATATATGTATGTATACATATATATGTATATATATATATATGAATTAAGAGAGCTATGCTACTAATTTCTATGAGTTCATTGAAAAGAAAGGGTTGTGCTTATATCATCTGATCAGTTTTTCATGCCTATATGTTATAATCTGAGCAACTACTTTAAAGATAACGATAAGCAATGTGCTAACTATTGTTATTCTCCTACTATCTTGTTTTGAAATTTTGTATCATTGTTTTTGTTGTTTTTTCACTTTAAAAAAATAAATAAAACTGCCAATATGCCATTCTTCCTAGTTTATGAATGGCTGGAGCAAAATTGCCCATGGTGGTTATTGAGTATTTAATTTAAGCCTTTTAATTTATTCCAACATTGGCCAGTTTCTCAAAACGGAGCTTGACATGGTTTTTGTGAGGTATTTGTCACTAGGCACTTTGTGTCAGTGTATTGGCAACTTAGCTCATGTGAATTGTAAAAGTGAAGAATCTGATGAAGGGTTGACAAAATGACGTTAGTCTTTATATGAAATTAGGTCTGTTATCCCCGACTCTGGAAAACACCTGACCTTTAGAGTAGGATTAATGAAGACCTGTATATAACGTTGCAGAATTAGCTCCCAGAGATTTAAATTATTAGCTGACGTGTACCACCATAGTAGAGAGTCCTTTTCCTCATTTTATAAAACTTGTTGCATATAAACAAAGGTAATGGCTTTCTGTCAACACACAACTCAGGGTTGGCTTAGCCTGGATCCTTTTACAAACAGATGACAACCAGGCATGTCTTTACATACTCAGACATCTTTCCAAATATCCAAAATTATGAAATGTTCCCACTTTTCAAATTGTGATCTTCTGCTAATTACTCTTTGATTTAAGCAGACTAGAATTATTGAGTGTACATCTCAAAGTAACTTTAGGGGAAATCATTAGTTTTGGACCCGTATTTAAATGGAGATTTCAAAATATATATGGTTTTTGTTACACCAATTTTATTTAGAGATCTATATTTGTATAATGAAAGTATTTATAAAACAGATTTATGATCCAAAAGCAAAAAAGTGACAAAAACAAAAGTAGAAAAGGTTGTGAAGAACAAAATGGATTATTTTGTTTGCATATGAATATTCATGAGTGATGCTAAATGTACTTTTATAAAATGATTTTAAATGTGTTTTGAGGTTTAACAATTAGGAGTAATTTGATTTGAAGCTATATTTGGTGATAATGTCTATGAAGAATTGGAAATTTATTCATTTCTAACAGTAAAATAAGAATTAAAATTAATTTGCTGGGATGGTTGATGGCACCTTGGGAGGAGAAATAAGTATTAAATGTTTAAAAGCCTAAATCATAAAATTATAAGGAAAAGGAAATTTGGAACAACCATTCTTTGGGTTGGTGATGACATTTGTTAAAGTTGTTTAGATTTAATGTTATTAAAGCTGTTTAGTGCCAGATTTTGACTGAAGAGGTTAAAGAGTTAAAGAGGCCAAAAAGTAGACACAGGGAGTTTGGTTAGGAGACTACTGCAGCTTTTTAAATGGGAGTTGATGTTGGCTGTACCAGCGGTTGTGTGCATGTGACAGTATGCGTGTGCACACCTATCTGAGCATAATAAATAAGATGGGCAAAACATAAAAAGCCTGGGTGAGAAAATGAGAAAATGTTGCCTTGTGAAGCTTGTGAAGCATGCAGTGGCCATTTACTTGGTGACTGAAGAGAATTGCTTATAATTTTTAAATGCTTGCTCTCATGATCCTCTGTGGGAGGTATAAGCAGAAAGCAGAAAAAAAGTAAAAGATAAGTCACTCCATTCTACCGTAGTGGAATGATGACTACTATAATTTTGATGTATTTCCTTCTAATTTTCCTCCTGTGAGTTTAGGGATCTTACCGGATATACATGTATATCTGAGAAGGGTCTGAGATTTTTCCTACTGGTATGCTATCAGGTTAGCTACCTCAGTATAATGCGTGTAAATGACGAGGAAATTTTGGGCCGGACAGGATTTTATTGCTTATAGTGCAGACAGCAGCGTTTGTGTATTCATATCGATTGCCCTTGCTCGTGGTCCATGGAGGTCGGGGGTAGGGGAGACCGATGAACGTGCACTTGATTGCATTACAGGAGAACAACACGAAGGGAACTTGAATATTTTATAATGGGCAATAACATGCCCGCCCTTACTCTGGAAGGAGACAGTATTATACAGGGCAGTAAGCATGTCTCCCAAAGGGAGATATTACCGCTATTTCACAAGACTCGTCACTGTAGAGCACAACTATCCTTGAAAGATTTTAGAAAAGAAGTCACTAATACCTTTGCTTGTAACATGTACAGAAACATGAAAGCCTCATGGTGAATAGAACCTCACTTCAGTACGATTGCTATCAGCATTTAAAATGGCTGCATATAAATATAAAGAATCCGTCATAGAGTGGCAGCATGATTTACCATCGATTCCCAATTTTCCTAATATTTCGTTTCTACGGGAAAGGCTTTACTTAGACATTTCAGTTTGGGACAAAGGATGTAGAACAGTACAGCTGTCTTGTGTGTGTCGTAGCGAAATGTGGAGCGGATAGCAAATGGGCTCTCCTTGGCTGGAAGCTGGCTCCGCCTCTTCCGTTTGGCCTTCTGTATAAATAGTACTGGCTGTGAGTGGTGAGCGTGTCTGTTGTCTCAAGATGTTATCCAGAGGACAGGCTCTGTAAACCCAAATATCAATGCTGCTGCTGGGAGTCCATGCTGCACTGTTTCCCTTCTGGAAAGTGGAGATATTTCCTAACATGTTCTGCTACTCATACAACTGCCTAATCCTCAGACCGAAGCTCATACTGCCTGGCATTCACGAGGCCCAAGAAAGTCCATATGAATCCCTGCAGCAAAATGGAAAAAAATGTGAGATCCAAATAATGACCATCTTTTCCAAAGTATTCCGATTTTTTAAACGTGAAAGCAAGACCAGTGATAGCTGCAAAATTTTATAAAAAGTAGTCCGTAAATTTCTCTATTCTTTGAATCAATATTTTTTTTTTCCAGTACGGGGAATCGAACTCATGACCTTGCACCTGCCAGGGAGGAGCTGTGCCGCTGAGCTAAATCCCCAAGCCCTTGAATCAATATTCTTGATTACCCATTATGCTCTGGGCTCTTCTAGAAGCTGGAAAACTGGTGGTACACAAGACAGATGAAGTCCCAGTTTCACAGAGCATCTAGTCTAAAAAGCAAAGGAATAATAAATATTGAAGACCTTGTTAAGTGAAGAAGAGTGCTGCAGAAAATAGTAAACAGTGTAGCATAACAGAACCCTGATGGGACTGAAGGTAGAAGGCGGGGAAGCGCTATTTGAGGGAACAACCAGAGGAGGACTCTGCAGAGAATGCATTTAGCCGAAACCTGGAGGCTGAGGAGCTCTGTGGCAAAGGCAAAGCCTATGGAATGAGACCAGGGCTAACCTTCACTAAACAAATGGAGAATGGAAAGGGAACCCTAGTCAAGATCTCTGCCTGTCTTCAAAAGAAAATATTTCATGAAAAAGTAATGCTTGATGTTGAAACTGTTACCTAGTTTTGTTGGATTGCCTTGGAGACCTAGAACCTTCATTGAGGAGTGGATGGAGGGATGGATGGATAGATGTGTGAAGGTGTTTAAGAAATGAATTGATTGATTCTCTTCCACTTCTAATGTGTAGCTGTACCTGTGAAACCATTACAAGATGCCTCTCTCAGAAGACACCATGTGCCAGGCTCGGGGATTCTAACCTAAACTACTTTGTCCATTCTAGGAGTCAAGAAGGGAGTTTGTCTTAACCATATTTGTATTTCTTTCTCAGAGATCATAGCCTGTGGCTCATTTCCTCTCTAAATGCCAGTTGTTTGAGTTTTTTTTTTCACTTTATTAAAATGATCACAATAATCTTTATTTTCACCAGACAGGAAGCACTTCTTGCGGCAATCAGTGAAAAAGATGCAAATATTGCCTTGCTGGAATTGTCTGCCTCCAAAAAGAAAAAGACGCAGGAAGAAGTTATGGCCCTCAAGCGGGAGAAGGACCGACTAGTGCATCAGTTAAAGCAGCAGGTGGGGCCTCCTGCATGAAAGGTGTGTGTTGCTGGGCTTGGGGCCTTGGGTGCTTTCTCTGGAGTCAGCCACTGTTCATTTTCCCATGTCCATCCTGTGGGCTCAAGCAGCTAAAACCAGGTAGGAACAAAATGGGCCAAACTGGTGCTCGAACACAATTTGACTGCTTTTCTGATGGTGCATGTGGCTGGGCTTATGTGGTTTGCAATCAGCGCTGTGTTTCTTTTATATTAGCCTCATCTCCCCAGAAATAACTCTCAGCTCTCTTCCTTCCAGTGGACTTTGACTTTTAAGTCAATCCTAGTGGCTCCCAATTAAATTCTGGGTACCTTCTTTTCTGTGGGACCTATGCCCTTCTATTTCTGTCTTGTCCACTTTCTAGCCCATGTAAATAACTCCCCTCATCCAGTTCTTTAAGTTTCTTTCTCTCTATACTTCCAACTTTGGTTCTTCAACTATTTTCTCCAGGACCTTTCAGTGCAGGAACAGCCCCTCGCCCCTAGTACTGCAGACTAGAAAAGCAGAACCTCATGGCCATTATTCAGTCTAATTTTTAAGTCACTTTTTGTGCCATGATCATGTGCTTCCTGTTCTCTGGGCCATTGTATTTGTTTTCGTGGAAATGAGAGGAAAGGCATAGGCCAACTTGTGCCTTAAGTTCTTTGCCCTTTGGAGGAGTTTCTGGAAGTGGCTTAAAATGGACATAAGTGTCCCCGGAAGTCTACAGGTGTTATTTCTCCTCCATATATAATTTGGAGAACTTCATAAAGCAGTGACATTTCACTCAGCTTCTAACTTCATTATGAAGGCTGCTCAGCGCAGAGGTCTGTGGCCTCATAAGTTGGCTGCTCTTTCTAGCTAGGGTAACATGTAGCTCCAAAGCTCTGTAAACGGCACCTGTTTACTCTGTAGAGGATCCACACTGCTTTCCATCCCTGGGAATGGCTCTCTGCCTGCTTGGGTGAGCTTTACTAAGCACAGTATATAGGATGGGTAGAAGAGAAACGTGAAGGAATAAAACCCCTTAATTTACAATTGAGCTAAGCTTTCCCTCCTTGGGAAGGAAAAGGGATGTGTTAGCCCTAAAGCAGTTCATTTTTCACGGGGCTGCCTTGCTGAAAGACAGAGACTGCCGCCATGCCTGGGCTCTCTCCTCGCAGAGGGAGAATCTCAGTTGCTGCCAAACATTGGGGTCATTCCACAGAGCGGCATGCTTCGCTACTGCTGGCCCCAGGGACCGGGGACTGCTTACATCTGACCTCTTTGTTTGGGGCTGCGCATCTTCTACACTGGGTTTTCCACCCACTTGGCCACAGAAAGTCAAGATGAGCTTCCTTCTGTCTTTCCCCCCAATTCTTTCCTTGTACTCCCTGCAAACTCCCCTCCTGCACCTAATCTTTGTAGCTTTCTCCCACAGGTTTATAGACCTAAGAAACAGCCCCTGAACTCGAATATACCATGCACTTGTGATGCTGGCTACAGCCCAGATATTACGGCCAAGTACCACGGGTCCAGCTACGATGTATACATGATCCAAAGGTCTCAGGTCAGTCAGCTGCTAAGGAGACGCTCACCCCCAACCTGGGACCTGGGGATGTAGAAGAGCTATATCCTATTCTGACCTTTACTTCTTCTGATAATTTTTAGTACTCAGTAGCCATAAAGTTGGAGACCATAGGTGATAGCATCATATAATGATTCGCAGTGTAATTTCATTTGTTCTGTGGTTGCAATAGTTGCAGACTTGATGGCCACCCTACAGGATCAGCTCCTCCAAAACGGCCTTGCGAGGCTGCAAAACCAAGGAGCCAGAGGCATTGCTGTCAGTCAGATGGATTACTCAGAGTGGGCTTTTTCCTTTCTCTTAGATACACGTATCTACCTCGATGTTTCCCAATAAGGAGTTTTTTGAAGCTGCTTTCTTTTTCTCTAAGCATCTTGAAAATGCACTCCTCGATTCTAGTGAGGATCAAGTGTAGCCCTTCCGTGTGCTCCTGGGAAACTGCACAAAGCCTTCATTCTTTGCCACAGGCTTGGTTTTGGGTATCATGGGGCGCATTTGGGAAATCCCAGCTGTGTAGAGTTAGGCCCCTGCCTGGGCTGAGGCAGGATCTGAAGGCTTGCTGTAGAGAAAGAGGCAGTAAAGTAAGAGGCTGGGCTCCTTGGTGATGTAGCCTAGGTCTGAACTCCCTTCTTACGTCCTATCCACCAAAACAGTAAGAGAAACCCCACTAATTTAACTACCTTTGATGCAGATGGTAATGAATCTAACAGTGGTGACTCTTTTGCTTATAAAAGCAGTCCCTTCTTTTGAATGTTTACCATGGGCAAGGCTGTGTATTCAGGGTTCTCCGAGGGTTTTGTCCCCCAGTCATCACAGCCACCCAGCAAGCGGGGCCATAACTGAGACATACCGTATGGAATTAACTAGCCCGAAGACACACAGCTTGTAAGGGATGGGCCTCAGGCTTTAGATAGTCTCCTTGACTCCTCAGTACACACAAGGTTTAGGACCAAAATCACAGTGATAAGCAACAGCAGAAATTGTGAGGTTCCTTTATCTTCATAAGCCTGATTCAGATACCCCAAACCCAGTTAAGAAGCCAGGAACTGTAACCACTGACAGAGTACTGCCTGGAGTTCTTAGGCTTAAACTACTATTTGACCACATGGAGAGTAATTATTAATATGTACGAGCTTACCATATATGAGGCCTGGTTCTAAAGGTTTTATGTACATTAATTGATCAACTCCTAACAAAACTAAAGGGCTGATGCTCTTATAGAGAAAAAGCAGTCATCCAAGGAGAGAAACTTGCTTAATTCTCACAGTTGGACATACCATGATGTTTGTTAGAGATCCTTCGCCAATCTCAAGTGGATTTTACAGATGATGTCCATAGTTGAACTGCTTACGCTGACTTCTGTTTCTAGGTCTTATCATCTGGATATTTATGGACACTTCCCCGGACCTCAGTTTGTTCAGTGTATCAGGATAATAATGTGATTCAAAGAGTTACTTTTATGTGTAGTATATAAAAAGTGTTTTGCACATGCCTGGTGTGAATGAGCTGTTATTTATATAACTATTGCTAATTAATGTCACCACCAATCTTTAAAGGTAGTCTCATTGTTATTTCATACTTGCTGTTTAGCACATAGCTGGAAGTTGCAACTCACATAATGCAATACTATTGCATTATGGCAGAAAGAGCAGGCAGATGTTGGCACCTAAGCCTTCCTAGTCCTCTTCCCTAAAGATCAAGCATTTATGGAACAGTAGCAGACATGTCAGGAACTTTAGCCCCAGCTCCTAACTTCTACTGAAGAGGCCCGTAGTACTTGTTCAATTTGCCTGGTCTGGGTATACAGCCCATGGAGACATGAGTCAGAAAGGACAAGTCTTCACCTGCATGGCTGACTTGGAAGAGCAGAGCTCTTTTGGGGCCCAGCCTTTTGAAGACATGAGCATGGGTCTGACTTACTCAGTTTCAACACAGATAGTGAGACCAGATGCCTCATGAAAGATGCCACAGTTTTTCAGGCTTCCTGTTGGAGTGTAAAATATCTTATGCAGAAAACCTCTCCATTGACCAACACCATTCCCAGTGACCAAATATGAGTAATTCAACAACCACCACATGTATTATACTTTGCCATAGTAGACATAATGCATAATAGACACTCAAAAGGCACTTGTGTGAATGCATGATCACCACACAACCGGTACTATGTCAAGTGCTTTATGTGATATAAGTTTCCAAACAGGGCTGGCAGTATAACGCAGTGGTAGGGAGCTTGTTTAGCAATGCCCCCGGCCTTGGGTTTGATCCCCAGAACTGGGAGAAAAAACAGAACAAAAAGCTTACAGACATCTCATATTCTCCTCTTAATCAACCAACCAATAAATTGTGTACTTTCTATGAGCTAGGTTTTCTGCCGGGTGCTGAGGATTCACCCATGACAGGTGTTTTTTCTGCTGAGGTGAGAAAAGTATCACCCTCATAGTTTAACTTATCAAACCAAGGCTCTGAGAGACCATGTGACTTAAACACTATTATACCACTTATTCATGCCGTACAGAGTTGGGTTCAGGGTGGAGAGTGCTGAGATTCTGCTCTTGGCTGGACTGAACACTGCCTTCCTGAATCAGCACTGTGAGCCCTGGGTTAGTTCCCATGTCTCACAGGTATCTTCAGGGAAACCCAGTTCCGATGCCTCGGCCTGTGACTCCCAGCCTGCTCTGGGGGCAAGGAGCTTGGTAAGACCAAATGCTGCATTGGGATTAAACTCAGCAGGTGTTTATCGAGTTTTTACTTTGTATTATAGTAGTAGGCATTTTGGGGATACATCAGTGATCAAAATAAACAAGTACCCTTTCCTTGTGGAGCTTAATTTTAATGGCAGGAGAAAAGGCAATAAACAGTGAATGTAATAAATAGATAAATTATGAGTTAGAGAAAAGAAAAACATAGATAAGGGAGGATAGAAGTGCCAAAGTAGGAATGAGGGGCTAGTAATGACTCAAAAAGGAATTGATAGGAAGAACCTCTAGGGAGGGATGTTTGGGTAGAGGCTTGAAGATGGTGAAGGAGTGAGCCATGTGGACATTTAGGAGTTCCAGATGCTTCTTGTACACTTTTAAGATGCATAGGGGCTGGGGATTTAGCTCAGCGGCAAAGCGCCTGCCTGGCAAGCACAAGGTCGTGAGTTCAGTTCCCGGTACCGGAGAAAAACCAAAAAAAAAAAGATGCATTTGCCACATACGTTGGAGCCACAAAGAACTTATGCCAGAATCTGCTCGTCATGTGAGATTTTCAGGGAGGGTAGGAGCAGTGGCCTTGGGCAAAATGCTATCCCTGAGTTTCTGACAGCCTCAGCAACATGTCGTGGGAGCGCTTAGGCTGTATCTTCCTACCTGTATGAAGGTCGCTCCTATACCGTGTCCCGTCCACAGTATTTCCTGTGCCTATGGGCATACTGCCCTTCATGTTCGGCCAACCATTCCTCACTTCACTGAGCAGAAGCATCATCTTGTCCAAAGACGGATCTCATGTTCTCATCATCCTCCAGCTGTCACTGCTGAAAACCTTCCTTTGGTTCCCTTAAGTGTCAGGACACAGACAGATCAGACCAGTGCACTCTCCTTGCACATCCCATTCCCTCTGCCTGAATGCTCTTCTGTTTTTTCTTCACTTAGTTAAGGCCTACACGCCCAACCCTCGTCCGACAGCACTCCCACAGAGAAGCCTTCTGGAACTTTCCTGTACTGAATCAAATCTTCCAATTTGGCCCTTTATACTACACACATTTCTATCTTCCAGCACTTGTAACAGATGAAATTTTGCATTTGTTCTTGTGGTAATTAGACTAATAATTATCTTCTCTGCTAGTTTATGAGTTCCTTGAGGACCATGACCTCATGACATTTTTGCTCACTAGTCATCTGCAGACCTAGGGCAATTGCCAACCTGTAGTCAGCAATTAGCAAGTATTTGTTAAACATATGAATGAATGAATGAATGAAGGAGCCACTTGGGCAGCTTCTTAAGAGAAAAATACCAGCGATCAATCACAGTCCTGTTCCCTTTAGATTAACTTAGCTTCGTAGTTTTCACCCAAATATTCTGAGTACCCACCACCAGTCTGTAGGGTTTGGTAGAAGAGTAAGGCCTATTTGTCAGTTGATGGCCCCAAATCATGTCTCTCCCTTTCTTACCAGGTCTCAAGGCATTTTAAAGAAGTGCCTTTCCTTGTTCCTGAGCCATGGGATGGCGGCTAATCTTTTCTCCAAAGCTTTTGGCCTTTTTATACTTCAAATTCCCTCCAATTTCATGGATTCTTCTTGAATAAAATGTCGCTCAGTTCGCAGAGGTGGCAGGGGATTTTTATTATGAAGGGAGCCCCTCCATTCCATCCCCGAAAACCTTTGTATATCTCATAAATCAATTTGCCTAGAAATACTTTAACTTCTGTTAAACATCTGTCAGGAAATCCAGAGGTGATAGGAAATGAGTCCAGAAATTCCAGCTATGCCTAACAATGAAAGAATCTTTATGACACTCCTCAGGTGTTGACATCTGGATGGTTTCTGGGCTGAGCACTGTATGAAGGTAAAAGAGTAGTACAGATTAACCTTATGTTTCTTGTGGCATTAAAAAAAGAAAGGATTAAACATAGTTTGGTGGAGTCAGCATCTAAGTTAATCTAACATATTCATCCGGTTTCTGTTTTTTTTATAAGCACACACCTCTGATGTTTTGCTCTACTTCTAAGGGAAAAAAAGTATCTGGCCTCAAGATTTGTGCAGTCTTAGGAGCAGATCTCAGCTGGGATTGAGTTTTGTTCTTTCTCTAGGGGGGCCGGTTCCAGAAATTATTATTAAAAATTACCATCTTCCTTCTTCAGTGTCTGGACTCAACCCCCCCCAACTCTCTTCCTCCACCCTCGAAGAAAGGACTAACATCAAAATAATTAATTCTGAAATCATTGGATTTGCCTGCCGCTAAAAGGTTTTTGAAGAAAGCTTAAGACTAAATCTTACCCCATAAGCCTTATTCCCAAATGCTTTCCTGTTGCTGAAGTAGTGATACGCACATCCTTGATGAAAATGCCTTTTTAAAATGAAGTCCAGACACTATTGTTTAGTTAAAATTAGAACCAGCTTATTTCTCAGAACCAGTTAGAATTCTTTTGAGATTGATCAGAGATAAATTGTGCTTGGTTTTCTTTTCACTTTTCTACAAATTTTGGGCATTGCTTTGGCCACGAGGAAACATGCAGGTCAGTTGGGAGCAGGAAGGTGAGAAGACCAGGAGATAAATTCCATCATTCTCTGTTTAACCCAAAGTTTGCATAAGATTAAAGTCTTATGTCCCAGTAAATGTTCTGATAGCCATGCCAGGTTAGCACAGGTCTGGGTGGAGGCTCCCTGTCCTGCATTGTCCAAAAGTTTTAAGGCTGTCTTTAAGGACTAGCCAAACATATATGGTCATGAATAGGAAAAGGCAGAGGCTGTCCTGGACGGTGGTTGGGAGAGATAGGATCCTAGTCAAATTAAATGTCATCAGAGGTAGACAGTCATTGGTAAAGCAAGAAGCACCTAGGTAGAATGAGTAGACTGGTGGGTCTTTCCCTTCTACTGGAATCCATCAGGCTTGGCTTTCCCCCTTACACTGCCCTCGCATTGTATGCAGATGACTTTTAATTACCCTGTAGGGTTCAGAAAGTAAGCACAATTAAACAGCAGTGGAGGAACTCAAGGCAGTGGGGTTCCCATAGCCTGGTGTTGTGTTTGGATGAGCTCCAGAAAAGCTTGATTTGATCCCAGCATTGTAATGCACCACAGACTTGCTCCAGATCAAATTGCTGAAATGCAAATGCATTGGTTTGTACGGGAGACTCACTTTGGGTTAAGCTGTTCTTGTCTCTCTGGTAAAATCTAGCCACATCTCTATCTGCCTTTGACTTCAGTATGAAGTGTCTTTGCATTGTACTCTGGAGAACCCTCTTTTTAAAAAGAAATAGTGAGACTCCTCCTCCATAGGCTGATGTCAGACGATTCGCATGGAGGCAAACCTGAACTCTTCCATGTTACTGAAAATCATTTCCTCATAGTGTCCAAAACTGGGCAGGACACTTGTCTGCTTTCAGCCTGGAAATATTTCTTCCCCGGGCAGCTGGTGTCTCAACTCCAGTATTTAAGGAATCTATTCAAAGACTGTGGAAGCAAAGTATTTCCTCTGTGATTCCATGTGTTTCTCAAATCCCTCTTAGAAGGACATCTTCCCAGAGCCTCAAGGTAAGGCTGATGGACCTCCTTCTGAGTTCGTTATTTGAACATCTTGCTTGGGTGGAAGCCTTGTTTATAGACTACTTCAGTATTCCCTAAATGTGCATGGAGTACCTCTAGTGTGTGTTGAGCCCTCTTTAGCTATAAGCGATGTTGAGTTTTCCATGAGACTTGAGGTTTTATCATCTCTACCACCAGTAAGGTAGGTGTTAGCTCATGAAAGAGACAAGAGGAAAAATTGCTGTGAGGGGGTGGTGTTGTTTTCTTTGGTTTTATGCAGAAGTATTACTACCAAAGTTCCAAAAATCTTCCTTGCCTAAAAGGTCCAAAAATACTACTTTGCGGAAGTAATTCTTGAAATTCCTATAAATTATGTGATTGGCAATCGATAGTGTATTTTTTTGTGACGAATGCCTGTCCAACCATCATGCTGTCTCTCACCTTTTTAGGGCTCTTAGAGTGAGTATTCTTAACCAAAGGGAAAGAAAGCAAACTAAAACCTCACTCTCCTTTTTAAAATGTAGCTCTTTAAGTATAACGTGCAAGTAGAGAAAGTTAAAAAGACCAACTTTACCATTGTGTTCTCCTGCTTTTAGAAATGCACGAAGGAGAAATGGGTCCGCCTTCGAAGCTTAAGAGAAATTTGCCAGCCTTTATTCAATAATTTAAAGCACCCCCACAGCATCCAGCAGTTGGCAGAGCATATCAGAATCACAGGCTTAGTTGAAGGTGACCAAAACAGAATAGTGTGTGGATGCCAAGAAGATCTCTCACGTGGTCTCTCTCTCTTTTTTTAAATTCAAATTTCACATCTGTGCTCTATTTTTAAACATTTATTCTTTAAGTGATAACGCATGTTTTACCAAGCCTCTTATTGGATTAGACATGTTTGAAATCCCCTAGACTTTAACCTGTTCATTACCACCTCCAAAAACATCCAGATCCAGCTCTAAAGCAGCAAATGTACGTAGGGGAAATTTCCCAAGATGTTGGCCACCAGAGACTCATCGTGTTTTGGGGCAGAGGCGTCCCACTGTGTAGATTTGGGGACATCTTAGGGTCACCCTGCTTCAACCACGCTTCTCTGCAGGCATAATGTGAATTGTGTTGGTGCCTTTCATCGTAGTTTTACTACTCACCTTTTTCCACGGGAGGTACTTACAGTTCGTGAACTCTTACGATACACCTGGTAGTGGGCTAGAGATTTTAAATCTATTATCACAGCGACCCTGCAAACCAGGCATTAATAATCCTATTTCAGGGATGAGGAAACTGAAATCCAGGAGCTGTGCAGATGCTTCGGCCAGTGAAGGGTGGAGGCAGAGCCCAGGAGCTCTCCTACCGAAGCTCTTCCATGCTCTTCGCTGGAGCTCTCTTCAAACTGGTCAAGTCTAACTTGCAAACTGGGTCTAAAAAGAATAACGAGAAGGCCGTACGCCATGCTGTGACCACGCTCAGCACCCACTGCCAGCCCCGCCCTGTGCGCCCAGGGCCCCAGCTGCCTCCTGCCTGACCTGAGGCCATCCATGGTATGCATGCTCAGGAGGGTGACTTATCTCTTCCTTTATCACAGGCCTGGCGCTGCCACTGGGGGGAGGGGCTGTGACCCATCAAGCGTCCTGTAGTTTTCTAAGAAAATGTAGACGGCCTTCACACTTCCTTCTAGCTGCTTGAAAGCTTTTCCTCCTTTAGTTTTCCATTTTCTTTTTTACCATTTAACACATGCAAATAGCTCTTTCCTGATCGCTGTCTTTCTCTTTCCTCCCGCCCTCTGCCATTCCCTCTCTCCCTCCCTTCCTCTCTTTGTATAATTAAAAGTCCTTTCAGGCTGTCTTCACCATATCATTTAAAATGAATTGAAAAAAGACCCAACTTCCTGCCCTCGTGTCCTCTTGATGCTGAACTTCAAAATGAAAGAAAAGCCCTTTTTCACTCCGCGTCTGGCCCCCACTCCCTCTGAATGACTGTGTTCAAGTCATACTGATTTTGCAAATGATCAGCGCTGTCGTGCACCAAGTTTGTTCTTTCCTGGCTTTTGCACATAATAATTTCACAGGAGAAGGATTCTTTCCCCTCCTCGCTCGTGTTAAAGACAATCAGCAAACACGGAATTGACAAGGTCCAATAATTTGTGTTTCATTCAACTCCATTCTTTTTGGGGAGAGGCCATTTTTTTTTTTTCATTCTCTGCAACATGCTAATGGCAGAATTAAAAGTTTCAGCATCTCTCGTGTGTATTGTTGTTTTAACTGTACCACATAAAAAGTACTATATTGAGGGCTGGGGATTTAGCTCAGTGGCAAAAGCGCCTGCCTGGCAAGCGCAAGGTCGTGAGTTCGGTTCCTGGTACTGGAGAAAAACCAAAAAAAAAAAAAAAGTACTATATTGAAAAGTGATATTTGAAAATGTGTAAATTAATCTTTATTATAAAAGTAACAATGTAGAATTGAAAAATAACAGAAAAATTTCTGAAAAATATCAGACAAATAACAATGTAGAACAATGTAAATAAAAAAACTGTAAAAAAATTCACCCATAATCCCACCACTCAGAAATAACTATCATTAAGATTTATAGTTTCCTATATTGCAGTATTTACTTACATATTGAAACAAGTATATAGTCTGGTACACACTAAAGATTGCTTTAGCTTTTTCAACATGTAATATTCAATACATTTTCCTAGGTCCTTGAAAGCTTTTAAAAACATATTTTTTGGTTTATGATTTTTTTCATACTTGCTATAGTTAATTTTATCAGTCTCCTGTTTTGGGATTTCAATTTGTTCCTGGTTTTTCACTTTTACAATCACATTGCAATCAGTATTATAATGTCTTTTTTTTTCTGTTATTTTCCTTAAGATAAATGCCCAAAAGTTGAATTACTAGAATTATGGTTTATTTTTTGTTTGTTGTTGGTTTGTGATACTAGGGATGGAATCCTAGCCCTTTGTGCTGAACTACATCCCCAAACCTTTTTATTTTTATTTTGGGATAGGGTCTTGCTAAATTGCCAAGCTGGACTTGAACTTGCAGTCTTCTGCCTCAGCCTCTCAGCGTGCTGGGATTTAGTATGGATATTTTTAAGCATTTTAGTGACTTAAGAAATAGCTTCATCTTACAAATACACATACTTACATTTGTTTATTTTTAAATGACTGGAAACTACTTGTGTTAACTTTGCCAGGCTATACTCTGAAAACATGCCACTCCTTGACTTGAGGCTGAGTAGTATTGTAAGTAATACAAGCTCTCAGTAAGCTAAAAGAGCAAGAGGCGGAGGGAGAGTTTTAAAGCTTCTTAGGTGGGTAGGAGGTGGGCAGTTTATTCAGAAAGTATTTATTGAGCATATGCTATATACCAGATGCTCTTCTGGACATTGAGGGTGCTGTTAGTGAACCAAACCCACACAAACTCCTGCCTTGAGAGAGCTTATATTCTAGCAGAGGGAACAAATGAGAAACAAAAAGACATTGATTATACGGCATGTTAAATGACAGTGAAAATTAAGATAGTGTTCTATGAAGGGTCCAGAGGTGACTTGAATAAGGTTGCCCACGAATGCCTTCCTGAGAAAGATTTGAGCTAAGATATATGGGATGTGAGGGGTGAGCCTTGTGGGAACACTGCAGGAAGGGAGTCCTCCAGGAGACAAAACTCAACCAGAAGGGTTGGAATCCACTCTTCTCGGGGCCAGTACCCAAGTGTAGTTGCTGAGTTCACAAGGTGGGGGAGCCAGAACTCTTCAACACCAGTGTTTCGATGAGGTTGTTTTCCCAAAACTTATGCACAAAACAACTATTATCCCGATATGGTCATTGGGAAATACCCATTGGACTTCTCCAGCAGATACTTATTCCAGTGATCTTTGACACAGTCACAGAACAGAGTTGTGAAAAAAGGTCACAAGTTCTGATTGAAGAGAAAAACTGTCATCCCAGAAAATGATGAAAATTCACAAGAGTGGCAACTCAGAAGGCCAAGACATAGGGCTGTTTTTATGCCCTAGAAACCTCCGATTAACTGATCATCTTGTGGCAGGTTTATTTCCTCTTTCTCGTGGCCCTGCATCCCTAGAATTCCAAGCACAGCTCAGAAGCCAACCAGAAATTCTGTTGCTCTGGATGACCAGGGCTATGCCAAAACGCTGCAGATGCCAGAGTAGGAAGGAGGTGTGTGGGTCACACAGCCTGGCAGTTTCTGTTGTCACTATTCTTGGGTTTGGGGCCCAGTGCACTCTAAGATGTCAGGTGCAGCAGCCATTTTAAAAGGGGCCATGTTAAAAGTTTGAACAAAGGAAGGTAACCCTCCTTACCAATGAAGTCCTGGTGAACAGTTGAATTGTACTAAGTTAGGCAACATGCCATCCTTGTAATGCCCAGCATGTGAGGGGGGCCTTAGAATCAGAGTGCTAGCCTGCCTCTGGCTCCATCACACTGAGAGACTGTGCACAGCTCCTTGTACTGCTCTCCCCCAGGCTCAGGTCCCTAGCTAAAGAATGAACCAAAGACCTGCTAAAGGGTGTGGAATACTGGTCACCTGAGCTGCTCTTAGCATAGGCTAAAGGAGCACACAGAGTGCTTGATCCCTAACACAGGCCTGGAGGGTATACAGGCAAATGGCAGTGTTTGCTTTCATGGAGCTTCACTTGAGTAGGGAAGATTCTTTTTCTGTAATATAGTAAGACAGATAGATATGAGAAAACAGGGGTTCTTAAAAATGGCAAGAGTGCCAAGTGTCAGCTACTCAGTTTCTCCAGAACAAAATCCTGGGAGTCTGAAAACAACACCCTGGAGAGAAATCAAAGGGATTCCAAGCCACATGAGATCCACAGAAGAACTGACAGAGGAGAAGAAAAAAACAGGGTTCACTGCTATAGGAGAAATAGCTCACTGCCACAGACCTGAGACCATGCAGTGTGGTATGGCTGGAGCAGCTGTGTGGCTAACCTGGCAGGCAGGGGTTCAGTGAACGCAATTTTGCTCCTCACTGGAGACTGGGACCAGATGTGGACTTGGGGAGCCTTGTGTAGTCAGAGCAGCGGTGAGAACATGAGACACTCCCCAGCAGCCCGTCCCACAGTCATCAGTTGGTGAATGACCGAGAGCGACGCCCAGCACCTGGTCACAGGCAAGGTGCGGCAGCTGGACAGCATGACCGCCATTTTATCTCAGTGTGCCCCCCAGGGTCACTCCAGGGCCCACGTCTGGGAGTGGGATGAGGGAAGGCTGTCATCATAGTAGACAGCTGGTAGTTGGACAGCAGACTGGGGAGAACTTGGCTGAGAAGTAGGAGCTGGGACCCAGACTCCATTTTGGCAAATACCAAAAGCCAGTCTTAGCCCTAGCTACAAAGAACTAGAAGTAAGACTGGCAGTGCAAGCAGGCAAAAGACCTTGGCTGGTGATGGGCCAAGGGCATCTCCTGACCCCCGCCCTGTGACCAGTGACACAAGCAGGCAAGCAGCCTTGGGCAGGACGAGGCTGCCCTGTGACCAGCAGGCAAAAGGCCTTCTCTACCTGTGGTCGCCTGACCACCAGCTCCTGTAAAAGGGGCCAGAGGTGTAGCCAAGATCAGCCCTGCAGTCAGCAGGAATGCTACTGCAGACTTGGCAGAGTTATTCAGTACAGATTCCTGCTCTAAGGAGGGAAGTAACACTGAACTGGGGACACCAGAGGAGTTTTGTTTTAAATAATTTCTTTCTTTCTTTTTTTAAATTTGGGAAGGTTGTGTCGGTTTTGACCTCTATTGTTTGGTTTGTTTGCTGTGCTCTGCCTCTCTCCTCACTGGTCTCTCTGTATTCGCTTATATTTACAGGGGAATGAACTCTCTCTCTAGCCTTTATGTTTTGCCTCAAAATTCTTTTGCTCTGTCCTCCATTCTTTCTCTCCTGTCCTCTTCTCCAGCTCGGGTGGGGTTTGGGTGATCATCCTTAGTCCTTCAGCCTTCTTCTGCTGTATTTGTCTTCAGGTATCACTCTGTTTTGTCCCGTATCCCTCTTAAATTCCCTTCCCCACAGGATAAAATTACCCTGCTGAGGGGAAACCCCCTGCATACAAATTCTTGGTCTGTGTTGGATATTATGTAACTGTAGGTCTTGCTGCTGTGGTTAGAGATACCAAGTTAATACTTACCACAAATTATCAGTTTCTCAGATGTGCTTGATGATATTGCTATTGATAATTGTACTAAGTTAGGCAACATGCCATCCTTGTAATCAATTCTTCAACGTTGTGTGACAGCACTGTGATAACCTTGGATTACAGTCATCCTCATAGCCCAGTACCAAAGGACTAGGTGCTGAGCTAAATAGATGGCGGCACATCCATCATCCCTAATAAAGTGAGAAGATATGATCTTGGGACACACACAAAGACTAACAGCCAGCTATACCTGGAAGACATCTTAGAAGAGTAGACATTTCCTAGGAAAGCTTAAACACAAATGATAAAGCTACCTAAAATTTAAAAAAAAATACAAAAAACACAGAAAACAAATTAAGATAAATAGAAAATGACAAGATGCAGAAACAAAATTCAATCCCAGACTTCCAGCCCATCAAGGACAAATCTAAGGGACCATGAGATACAGGATATCAGAAGCCATTCACCTGAATTTACTGGAATGACAGGAGGAGAAATATTATACATATGTAGTTATAAAGGATCAAAACAGAAATAATCCCACAGGTTAAGAAAAGAAAAAAGATGGCAACCATAGTGAATGACTTGCTCAGCAAATCTAGGGTAGACATTGATTTAAAAAAAAAATAGATGCATAGAAAAATAATGGAAACCATGAGCACCCAACATAGGAAAGACATGGAATCCATGAAACAGATACAAACAGACATCCAGGAAATTAAAAATTACATTGAAAGTTTTCAAAACCAAATGAAAGAAAGTGAAGGTAGAATTTCAGACCTAGAAGACAAGATCTTGGTTAGTAATCATGAAAAGAAAGATCTCTTAAAAATAGGAAGGATGAAAAAAGAATAGCAAGGATGCAATAAAAGCAGTCATAAGACAAAAATTAGTAGTGGTGACTTCTCACATCAGGAAAATGGCAAGCTCAAATAAACAACCTAATGTTGAACCTCAAACTTCTAGAAAAAGAACAGCAAATCAAGCCCAAAGCTCATACAAGAGAGGAAATTATAAAGATCAGAGCAGAAATTAATGCAATTGAGGCTAAGAAAACAATATCAAAAAAATAAATCAAAGAGTTGGTTCTTTGAAAGATTAAATGAAATCCACAGAGATGCCCCTGCAAGGTGCCTAGTGGGTCTTACTGCTGTCTGCAGGACTGGGTGACCATGGAATCAAGACTGTGCAGGAGAAAGAGAACTAGAGCTGAGAGGCTCAATAAAGTTTATCTTTGGAATAAATAAATAAATAAATAAATAAATGGTGCTGGGAAAACTGGCTTTGCACATGCTGGAAATTAAAACAGACCCATGTATATCATCATGCACTAAACTAAAATTAAAATGCATCAAAGATCTAAATATTAAAACAGAAGTACTATATCTTTTGGAAGAGAGAAAAAGTAGAATCTTGGGGCTGGGGATTTAGCTCAGCGGCAAAGCGCCTGTCTGGCAAGCGCAAGGTCGTGAGTTCGGTTCCTGGTACTGGAGAAAAACAAAAAAAAAAAAAAAAAAAAAACCAAAAAAAAAAGAAAAAGTAGAATCTTAAAGACATAGGTGTAGGCAGACTTCGTGAACAAAACCAAGACTGCACAGGAAATACTACAAAGAATCAACAACTAGGATCTCATCTAATTAAGAAGCTTTTGCACAGCAAAAGAAATCATCAGCAGAGTGAAGAGACAACCCACAGAATGGTAAAAAAATTTTAGCCAGTTGTTCTTCTGAGAAAGGACTAATACCTAGAACATATAAAGAACTGGAAAAAAAAGACCTCCCAAACTTAAAGACCCAATCCAAAAATGGGCATCTGCAATGAACAGACACTTCTCAGAAGAAATACAAACAGCAAATAAATACAAGAAAAAGTACTCAACATCACTGATTGTTCCAGAGATATAAATTAAAACGATGCTGAGATTCCATCTCATTCCAGAAAGAATTAACCAATAACAAATGCTGGTAAGGCTATGGGGAAAAAGGAACCCTTCTCCACTGTTGATGGGAGTGTAGGCTGGTACAACAACTGTGGAAATCAGTGTGGAGATTCCTTAAAGAGCTAGGACTAGAGGTTCCACTTGACACAACTATTCTTCCCAAAAGAATTAAAAGCATCATACCACAGCGATATATGCACACCCATGTTTATAGCAACATAGTTTGTAATAGGTGAATCTTGGAAACAACCCAAATGCCCATCAATGAATGAATGGATAAAAAAGATGCAGCTTTTTATACATGGAGTACTATTCAGCCATAAAGAAGGATAAATTTGATACATTTATAGCTAAATAGATGGACCTTAAGACCATACTGTTAAGTGAAATAAATCTGACACATATGTGTAAATATCACATTGTCTGTCTGGTATGAGATACTAAAACTGTAAATAAGAACCAAAGTGTATAGTAGATATTGTGAAATAGGAAATAATTACTCAAAAGGAAAGGGGAAGTGGGAGGAGATAAGAAAAGAAAGGATAAAATGGAAACAAATCTTCATAAATAAGGAGGGAATAGAAAAAATAGTGGAGATATATCATGTACGGGTCCAAATTCCTTATGATGAATGTGATCATTATGCATATCAAAGTTGTACCAATAAACTTAATTTTTAAAAAGACAGCTGATATTTCTTGAAGCTAGATATATGAGGCAAATGTGCTGTTTTTACTTTATTGCAGTCCTCACAGAACCTTGAAGAGGTAGTATCATCCTTATATTTGCACTGCTGATGAGGAAGCCAAGTCATAAAACTGATAAGTGAAGATGGAAATTCAGCTGAGCTGTGCAGAGGGCAGCATCCTTAGTACCTTTGTTTTTTTTTTTTTTTTTGGTTTTGGTTTTTCTCCGGTACCAGGAACCGAACTCACGACCTTGCGCTTGCCAGGCAGGCGCTTTTGCCACTGAGCTAAATCCCCAGCCCCCAGTACCTTTGTTTTTCCGTCATGGTGCATGTTCCCCCACCAGGGAACATTTGGGGATTCTAGATTTGAAAGACAACAGGGAGAAGAAAGACTCTGAGCTGGTTGCCTTGGCAGGTATAATCCTGATTCATCTCCACGTGCTAGTTGTATGACGGCTAGCAGGTTGACCACCACACCTTGCTGTAAAATGTGTATATTTTTTCATACCAAATTTACAGAGAATCATGATGACGAATACTCTCTGAAACAAGTTATTCCAAAACTCTGAAAGGTATTCAAATGTACCGAATATGGGTCTCACTTCTGAGATGCGAAGATGGGACTATCTTTTTCATTCCCACAGGGTGCCTTGAGGAACGATGGCTCCAAACCATGTCTTGTGATTAACCCCTCCGCATAAACCCTGGTCCACTTGACTTGTTCCCTGACCAAACAAGAAAGTATTTGAGTTCCACTGTTCGGAACCAGACCTTCCTCTTCCGCTCTTTTGAGGCCAGACCTTGACTTATCTTTAAAGAAAACTAAATGGTGAAAATGAGCAAGTGTGGACTTACAAGAATTAGGTCAGTATGGGCTCGGCTGTTTTCCTCCCAGGGAGAGTGGGTGTTCATATCTCAGGCCAGATCTTCGTTGTCCAGGCTCCTGGGGGGTCTGCCAGAGTCAGGGTCTTCTGAGGCTTTTCAAGATGAGGTTTGGCTTCCAGCAAGCGCCTGTGTGTTCCTGAGCTTTCTAGTGATGCAATCTTTGGTAAGGCAGGGGAACAAAAAGTTGATATTTTCGAGAGGGAAGAGACATCTCCAAGGGATTATTTTTTATGAACCAGAGACACTTAAGTGTTGCTTATTTATCTTAATGCCAGATACTATGAGCAAATGTCCCAGATGCCTCTTTGTGCTTTTGGCAAGTATTGATGAGAAATGGGATGGAGCAGCCCCAATCAGAGCTGGCTAGCCCATGGTTTAGTCTTCCCCACTCCAAATAAGTAACTTATACTTGTTTCTAAAGTCTTCTGTGTTGCAGGTGGACACCTAGCTTTGGCCAGAAGCAAAGAGGGTCCCCTCACTAGATTCTCTGCTCGCAGAACAGTATTCTTGGGCATGAAGGCAGAAATTCCTGCATCTCCCATTAGTAGGTAGTTCGTTAAAATCAGTTGCCAGTTCTTTAAAGTCTGGTTCTGTGGATAGCATTGCTGTGTAAAAAACTCTTCTGTCACATGCAAAGAATTCCTGCTCATCCTACACATGATAAAGAATCTCAGAGGACACTGCATGGTTGTGGTACATATCCTCCTTTGTCAGGACTGGAAAAAGACCACAATAAACCCAGCTCCTTAGAAGTTGAAATATAAATTATGTTGAAGCCATGTTCAGTGTTGTAACATTTGCTAATCCCTATTAGATATAGATAAATTCTCGTGGCTTGATTTGGCATATTGAATCACTTCTTCAGATTGTCTTTAGGGACAGGAAAGGAAATGCACAACTTCACTATAATTTTTCTTTTGTTTCTTTAGAATAGGACATAATTTTTTATTGTTAACTGGTGGAAACTGGTGAATCATGGCCAGCTGCGGCTCACCCCCACAGGAAAAAAGTATCAGGCTTTAGCTAAGAACATATTCTTTGAAACAAACCAGAGTATTTGACATTTGAAATATATTTTCAGTTGAAAAACCTGGTGTTATTGGTTGATTTCTGCGTTCTTTCTGGGGTGAGGTAGAATCTCAGTGTTGTTTTAATTTGCATTTCTCGAATGACTAGTGATGTTGAACATTTTTTTCATGTATTTATTTGCCATTTGTATTTCTTCATCTGAGAAGTGTGTATTCATCTCAGATGCCCATTTTTGGATTAGGTCTTTGAATTGGGGGGGGGGCGCTCATTTTTTTAATTCTTTATATGTCCTAGATAGAAGTCCTTTGTCTGAAGGAGAGTCAGCTAAACTTTTTTCCCAATTTGTGGGTTTTCTTTTTACTCTGTTGGTGATTTCTTTTGATGTGCAAAAACTTTTCAATAAGAAGAGTTCCCTGTTGTTGATGCTTTGAAGTATATCCCATGCAGTTTGGGTTTTGTTCATGAACGCTCTGTCTACCCCTATGTCTTTAGGATTTCTATCTACTTTCTCTTCCAGTAGATTTAGTGTTTCTGTTTTAATATTTAGATCTTTGATCCATTTTGACTTTAGTTTAGTGCCTAACAAATGCTGACAATGATATGCGGAAAGGGGAGCCCTTCTCCACTGTTGACGGGAGTGTACACTGGTACAACCACTGTGGAAATCAGTGTGGAGATTCCTCAAAAAACTAGGTTTGGAGGTCTCCTTTGACCCAGCTATTCCCCTTCTGGGTATTTTCCCAGAAGAATTAAAAACAGCATACCATAGCAATATATGTGCATCTATGTTTATAGCAGCATAATTTGTCGTAGCTAAATCTTGGAAACAACCCAAATGCCCATCCACTGAGGAATGGATAAAAAAGATGTGGTGTTTTTATACAATGGAGTATTACTCAGCTATACAAAAAGATAAACTCGAGGCTTTTATAAGTGTATGGATGCAACTAGAGACCATACTCATAAGTGAAATAAATCAGAGCCACATGTGTAAACATCGCACTGTATCCCTAGCATAAGAAACTGAAAAAGTAAAAAAAATATGAAAGCTACAACAGATATTGTGAAAGGGAAAGAAACTCCTAGGGAAAGGATAAAAGAAAGAAGGGAAAATACACACACACACACACACACACACACACACACACAGAAGATAGCTAAGATAATTGTACTACTAATTGCTATTGGTTTATTGAAAGGAACAGTTAATGCTTAATTTTGTTGACCAATTTTACATGCTTATCTCTAGTAATCTGGACAACTGCTTTGAAGATAGCAATATGCAATATAACAACCATTGTTGATTTCCTATTGCCTTATTTTGAAATTCTGTATCATTTTTAACGTTTTTTTTCTAATTTTTATGTTCCTTAAAATAAAAAAAAAAACCACGCTGTTCAACAAATATTGTTCTGACCACCATCGAAAGAGTGGAGGAATGAGAAAGTGAAGATTTCCCTTTAAGGAAAATTGTAGAGTGACATGTAATACATTCACTTAGTAAAAACCCCATTGAGCATGGAGAAAAATCTCTAACGTACTGGCAGGTCATCCTTCTGAATTTGGTGCTTACTGTCTCCAAAGTGGAAGGAGCTAGGTGTTGGCTAGAAGTCAGGCATTCTGCATTCCTGTAACAGTTTACCCACATATGCATCACCTTGGGCATATCCTCTCATCTTGCTTCCATTTGTGGTAGTGGATCCAGAAATACACTTGGTAACAGGTTCTCATTTTTGCCAGCAGGTAGTTTTATGTTGAAAACCTTTGCTCAGAATTGTCAGTTGCTTAAAATAGGTCAAAAGCTGTTAGCCTGCTCATGCTTCGTTCTCCTTCCTTCTCTCCCTCCCTCCCTGCTTTCTTCCTTCCTTTTCTCAGCATCTAGCATATTTCAGTAGTCAGTTGTTCGTGCTCAGTAATCACCCTTTGTAGACTCAATGTGTCAAATTTCATGTTTGTGACTGGACTTTGGGATTATTGAATCAGGTGGTAGGTGGGTGCAAAATTATTGAAGTAGTATTCTTCTTCTGTTTGTAATTACAGGTTTAACAGGTCTGCTTTGCAGACTTTTACAAGCAGAAATCCTCTTGGGTAAAACCATCGTAAATTCTCCGTGGGGATAGGACAGGCTAGTTTTCATCATCTGGGTGTTTCATCAGAAAAGTGGACACAAAAAAGCCCAATCTGTTCTCTCGGCCACACCTAATCTTCAGATTGTGTTAAAAGCCCGACCCCAAATTACCCCCCTTCTCCATATGAAACTTGGTGAGAAACTTCGGAATGTCCCTTGGGTCTCTAGAATCCAGATAGGAATAAAGGACACAGCATGATGTCTTTCCCCTTCTATTTACAATTTGTTGATTGATTTGTAGATTATGCTGCTTACCTTGAGCTATCTGAGGTGGAATCTTTGACCTAACTTGTATTGTTTATTTGTTTATTAATTATTTTATTCTTGGCCAAACTCAGAGAATGTAAAAAAAAAGATGTTGTATGACAGTGGAAGCTCATTCTCTACCGAACACAACATTCTATGACCATTTACCAAGATGTTACACAATTTCTCAGGCCTTTCATGTGAGAAATGCAAATAAAAGAATCAAATAACTTCTAAAACAAGCCAAACGGAAATCACTTACTTCCTCAGGGACAGAGTTGGTGCCCTGCACCTACTGGTTTTCATGCCCAGCCTCACCAGCATCTGTGGACGTAAAAGCTTCCTCAGGTCCCGGAGAGGCGTCCCTGAGTAAGAACCCCTTCCCGACAGTTCCTCAGCAGAGGCACACTGAGAAGAGATCAAGAGAAAAGTTGAGCTTTTTCTAAGCGAACAGTGATTCTCAGCTTGCAGCTTCCAAAAGATTTAATATTGTCCCCATAGACCGATAGATAGAGGACAGTCACAAAGAAGAGTGGGAAATACTTACAAAAATGGTGCAAAAACTATTTCAGCTCCCGGTTTCTATTTCAAGCCTAAATCCTCAAAACAATGTATCTGTGCCTCAGTTACTTTACCTATAGTTATTTCAACTGTAGCAGCATTCCCAAAATCTAAATTCTATTTTGATGTGTTTTGTTTTTGTTTTTGTTTTATACCGGGGATGGAACTCAGGACCTTGCGCTTGCCAGGCAGGTGCTTTTGCCGTCGAGCTATCTCCCTGGCCCCTTGATGTTTTTTAAAGCACTTTTTCCTCCCCTTCAGTAAATACTGATTGCAGGGCCAATTTTCAGACCTACACACTCAGTGTCTCATGGGAGGGACACCAATGAGCTGATGGATCTGCTAGACAGCAGCATTTGGAAGCCATTGTCCTAATGAAATAGGTCAGCAGCCCCGCAAAATGGGACTCCCTGGTATCTATACATTTGGTAATTGTACATAGATAGCCTTGCAAATTTAGATAGTGTGAATGTAAAATAAATGGCAAAAATCGGGATGACTTTTGGCTGCACTTGTGACCAGGAAAGATGTAACTGGGGACATAGTCCCAGGAGTAGTTTTGTTAGAGGAGATAAGCACATGGTGAAGAATGTTGAAAGGCAAAAGACACAGTTGATCAGCAGATTTAATTGAACACATAAAGAGTCTAAGCCTTATTCGGGATGTTCCAAGGCTGTCAAAAGGGGGTTGGGAACCACAAACTGAATACAAGCACCTAGGATGCCTTCCTTGTCACCCAGCATCCAGCTGATGCCATCTTTAAGCACACAGGTTGAATGGTTTGCTGGTAGCCACATAGCTGCTAAGTGGCTTGACTTTGACCACTTGGCCCAGGTCTTCTGACCCATTTCTAGTTGTCTTTATTTTTCAGGGTGCTTCTAGTTGTGGGGAAAAAAAATAATGGGGAGCATTTTAAGCCAAGCTGTGACAGACGTGAAAGACCTGGTCTTTTACAAGTTCTAGTATTTTATTACTCAAGAAAAACAGTTTTAACTGTTCTTACAGACTTTAGGACAGCTATTTAGTCAGATTTTTAAGTAATAAGTTCTTGTTGACATGTAATTAGTCTTTTTTATTTTAAAGAGAAAGAAACAATAAAATAACAACAACAAAGACAAAAACAAAACAACATAAAAACAATACAGAATTTGAAAACAAGATGATAGGAAATTAGCAATAGTTGCTATATTATATGTTGTTATCTTCAATGAAGTTGCTCAGATGACCAGATGTAAGAATGCAAGATCTTCCCCCAGAGTCTGGCCCCTTAGAGAGGGGTCATTTCTGGCCAGGGAAGCACTAGGGTAGAGATGAATCTGTGTAGTCTTGGAATCGGGCTCAGACCATCTGTGAGAGAGTTTCTGTGGAGGGAGCTGGGAGGAGGCGGATTGCTTGGAGAAAGCAGAGGGGTTGGCCTTGCCTACTGAGGGAACCGGTTCTATCTGATGCACAAGACAGCCGGGAGTCTCTGTGTTTCCCTAAGCAAGAGTGTGATATGAAAACTGTCAGCACAAAGCAAGTGTGGAACCGGCATTTTCAATTAATGATAAAATGTCTCCTGAGATTGGATTGCTGGGTCATTTCTAACCATGGGTTTGATGGATCTTGGGTACCTCCGGGGACGTGTTCTTGTTCTCTGCACACTTGACAGAAGTTAGTTAGTTATGGTTTCAGTCTTTCATTAACCCACCTCCCACCACCACTCTAAGAATAAAATAGCAGTCTCCTTCAGTTATATAGCGTATAAATCATGGAAATTTGAAGTCTTCTCTGTGTAGCACAAATTTTAAATAAAGAATCTTATAAAGCTTCAGAATTAGATAGATTCTGTTAGGAAGAGAGATGTATCGGCAACTAATCGTCATGGTGCATTATCTTTTAAATGCATTATTTCCAAAAATGGTAGGATATGGGAAGTCAGTGTGCTATTTTATTTTGAATGCTTTTTTTTGGGTAATGACTGCAGCACATGGTGCTTTTGAGCCTTAATTACGCTTTTTAACTCAGTCCTTTATGTCTGGGTCCTTAATGTCCAAACTCCTATATAATTAGCAAGTTCAGTTTGTGGGAATGAGACGAATATTTTTGGCATGACTTTAGCCTATACATTACTGCGGTGCATTATTATTACAAGAAATTTCCTGAACTTGGAGCTGTACTGTTAACTCTCTGCATTTGAAAAGACCCAGTGAAAGATACTCCCAATTTTGGCCCATGACACTAAAGTCAGATGGACAACGATTTGATCCAACTGAATTCTCCTGGGCCCTTGGAGGAGGATTTGAATTTGGCACTGCTGTCTTGGTTCTGAGCCTGACAATGACTTGGGAACTTTTCCTTTTCCACCCAGCTATTCATCCATGACCACGGCCATACTTCTCATTGGAAGTATGCAATTCTTCAGTGTTTGCGAGGGGCTGGTTTTTTAACTGAGCCCTCCAGGTCGAAGTTATTATATTTTACTAAATCAGAGCAAGTGAGTAGGATAAAGGAGAAAAATGTATATTCCCTTAAATTTTAGTACCCAGAAATAGTCATCAGTATTTTATGTTCCTTTGTGGATCTTTCTCATATTTGCTTGAGAAAACTACAAATATGTTTATATGTAGACATTTATATAATTACCTGTTATAGTCTGCTCTTCTTTCTCTTCAACTATATATCATGATGCACATTCCTTCTCATGCATTATTGAATATCCATAATGAATAATGAAATACTTACACCTCTCCACAGGAGTACAATAATTTATTAAACCATATTCTGATCTGTAAGCATTTTTTGTTCTCATTAATTGCTGCTAGGATTATTACACCAGTGATATCTTTTCTAATAATCCCTATGTAACTGTCCAACTTCTTTTACAAAGAAACTGTTGGACCCCAGGGTGTGTGTATTTTGAATTTTGACACGCAGTGCCAAATCGCCTTTGAGAAAGTGTGCAGCAATTTATAATCCTACAGGCAATGAGTAATATCACACAAAAGGAGGAGAATTAACTTCCCATTTTTTTAGGCTTTTGCAAATCTTACTTTTCTCTCGAACTAAATACCTAAAAGACAAATGTTGCATTTATTAAGAACTGTAGGTTCAATTTTGATCCTTGCCCAGATTCCAAAATAAATTGTTAAATCAATGATTTAGGAAACTTGGAATAAAATTAGCAGTAACTAAGATTTATTTGTTCTGTAAGCTTAAGTAATGCTAAACTTGTTTTTTGATAGGTAAAGAGACAATCAGGTCAAGGGAATAGCATAGATACAGGGTACAAGACTTGCCATTTGACATCTCATATATTCATTCTTTTTTCTTTTCAACTGTGTGACGAAATAAGAAATGAATAGGTGAGCTTATAGCTGCCTGAAAACTCCACCCTGGGCAAATTAGTTAAGGAAATCCCGTCAGTGCTCTGGAAGGATCACCAAATGGGCTGGCTGTATCTTCCCAAGATGTGCATGGAACTAATTAAATGCAGCCTTTGAAAAAATTCTTTTTGGAAGTAGTATCTCAAAACTGGGGAGGTTAGGGAAACAATGGCAGACCTAATCAGAACTGAGAAACATCTCAGCAGTATAGCCTCAAATTTAGGTAAGATGTATCCATAAAAAATAGTAAAGAAAAAATGAAGTTTATACTCAGTTAAAATTCTAATATGTATTTGTCTGTGGGAAACATGACAGTTGTTATCAGTGTCAGAGAAACTACAAATCAGTATATAAGTTTAAAATTACAAATATAAATATTCAACATTTTACAGTAGATACTGAAAAATCAGTAGAAGCCAAGAATATATTTTTTCAAAATAGCTGAGGATGTATTTATTTGTTTGTTAGTGCATATTACTTAATCACACAGAATAGTGGGTTTCACTGAGGTGCATTGATGCTTGTATTTTTTTCACTCTATGGCCCTCTGAGAGAAAACCCAGGAACAGGCAACATAGCTGTGTTCTGCTAAAAAGGGGCCGGGTGGGCCGTACACGTGACTGTAGTTAGTCAGTTATAAAACCAAGATTTTGAATACTTCATTGAGCCTCTAGGTTCTGTCTTATTTTATTTTATATTTTTGGCATTTTTATTTCATTGGTACATTTTAGATATTCCTAGTGATAACAGTCATCATAAACAATATAATGTTTAGCACATTTAAAGACACATGTGGTGACTTGGGTTCAGACTTTGTTAGGGGAATTACTTTCTCAAAGGATCCCTGATTCATCACGGTGGCCTCACGCGTTATGCAGAAACAGAGCAGATTGGAGAAGTAGGTATGTCTGGTTGAGAGGACCAAGAATTATTAGGCTGGAGCAGCTGGAGAGAAAAAGCATATTACATCCAGATATCTGAAGCCCTAAGACCGCCACCCCCTGAAACGTAAAAGGGGCAGAGTTAGTACAAGTAACTGAAAGTACAGCTCAAGTACTCAAAGTATGTGTAGGGGCAGAACACACCCATGTAAACTGTGTAATGCATTGTCACATGAGGCATTGAGCTTCCCATCCCTACTGTAATGGATACAGACTGGACCACCTTCCAGCAGGGTTTCTACAAAGAGAACCTGTTCGGGGAAGAGTGTCGTTGAGTTAGTCAGTTCATCACTGTGACCAAATACCCGAGGAAAGCAAGTTAAAGGAGGAAATGGCCTGGCAGAGGAAAGCTCCTTACCTCATGGCAGCCAGGCAGCAGAAAAAGATGAATGAGCCAGAGGAAGGGGCCAGAGACCAGATATAGTCCTCTCTACAGCCCAGCAAGGCCAGCAAATCAGGGTCTCATCATCGATCACCCCACTGACGTGCAGCAGAGCTCTCATGATCCAATCACCTTCCAGAAGCCCCACCTCTGAAAACTTGAGACTTCTGGGGGACATTTTAGATCTAAATCATAATAGTTGCACTGATTTTTTGTACCAGTGCATGCACAGTGGGTGGCATTTACTTGCTCAGCCTTTTCCTACGGATGACCTAGACAGTGACAAAACCCAAGAGCCTTTCAAAGAAAAGTAAAGCACCACGTTATCTGCTAACACTACATCTCCTGGCAGTGGTCCCGCAGTGACCCGCACCTGCCCAAACTGTGTCACAGAGGAAAGCGGCTGACCCCACCTTCCTGCACATCTACTAGCGACTCCTTTCCCCTGTCTCCGGCTTGAGAGGCCATGTCAGATGCTGATGTGTCCCAGTGAGACCACTTCCCCTGCGTTCTCCAGTCTCACCTATAATGTACTTTTTCCTGTTCTTAAATTCCTTCCTCTTGCCTTTACTTCTGTTCTTCTCTTCCTGCAGTCAGTCCCCCCTATTTTTGTAATACTACAATTATGCTCACAGCAAAACAGTACCCAAAGTGCCCCAAAAGAAAAGAGAAGAAAAGGATAGAAAGGGAGGATCACAAATAACGAAATAATATTGGCCGATACATGAATGATAAGATGCTTGCCTTCACATGGTAACTAGGGAGATGTACATGCGATACAACTTTTCACCTATTTGCTTTTTAAAACATTGGGAGTTTGAAGAAAGTTTGTGCTAGCACTGTGCGGGAGAAGAGACACAAGTGGGTGTTCATCAATAGTTTTGGTGGAGATTTGATGAGACATCCTTCAAATTTAAAACTTTAAGATTCTGTTCTAGGAATAGCTCTTGAACCAGTCTTCCCCTGGTACATTATAGAAATAGCTGTTATATGTGTAACATCCATCCTTGTTGAGCATAAACATGCTGGCTGGGGGGAAAAGCTGTTGCCTTGCAAAAATATTCTTTGAAGCTTTGTTGGAAACATAAAAAAACTGGAAATGACCCAAATATTTCTAATATGTCATTCAACAAATATTCATCATGTGCCCATTAGAATGTAGGCAATGCTTTAGGTGCTGGAAATACATCTTTGGACAAAAATGAGCAGAGTCCGGCCTTCCAAGAGCTTCTGTTCTAACACATCAGTTAAGAGCTAGCAATACACAGTAGACATTTAATTTTTGTAAGGTATGTGTGTGTTTGTCCATGCATTAGTATGTGCTTACAGGATGCATTAAAATTTTTGAGAAATTTTGACCAAAAAATATTTTTTTTACTTTAGGGAAAAAAGGTAAAACAAAATTTTATAATAAAATAGTAGGAGAATGACAATAATTAACACATTACACATTGTTATCTTTAAAGTAGTTGCTCAGGGTACAAGATATGGGTATAAAAATTTTCCCAATTGATATTAACACAAAGCTTCCTTTTTAATGAACTAAGAGACACTAATAGTATAACTGACTTGCATTTTTTCCCTTTTCCCTGCTGTTCTTTCCCCTTTCACCCACCCTAGTTTTTTCTTTTGAACAATTTCTTCCCATTTCACAATATCTATTGTATATTTTTGACCTTATTTACTCTTTAAGTTTCTCACACCAGAAAGACAATACAATATTTATACATGTAAGTCTAATTTATTTCACTTATGAATATGGTCTCAAGTTGCATCCATTTACCTATAAAAGTCTCAAATGTATCCTTCTTTATGGCTGAGTAGCACTCCGTTATATTAAAAATACCACATCTTTTTAATCCATTCTTCAGTTGTTGGGCATTGGGGTTGTTTCCAAGATTTAGCTTTTACAAAGTGTGCTGCTATAAACCTGGGTGCACATATATCACTGTGGTAGGATGTTTTTAATTCTCCTGGAAAATACCCAGAAGGGGACTAGCTGAGTCAAGTGAGACCTCGAATCTAGTTTTTTGAGGACTCTCCACACTGATTTCCACAGTGGTTGCACCAGTCTATACTCCCACTAATAGTGGAGAAAGGTTCCTTTTTCCTTACAGCCCTTCCAGAATTTGTTATTAGTTGATTTCTTGATGATAGCCATTTTTTCTGGAGTGAGATGGAATCTCAGTGTTGTTTTAATTTGCATTTCTCAAATGACCAATGATGTTGAACATTTTTTCATATATTTATTTGCCATTAGCATTTCTTCATCTGAGAAGTATGTATTCATCTCAGATGCCCATTTTGGGTGTATGAATTTGGGGGATCTGATTTTTTTAATTCTTTATATGTCCTAGATAGAAGTCATTTGTCTGAGGGATAGTTGGCTACAATCTTTTCCCATTCTATGAGTTGTCTCTTCACTTTGTTGGTGATTTCTTTTGCTGTGCAAAAGCTTTTAATGAGATCCCAGTTGTTCATTCTTTGGAGTATTTCCCATGAAGTATAGGTTTTGTTCATGAACGCTCTACCTACCCCTGTGTCTTCAAGATGCCTACCTACTTTCTCTTCTAGTAGATTTAGTAATTCTGTGTTATAGTTAGATCTTTGATCCATTGTGTCTTTAGTACATGTTGGTAGACATGGGTCTAGTTTTAGTCTTTGGCATGTAGAGAGCCACTTTTTCTAGCACCATTTATTTATTTATTTATTTAAATTTTGAAGGAAAAAAACTAACAAAACAACAATGAAGACAAAAACAAAACAACACAAAAACAACAAAAATGATACATGCCCTCAAAATCAAATGATAGGAATCAACAATAGTTGCTACATTATATACTGTTATCTTCAGTGAAGTAGCTCAATCCAGCCAGATGTAAGAATGTAAGGTTAATCAAATAATCAAAGATAGTAACAAGTAATAAAAAAAAGAACATTAGAAATGATGCAGAGCTTCACCATGCAAGATAGTAGGAAGTCCACAATGGTTTTTATACTGCATATTATTGTCTTCAGATCAGTCATTCTGATTACCAGATACAAGCATGCAAAATTGGTCAAGAAAAAAGAAAAATTTAAGCATTAACTGTTCCTTTCAATAAACCACAGACATCAGCAATACACCTATCCAAGCTATCCTTGTATATACGTAAAAATTTTGTTTTCGCCTTAAAGAGAAAAGAAAAGACCAAAATAACAAAATAAATACATAAACAAAGCAGCATAAAAAAACAATAAAAATGATACAGAATTTCAAAACAAGATGATAGGATATTAACAATGGTTGTTATATTGCATAATGTTATCTTCGAAATGGTTGCATGGGTAACCAGATATAGGCATGTAAGATTGATCAGACCATTTCACATTAACAGTTCCTTTCAATAAACCAACAGATATTAGTAGTACAATTATCCTACCTATCTTGTGTTTACATATACATATTTTTTTCTTTTCTTTCTTTCTTTTTCCTCTCCCCTCCTTCATCTCAGTTCTAGCACCATTTATTAAAGAGGCTATCTTTCTTCCAGTAAACAGGTTTGGCCCCTTTGTCAAAGAAAAAGTGGCTGAGTATTTTTGTAGTTGTGTCTGCATCTTCTAATCTGTCCTACTGGTCCTGTTTTTTTGTCCTGGCTCTGTTTTTTTTGCCAGTACTGTGCTAATTTTATCACAGTAGATTTGTAGTATAATTTTAAGTCAGGGATTGTGATGCCTCCTGTCTTGCCTTTTCTACCCTGGATTGCCTTTGCTATTTAGGCCTCTTCTGGTTCCAGATGAATTTTAGGAATGTTCTCTCTAGTTTTGTAAGGTATGCTAATGGTATTTTGATCAGGATTGCATTAAATCTGTATGACAATTTTGGAAATATGGCCATTTCACTATGTTGTTTCTTCCTACCCATGAGCAAAAGATATCTTCCCATTTTCTGACATTTTCTTTGATCTCCTTTCTCAGAGTACTATAATTTTCAGTGTGTAGATCCTTTACTTCTTTTGTTAGATAGATTGCCAAGTATTTCATTTTTTGGATGCTATTGTGAAAGGTGTGGTTTCCATAATTTTTCTCTCAGTAAGTTTGTTATTTGTGTACAGGAATGCTCTTGATATTTTGAGTGTTGACTTTGTATCAAGCTATGCTACTGAATCTGGTTACTAAGTGTAGAAGTCTTTTGGTGGAGTTTTGGGGTCTCCTATATAGAGTATCATGTCATCTGCGAATAATAATTTAACTTTCTCCCTTCCTATCCTTATTCCTTTTATTTCTTTCTCTTGTCTAATTGCTCTGGCTAATATTTCCAGAAGTATATTGAATAGGAATGGTGATACTGGAAATCCTTGTTTTGTTCCTGATTTTAGAGTGAAAGCTTTCAGTTTGACAAAAGAATGTAATAGGAGTACAATTTGAGATGGGTGCTGGAGTATATAGTTTTTCTTCTTATAAACTCTTTTGTCCTATATTTTTTTATAACTAGTATATGCCCTTTATGTAGTACTTATGGATGATATAAAAAAGAAGAAAATTATAAAGCTAAATCAGTAATTCTGTTCAAGAACTAGACTCCTATATCAAAGAAAATTCCTTAACCTGTCTGTAATAATCCAGACCAAATTATTCGGTGTTTGATACTTCTGAGACTGAAAGAATGTAAATGAATACTATTATACTTTCAAATGTAAAACCAATGGCACGGAAGACCTGTAATGTTATAGGTCATTCACACAGTGGACTTGTCCATGCGTGCAAATCAAGGAAAAGGCAACCAGGGACAGGGATGGTGCCCTGGGTCAGCAGTAAATGATTCGGTGTTCTAATCCTTGGTCTATCAGTGACTTTTGCTCTCTGGAAGCCTCAGTCTCCCCTCTGTGAAATGGTGAATTTAAGGTATATTATTCAGCTTCCCCGTGGATGCCACATGATGTAAAGAAGGGAAGTGCTCATTTAACTCATGGTTTCAGGGCATTCAGTCCATGGTCAGCAGACTACATGGCGGGAGCATCATGTTTTCTGAAATTCTGTAGCATTTCTATTTTTTGTATTATTTTTTATTCTCTTTAAAATTAAAGAAAAAACCCTCCCCTCCCCCAGAAAAGAAGGGCATGGCAGAGCAAAGCTGCTTAGTTCATGGTGGTCAAAATGGAGAGCTAAAAAAAAAAAAAAAAAAGATGGAGAGCTAGGTGAACAGCCAAAAGGGAAGGGGCAAGGGACCAGATATAGTACGCAAGGTGATGCCTTAGTAACATGCCCAGACATGCCCAGAAGTGTGCCCCACAAATCCTGTGAGTGGCTTCCAAGCCAATTAAATTTTCACAGTTAAGCTTAACAGTCACGTGGAATTACCAGATTAGAATATACCCCAGAACTCACATTTTGTGAATTCAATATTTTTCTGCCAAAGTGCTCATTTGTAATGCAGAGACTTGGAATATTTCCTGAAATTCTCTATCGTCTTCAAGAGCTCTCCAACTTTCTAGTTATGTTTTTCTAGTGCTGTGAAGAAATGTAATTTATGTACTTTAATATCTATTTTTGTTGGGATTCACATTAGAATGAATTTAGACATTATATGCTTGTGGTATTTCAACTCTATAGTCACAGAAAACCAGGATTTGAGTATTCTATCTTTCAAATATGAGTAAGAGAAATTGTTTTTAAAAATTGGACCCATTTGGTGAGATTAATATAATGTACTGGTCGAAAAAACAGGAAACAAACTAAAACGTAATCCATGTATCAGTATACTGGACATTTTCATGTGAAAGTGGAATGTTATTTTATCCTTTCGGGAGACTGGATTTCTATCCAGTTTACTAAGCTCAGAGCCCTCCTTGCCACCTCCTTGGAAGTAGATTATGATGGGAGAAGAGGTGGTAGGTGTAGATGAGCATCCATTTTTGAAGGTGAGGGGATGTCGGCTTGGAGGAGCATGTGAGGAGACCTGCAGATGACTAAATGTCTTGCTTGTGCATTCCAAGGGGTCCATGGAGATCTGTCTGTAGTGGAATATGTGATTCACACTCTCCTTCCATGCAGAACTAAATTAGTCTTGATCGAGGTAGGCTCAGAGTATTCCATATAAAACCAGCAAGGGGATCGCAGTTCCCTTTGGGAAGGGGCCTGCACAGAGGGAGACTGCACAGCCCATGAGCAGTTGATGAGAAGATAAACAACTGAAAGATTGTTCCAGATATGTGGTTCTTGAGATGCTTATTGCCACCACTCTTTCCATTTGCTTTTCAACTGGTTGGAAGTCTACTAACGAGCCTGTTTATATTTTCTTCACTTGTTTTACCCAAGTATGAGACCAGCTGAACAGAGAGCTTTGTTCTTTTTCCAGGCACTATCTCTCTCTTGTCCAGGCCACCAGGTGCCCTTGGCCCTGCTCACCTCTCCATACCTCACCAGCTTTCCCCCAGCCAACAGCCCACCATGTTCTGCATTGCTCATGCCTGTCCCTTCCCTGAGCCTTCTGTTGTCTTTAGTCTTGCTCTGAAGGAATAGGCTGCAGGGAAGCCAGAGGTTTATTCCCTCCCATGCAGCTTCAAAACTGGGAGCAGCCCAGATGGCATTCTGTCTCCCTTCTGCGTGGACATCGGAGCCCCCGTAGAAGGATGTTCTTCTGTCCTGTGATGGTTCCTTGGGATGTGGTTCTTCTCTCTGGGCTGCTGTGAAGGTCGAGTCTCTGCTGTCTACAACCCAGTTTGTTCTCTGTTGCTTTGCTCTTTCCCTTTGACGACAATGCCTTAAGCATTAGTCATTCTGAGGGCCACGTTCACCATACCTTCCCTGACCTAAGATGCCATTGCCATGAACTGTCTCTTTGCTGTGTTTGCTGAAATTTATTCTATACCTTTAAAAGCAAATATGCAGCTATTGGAAAGTCCATCTCTTCCCATCTTGCAACCAAGAATATGCAGACACTTCTGTAGTAGGCTTTTGTTTCTGGGACCCCTTTAGGGTGCTGCTGGGTTGCTCCACCTTGAGTGTGCCTACAATAGTAGCACTTTCTGTGTTCTGCCTCCTGGTCGGTCCTGGTAGGCCAGGCCCTGAGGTATTTTCTTTCTCCATCCATTATGTGGGGAGTTGATTGGCTGATGCCAGTTCTTCCAAAGGCAAAGATAATAAACATTTATTGAATTATGAGTCATAGGAAGATCTTGGCCTCCCTTGTCAGCACAGACTTGAGTCTGAATCTCAGTACCTGAAAATATCACCGTCTTTTTCTTTCCTCCTCTCTTTCATTCTCTCTTTCATTTCTCCTCCCTCTTTCTCCCTTACTTCTCTCCTCCTTTCCTCTTCTTTCCTGCCTTCCTTCCTTCCCTCTTGTTCTCCTTCCTCCCTTTCTCCCTCTTCCTTCCCTTCTCCTTCCTTCCCTCCTTTTCTCCTTCCCTTTCTTCCTTCCTTCTTGTCTTTTCAACATTCTTTATTGTCTCTTCCTCCCTTTTTCCTCTTTCCCTCCCTCCCTTCCTCCCTTCCTTCATATCTTTCCAAGCTCCTTTACTCTCTCCTTCTCTTCTTCCCTTTGGTTTTGTCTTTTTTATTTGGGCTAAAAAAAAAAAAAAAAAAAGGGATTTGATTTTGAAGGCTGCTTTGTAAAGAAACTTATAAGAGACCATGCACAGAATGCTTTCATAGTTTAGTGGAAGAATCTGGCATTTTTTCAGAGACTCTCTATTGACTCTTTGAGTTGAAACAGTTTAGACTCCACATAAAATATGTGTTGTTTACCCAGGCTCTTCATGCTCTGCATACTGTTACAGTCCTTGAGGAGCTTGTCAGTGACAAGTAAGATAAATGAATGAAGAGGACTTTACAAGTGTTTAAAAGCTAAGTATAGCATGTGCTGCCCAGTACTTAATTAAACAGACCCGTGCTTAACTGAGTAACTCTGTGGTGGGAGCTTCTAGGCCCTTCCCCTCCCCCACACGCCATCCACCACCCTCAGTGGTACTCAGAATGCAGAATTCCTCACTGTATTGTCTCCCTAGTGTGAGAAACTGAAAGAGGGAATAAGACCCGAAAGGTACAATAGCTACTGTGAAAGAGAAAGAAGTACTCAAAAGGAAAGAGCAACTGGGGTGGGGGAAAGGAGAAAAGATGGAAAGTGTATGTATACATATATATATACATACACATATACACACACACGATGGTAATACTAATTTCTATTAGTTCATTGCAAGGAACAGCTAGTGCTTATATTGTTTGATCCGTCTTACATGCCTGTATCTGGTAATCTGAGCAACTACTTTCAAGATAACAATGTGCAATGTAATAATCACTGTTCATGTCCTATCATTTTGTTTTGAAATTCTGTGTTATTTGCATTGTTTTTTAAAAATTCTCTTTCAAATCAAAAGTGAGCTGCTTTTCTCTTAAGCTCTGAATGGATCCATTTTCCAGAGTCAGCGCCCATTTCCAGGTCCATCGTGAATTTTTGTGAAGGGGTCAGTCTGCATGGGTCTGAGAAGTAGTATGCAGTGATTATGCGGGAGGCGCTGGAGTCAGAGTCTCAAATCTGTCAGATATTTGAGCTTGGGTAGGCTTCTTAGACTCTCTTAGCCTCAATTTCCTCACCTCCTAAGTGGGGATAATAATAGCCTCTACCAGGGCTGACATTCAAGCACATGTATTCATGTGGCTTTTTTTCTTCTCACAGGCTTCTGCCCTGTCCCAGCAGCTATTAAAGATTTTGAGTCCAGCCTCCCTCCAGCCTGTGTTGTAGGGTGGTGTAGCTGACTACGTGAGGTTCCACAGCATAGCACTGTTCCCCACTCACAGCAAGGCCTGCGCTGGCATCGGCTGTTCATTGATGCTAACAGGTGACTTCATCACATAGGGCCGGTCCTCTTTCTGCCATTATTAAGGAACCCAATCTCCATATTATTAACAAAGGACACAAAACTCCCTGTGTTTAAATAACACACACACACACACACACACACACACACACACACACACACTTAGGGCTGCACTGGCTATTAGTAGACAAGGAAGATGCCGCTTAAGCTACAAGCAGCTAACTTTCTGCTTCTTAAGGTGGCAGCAGGAAGCAGTTTAACAGAATAGTTCCCCTCCTCTGATTTCAGCCAAAAAGAAAAGAAAGAAAATGAAAAAGGGAGAACTATACAATCACACAAAGTGTGCAATAGGAAATGAGGAAATTAGGCCAGCATCTATCCGTATGATGTTTGATCCATGCTGAAGACGTTCTTCCCTCGATTGTCCATTTTGTAGATACAAGAACTGAGGCTCATGGTAAAGAGATTCAGTCTAAGCCTCAGAGAGAACATTTGGCAGGACCAGTGGCAGGCAGGTGTTATTTCTCTGGAGAACAGGACAGTTCTGTCGTCCTTGGAGTAGAAAAATCTCAGAAGTATCTGTGGAAAGGAGCCTGGTAGGCCACAGGCATCTTAGTCTTGTGCAGAGGTTAAGTACGGGCTTGTTAATCATTCAACAAGGGCTTTCTGCAGAATAAGACCGCAAGACAAGGATTTGATACAGGTAGTTTTGGGAAGTTGATTACAAAAAGTCATAGCGAAAGAGCAGAGGGAGTGAGACAGGGAAGAAGAAAAGACCAGTGAAAGGGGCAGTGTATTCCAGTAATCAGCTGGGACCCTTGTGGCGAGGGACCAATGGAGAGATGCTGGAGCACACCAGATTGTTGTCCCACTGTAGGACCAGAATGCTGCTTATTTTTCCATCACTCCCTCCCAGATGGAGGATCGATCCTATGGCATGAGCTCCCCCTGACTTCTGATCTGCCTTATTTGCTGCCTAAGCCTGCACTTGTAGCCAGAGATGACCTCAGGCAGAGATACACAGGGACTTAAATTGGAGAGACAACAGCGTACCCAGCACTGCCCATCCAAGCTGCAGGTCACCTTCCGTTTCTCTTGTCATGTTGTGTTATAGTCCATCTTTTCATTATTCATATCTTACTCTCCCTTACCCCCTGCTTCCATGCCTGGCCTGAGACCTTTCCCTTATCACTACTGTAATACCTTAGAATCAGAAACCTGCCTTCTGTCCTGTTCCTGCATTCACTAGCTAAATAGTTTTGGATTCAATTTCCTCATCTATAGGGGAAGGTTTCTAAGAGTAGGATCTCAAAAGAAAAGACTCGACAGGCGCATGCTGGCCAAACACTTAGAGTGATACATAATTATTATTGTGCTTGTAATTCAGTAGTTGTTGAATGAATTTCTGTGCCGTGTCCACAGCAGTCTATGCATCATTGACTGCTACTAGCTACTACTACTGCTACAGCTACTACTGTTCCATGATGCAGCACATTCCTTCTTCATCCTTTTGCTAAACTTTGTCCTCCTGTTGTGACTCCAGCACTGGAACACAGATTCTCCTGAGTTGCAGTTCATGGCTTTGTGAGCCCAGTGGATAGTCAGACCCACCCCTGTCCTCATTATTGAGTTGTTTCCTGGTTTCCCATCTTATTTGCAAATGAGAAAGGTTCACCTTGCTTTGATTAGGCAGAAACAAGACTAGTAGAAAAGTTATGGAGCATTTCAGCTGTCTCTGGTGGGAAAGAGGGAGAATAGAAAATTGGATAGAAAATTGTAATTGCTGGGCTGGGGATATAGCTCAGTGGCATAAGCACTTGCCTGGCAAGTGCAAGGTCCTGAGTTCGATTCCTGATACAAAAAAAAAAAAAGAAAATTGTAATTGCTATTGTACATTATTATGTCTATACCCCATGGCAGCACATCTTGTTATACTTTTTTCTTACTTAAGCCATATTCAGAAGGTTTTATTGTTACTTTAATACAGGTGACTGGTCAAAGCATAGTTCCTTATTGCCATCTTGCTAAAATATTTGAGAGGCAGTTTTAATATTACACTTTTATAGCTGCATATTGCCATTAAGATATTGAGCCTATTACTAGTCAATCAAGGATTTTCATTTTGTTTCAAGAGATCCTTGGATAAACTCTTCCGAAATGTCAAGAGTGGAGGTGGCTTACACCCTCTTCACAGATGTTGTTCATCAGGGATTTTAGTTAATGGATAAAGTGTCAGTTTCCCATAGTTGACTTTTGGCACTATCAAAAGTTTTCCAAAGTCCCCTGCTGTCCCAAAGCCTAATAGACAATAAGGAAATGCACCTGATAGCTCCCCAGGACCCCCTTTTCTTTCTAAGAGAATTTACTCAAGTGGTTGAGTATTTAACTGGGTCCAGTTTACTGAGGAATAGATTATGTTCTAAAGAAGACCAGTTGGACTTGCTCAACATTTCCCAAACTCTGCATTTACCGTACTCTCTCCATTCCTAACAAGAACAACGACAAACAAAGCACATACACAACAGGAAAGATTAAACTATCACAATGGGAGTTAAAGACCCAGTTGGTTCACTGTAGCCTCTCACTGTGTCCTTGCCCTGTGTGAAAGTAGCCGGTGGCCTCTCCAGGTCCACACACTCACAGGACACACATTGACTTGCTGCTTTTACCCTGCACTCTGTGCCAAGGGGTGAGTACAAGGGCAACCTGAGCATATTGCTTCCATTAGATTTTTGACTTGTTAAGGGAGACAGCCAAGCAAGCGTGCAGCGATGCGCTGTTCTCTGAGGGAAGGAGCTTGGGGGGTGGAAGGGGGAATGAGTCTATGAGAAGAGGCAGAGGAGCTTCTACTCCCTAGTGAGGCCGGCTTAGGGAAGGCATGTCTGACGGGGATGATGTGGAAGCTAAGACCAGAAGAACCGATCAGAGTAACTCATGTTTGAGGAGTAAAGGACGAAAAGCACTACAACAGAGACAGATTCTCCGAGGCTGGGAGACGGGATCCAAGGTGACAGCAGCTGACCAGTAGGAGATATATAAGCAGGGCTCCTTTCCTAGGGCAGTGGGAAGCCTCTGCAGAACCTGAATCTGTGGAGTGTGATGTTGCCGTGGCTACAGAACGCATCCAAAGGGAGGCAGGAGAGCTCTTAGGAGGCTGTGCTCCTAAATATAAAGTGAAGCCTGGAAATAAAGTGGTGCCTCAAAAAAAGAGGAAATAGAAAATGAAATATGGGCTGGGCGTGGTGGCGCACGCCTGTAATCCTAGCACTCGGGAGGCTGAGGCAGGAGGATCGTTGTGAGTTCGAGGCCAGCCTGGGCTACAAAGTGAGCTCAAGGCCAGCCTGAACTGTATAACGAGACCCTGGGGGCTGGGGATTTAGCTCAGTGGCAAAAGCGCCTGCCTGGCAAGCGCAAGGTCGTGAGTTCGGTTCCTGGTACCGGAGAAAAACAACAACAACAAAAAAAAACAAAAAAATAACGAGACCCTGTCTCAAAAAGACAAAAAGAAAAAGAAAAAAGAAAAAGAAAATGAAATATGATTAGATTTGTCTCAGCAGTCATGACATAATATAGTTGAAAAATTTGGTATTTATTACAGTCAGCCAAAGGCAAAGAGGTCAGTCAAGTCAGCAGGATGGTAGATACTGCAGAAGAAATAAAATGTACTGGGATATCTCCTATACCTGGGATAGGAAAGGCTATAGGGACATGACCTATTATACCTGGAACCCCCTGGTAACCTAAAAGAATATCTTTGTTCCAATCCATGTTATAACTTCCTGTAGTTTCTCTTCCATGGACTGTTAAGGTATGTTATTTGTGGCTCCCTATCCCTTCAGATCATTCTTTGTGTGCTAGGAAACCAATATAACTGGTTAGGGGTGAAGGCAGATAAAACACATTGACCAGTAGAAATGAAAAGAGATCCATTTTCAATTTGACTTCATGGAGTCAGATTGGCCAATGTTTTATGGGAGAAAATGCTAGCAAGCAGCCTGTAAGAAATCGGTCACAGTTTAGGAGATACATTACAAACAGATAAATAAAAAGGGTCTAGAGTATCAGACCGAACTCTTACTTTTCATCTCTGCTTCACACTCTTCTCTCCCAGGCCAGACTCATCAAAAGAAGCCTCTTCCGCTCGCAATTCCTCTGTGTACATTTCCGCCAGATCAAGTATTCACACGGACAACGTGGTTTATTTATATTTCAGTACCAAATTGGAACGATGACATCATTCATTTGGTCTCTATCCTATGACATGCCTACTCTCCAACACCTCATTTCAGCAGACACATTTAGAACTGCATATAGCATCGTGTTTAGCTTGTGCATTCTTTTATGGGATATAGTTCAAAGGTAGGGAACTTTCGTCTTGTCTCTGGTAAGAAAGTAATCTCATGAAATTACAGGAGCTTCCCCAAAGGGTAAGGACACTGTGATGTGTACAATAACAGTTATTATTTGCTCTTCTAAACCCCATTATTCATTCTTGGGCAGTCTTTTCCTCCTTGACCATCACGTATCTCCCAACTCCCTTCAGGCTTTTAAAACTCTATTTAGAAGCAACAATTCCAGATTTATTAGTTCATGAGTTCAAAAGTACAGTCTCCTGTGACAACACTGGAATTTTAGGTGTGAACGCTGAACTCAGAATCCCATGTCCAAGGGCAAGAGGACTAAGGGGAATCTCAGTACTTGGTCCCAAAGAGTTGTACTGCCCTACTCTTTCTCACAAGGCCTAATTTGTCCATTGGGTCTGCTGACACAGTAGGTGGATAAGTGAAGAATGGAAATGCTGTCAGCTGCTAAAGGTTGTCTGGGATTTTTTAAATTTAATTTTTAAGTGGCTTTTCCTATATTTTTACTGTTTTTATCATATATACCATCCATTCTGGGAACTTTTGAACATTGTACACGTTTTACTAGATGGAGTGAATAAATCATGAGACATCCTTTGGCAGATAGAATTGAGATGTGAGGTGTTTCTAAAACTTAACAGAACCAAAGCTTTTATGGGAAAGTTATTTCTATCTATTTAGCTATTTGCCTGTTTTGCTCTCAGCAAGGCAGGGAAAAAAGCCTAGCAATTGAGAAATGGAAGGCTCAGAAAATTTCAGGGTCCTATGTCAAGAAAATGACCTTTGGGGCAGTTGGGACTGAAATCGCTGTCTCACTTTTCTAGCTGCCAAAGAGGATAGTAATAATTTCTCCCAGGCAAGTTTTGAGGCTATGTTAGATCGTGCATAAAAAACACTGGTAAGAATGCACTATGCTAGGTCCAGAAAGCTCTTTATTATCAGGGAATTATTTATATTACATAACAACACTCCAACCAGCTGGAAGCCCTGCCAGCCCCTGACTTCTGGCTCTCTTAAAGTCCTGATGGCTTGTTGTCATCTTGAGCCACCAGTGGGACTGTTATGGAAATTCACGCAATGTCCTCAACTCTCAGTGACCCTCCCTGCTGAAAAGAAACATGCATCTTGTCTCTAAGATGGCAGCATTCTTGAGAAGGAATCCCTTCATTCTTTCAGCGACTCGTGACAGCAGCAGGCATTGAATATCTGCCTCTGGTAGGCCCTGTGCTAGATTCTGGGAGAGGCAGACCAAAGAAACAGCTTCAAGATCCAATGACAGATGCACAGGTAAACCCAGGGTCAGAGAGCCATGGTAAGCAGGGGGCACATCCTGTCCAGCCTCAGAGTCAGGTCAGGAAAGAGGACTGTAGCTCGGTGGTAGGGCGTGTGCTTATCATGTGCAAGGCCTAGGTTTGGTCACACACGCACACACACACACACACACACACACACACACATACATACACACACGTGCGCGCAAAAGCAAAGTCTCTTTCAAAAAGCACCATCAGTTAGGTGGACATGGAATTAGAGTAAAGGAAAGGGCCTTGGTGGCATTACATAAAAGGGAGCGGGATGCACAAAGGAAAAGTTTTTTAGAGTAAACAAGAACAACAATAATAATAGGAGTGATAATAGGAGTGTTTGACTTACTGCCAACTCACTATGTGTCAGATTCCGGACTGATTCCTGAAGCCATTCTAGCATTTGTTCCTCACAGCTGCCCCAGGGAGGAAAGTTCTCACTGTAGAGTTATGGAGATCAAAATTACTGATCAGTTAATCTCTTAAGGCAACATACCCTGCGAAGAGATAGGGGCAGCACTTGAATTCAGGCAGTTCTATCCCCAAACCCATGTTTCCTGGCTTTCTGGACTGGCTAGTTTTATAATTCTTTCTATGGTCTTAAGCATTTTTCTAGATTGTATGGCCCAATTAGTGCATCTCTGGCCCATTTCTTGCCTTGCATAATGAAGCAATACAATTCTTTGGCCCTGGGGTTTTTAACTATGATACCTAGTTGCCCCATTCTGACAATAATGGAGTATCTTTTTCCACAGACTTTGTACCTTTTGCTCTGTTCCCTAAAGGAATAATATCAATTAAAATGTGCATAGACAGCCCTTTCCCAAGAACTCATCATAGCAATAAGCCATCTCCATCAGCATTTTTGCATGTGGCAGCCTCTGAGTGGATTTCCCAGCACTGTCTTCTGAGACCCTTGTTTGTAGTTTTGTGTCTTCACCTGGAGCTTCTGACATCTTTCTGTCCAAGGCTTCCTTCTCTGGCTTGCTTTAGAGTGTAGGTCATATGTGAGTGTTGGCACTTTGCGTTTGGAAGCTTACTCTGGAGCACTGTGATTGCTTGATAATGTCAAACAAAACCTTAGGATATGTACTTTCCACTTTTAAATCACAAAAGGAAACTACACTGACATCTGCAGATGTAGCATTGTAGCTTCACGGGTATGACAAGCCTCTTCCACCAAAGCTAAGGGCAAGGTTCTTTCTAACTAGGATCGAGAACCTCTGGGTTAGGAAGAGGGAGCCCCAGAGATCCTGCCGTTATGCCCCAAGTCTCTTTGGTGTGTCCTCCAGCTCCTGATGGAATCTTCCCTGGTTTTTGTTCTACACAGACCCAGAATAGAATGAAGCTGATGGCAGACAACTATGATGAAGACCATCACCATTACCACCATCACCACCATCACCACCACCATCGCTCTCCCGGGAGGTCGCAGCATTCCAATCACAGGCCCTGTCCGGACCAGGTCAGTTTCATTGCTGCTTACCTCCAGGACCACTTTTACCGTTTGGATATTTTAAGAAAAAATAAATAATCCTCAAGAAATAATAAACAGCATAAAGTGATACGTTCTTTGAACTGAAACTAATAGCTTTGGTATTTATTTCCATCACTCAAGGAATCTAAATGTTTTCTTTTCTCCTTCCTCTTTAAGGCTTTGTCTTTTCTTGTTTATGTTATCCATTTTCTTTCCTTCCCTCCTTTCTTCCTTTATAGATATGTAGTCTAGTGCTGGTATCTAATGGTGAGTTATTTTGGAATGTCTCTTAAGAGTTTTAAAATAAAGCACTTTGTTTCCATGAGCTTGGCAACCAGAGAAGTCTTGAGTCTGCTGAACACTTTCCTAGAAAATGCCTTAGTGATGCAAATTAATGGTGGGGTAAAACAACAAGAAGAGAAATCCATTTTGCTGGCCTTTCAGTCAGTGAAGCCAAGGAGTCTGGTTTATTTGATTTGGACCCTATCTTCTGCCTTGACTAAGTAAAGCAAGTGAAAAGATAGAATGACAAAAACAAAATGCTTTCAGTTTTCAACTATAGTCAAATATAAAAAAAAAAAACTATGGTATTCAGCATTAAAACTCTTGAAGGTGAATCTTATGCAAATTAGGAAATTAAATACCAAATATTGGAAAAGTAAGTTAAAGACCAACAGAGACAATACTAGCAGTTGTTCTTCCTTGATTGTGCTATACCCTTATTGTTTTTATGATCCTGGTAAATTCCAGTAGAGAGGGGGCATTAGGCAAAGAAATAGCATTGTTTGGATAAGTGTGGATGCCTTGGATAAGAAGAGAAGGGCTTAGTTAAGTTATCTGTGTGAAAAAGAGGCTTAATTTTTTGCTGGAGAGGAAGTGTTTTTTGTGCTTCTAAAACTTTTCAGATGACTCTGTTTTCTTTTCCCCTCATGTAACTAGCATCCCAGAGATGCTTGTCTTCAAGATATTTTGCCAGGAGAGCAACTACAGGGGAGCTATTTATACAGGACATAACGTTATAGAAAGCCTCCCCAGGGCTGAGCAGCGGAGCAGCTGGTGATAAGGCTCCCAGCCCCTGAGCTCGCCCATCTTTCACACCCTGAAGCATTTGTCTTCGGAGCCTCAGGTGTTTGCATGGGTCATTTAGATCCCTGAAGCTACGTGGTGAAAGGCACTAGCTCATTGTTTTTCGGATTCAAAAATGGAAGGTGGAGATACGAGTTTTATGTCCTTATCAGTGTGTCTGTGTTTTGCTTGGGTTCGCTTTTATTTCTCCAAGTCTCACCACCTCCTCACACGCTCGTCTTAGCATACCTGGCATCCTGCAAGCTAACTAAATCTTTTCACTCTCGTCCTGGGTCCCTGCTCTCTGACACATTGCCCTGTGCTTCTTGGCATTCTCCCCTGAGGGTCAGTAGTGAAAGGCCTGCAAACCACGCTTTGGCTGTTCTTCTGAGCTACACATGGCAGAAGGCCACCCTAACTTTCTCTTCTCACCCAGACTGACAGGAGCAGAGCGCATTATCAGGGCAGAAAGAAGACCTGAAAGCCAGCTTAGAGGAGAGGATCATGCAGAGACCTGCTGAGATGACACACTGGCCTTTCTTACAGAGACACATACCCTAGTCTGTGCAGCTGAAAATGAGGCACCAGATCGAATTTATCTGCCTTGTGAATGATTTCCACAAAGGCTGTCCTCCTGCTATTTTTCCGGAGGTCTCTAGTCAGAAAACGGGACTATCTTGCCTGCTTGGCTGTCCGCCTTACGTTTGTCCAAGGACAGTAAACATTGTTAGAGGACAAAAATAATTGCTTGGTGGGAGGAGGCTTACCGGAAGAGTTAGGAACCCTTGAAGAGTGTCTGGCTTAGGCATGGCACTGGGACCTTGGACACACCTTTTTTACTGCTGTTGCCGGGATGATGGTGATTACATCTATCACCTCAGTGAATGTGCTCAGTGACCCCTGGACATAGAGGCAGGTAGCTCCAGCCTTCTCCAGGTGAGAAATTCACCCTCTAGGAGTGGAGGATGCTGGCTGGAATCCTGCTGCGAACTTTCAGCAAACATTAGGAGCACCAATTCCATGCAAGGCCCCTTGTGGGTTTTAAGGAGGAGCAGGACAGGCAGGACAGAGCTCAGCCTTTAGGGAGCTTCCTGTCTGGTCCTAGGAGGAGAATCTAAGTCTTCTATCTCATTCAGTGATTTTCTAGATCAGTCAGGGAAAGACAGATAAAACTATAATTTAATTAAGTACTCATGGTTTGGAAACTTCTCTAAAGTAGGGTTCACGGTGACAGTGAAACACCCTTGTCCAGCAGGACGCCATGGTTTTAAGTTAGGGTCACCAAGGCTGTGTTGCTCTGTTGTTTTATACTTTCAATCAGTGAGAGACTTAGGCAGGGAATCTGGGTATGAGGTTAGGTTGGCTCCAGTCTCAGAAATAGCTAGCTCTTCAGACTAGGTATTGCAGGTTTTGGAAATGATGCCTTTCCCTGTACTGGAAATTTGAGATTTAGTGACCAATGGCCAGTATATCAATATGTGCATTGCTATAAAGCTCAGTCCCAGTGAACAGTAGTTTTTAAAGGCTGGGAAGTTTTTCCAGTTGGTTACAAACCCTACACATAATTGTGTAAGCCATGTGTACTAATACAATGACATGCAAGTGCTTTTTAGAATATGACAGACATGTCAACATGTGACAGTAGGAGAGTCTTAGTCGTGGGTTGATTTGGACTAGTTCTAAGCCAGTTTTCCATAATGTGCCTTAGTTAGCTGAGCTGAATTAAAGGGGAGAGATCTCTTCAAGGGTTCCTGATTCTGTTCCCGTGACTCTTCTGGCCCTGGACTTTCTGTGCCTCTGACTGTTGACCAACAGTGTCTTCTGGCAGAGGGACAACAGAGTAGACATTACCTCCTGAGCTTTATTAAGAGATCAGCACATGTGAAAAGGAAATATGAAAAAATCAGTAACTTAACTATATTTCTACAGGAACTCATTTTACCTTTGAAAATTCAAGTATTGCCAGGCACTTGCAGAATTACATTCTTTTTCCATTTTTTCCCTGTCCCTTTTTTCTTTACTAAGATGTTTGATTTCTCCTTATGAGAAACTGAATCCAAGTATTGTAAGTCTAGGCCTGCATTTCCCATAGTAACTTTCAGAACATTAGTCCCATGAGGGAAGTCTTGAGACAAAGATTTGGTGGATAAAGAATTTTGGGAAAGTGTTGCATATTTCAACTCTATCTTCCAGCATCCTTGTGCAATTTGATCAAAGAATCTAAAAAGTCGTAGAAGAAAGAAAATGCTCTATTTTTATTTAATCCAGCATTTTCCAGATTTACTTATTCATGGAGGGTTTTTTTTTCTTTTCTAGCAACATCTGTGCTTTGAAAAATAGTGTTCTCAAAATATCAGATGGAAAAAGAGACTATGTAGTTTAAAACAAGACTGATCAGTTTCCAGGAATATTTTTTCAGAAGGCAGATTTTTTTAGACAGCTTCCCCTGTGCTTTACATAGTAAAAAGTGAAAATGCCTCTTGTATTTATTTCATTTATATCCTAGGATATCTTCTTAAAGGCTCTAATACCTGATAGCGAGGTAGTCCTTCCCAATAATGTAGCATACCTAATCTAAGTGAGGCATTGAGGGTAAGGTCCCAGAAAACCAAGGACAGTCATAAACACACAGCCCACCAGTAATTGTGAAGGAATATGAAGAGAAGAAGTAGAAAGATTTGGAGAAGGTGTAAGAGAAGTCAGTGTCATGCGTCAGCCTAGCAATCTAGCCCCTGTAAGACCGGCACACTTAATCAGTAGAGGCCTGTGATCCCCCAGGTTGGCCACGTAGAACATGCAGACAAATCCCAGTAGTGACTTAAGCAGTCCTGCCAACCAAGAAGTTGTCACAGGGGCAGACAGCAAATGCTACCCTTGACATGGTGTGAGCCAAAGAGTAAATGGAACAGGCTGGAGACACATTAGTGATTTGAAATTGAGGTGGCTAGGATTGAGTTTTACAAAGCCATGTGGAAACTGAGCTTCCCGTAAAGGCCCTCTCTGTTTGTCATCATCAGTGTCCTTTGCTTTTTTCTTTAAGTATTATCCTTCCTTGCCTTAAAGTGTATCAATGATACCAAGTTTTTGTACCTTTTTTTTTTTTTTAGGCATCATATTTTTATTTTCCTCAAGGAAAGTCACATTTTAGTTAGATCTTTCATTGGTTCCCAGGTCGGAACTAACCCATGAATGAGAAAGGACTGAGTCAGAGTGAGCGCCACGCTCCAGCCAGTGTAAAATGCCGAGTACCGATGAGCTGCCCTTTTTGCGCATTTCCGCACTTAGTGTTATGTTCAGTGTTGAGTCTTTAAAGGCCTAGATCGCACAGCTTTCTTTTTTTTAATGCAAAATACACTTGCATTTGTTAAAGCACCTGCCACTGTGCTTAGGGGATCCTAAGTGACAAAGAACCTAAACATTTGTGAGCTGAAAACTCTAAAGTATGTGAGTATTTTTGTAGACCAGGGGAAAAGAACTTCTTTTTTTCCCTCCTTCATTAAATGGAAATGCTCACTCAGGAGTTGGGAAATTCAAGGGTTTCTGCCACCTTCAGGGTTTTCAGATCCTATTTAAAATTTACATTTCACGTTTTACTTGCAAAAGTCCTGCAAAGGCTGTAACTCTAGGAGCATGAAGACCTAATACTCATTAGAAGGAGCACAGAAAATTTAGGTTGAATTTTACATTTTATATTCATGTACTGTGCTGCATCTTCCAAAATACATTCACATCTGTCTGGCCTTTAGTAAGTCCTCAGTAAAGGTCTGTTGACTGAACTGTTCCCGTAGAACTTTCGGGAAATAGAAAGGACAGGCAAAAGTATCCCATTGTAGGAAGAAAGAAATTGGTACCCAAAGAAGTTATTAATGATTCAGAGACACAAAACTGAAAACTAACTGGCCCAAGGTGAGTGCCTGTGCCTCTGAATGCAAAATATTGTGAATGCTTAAAGAATATTTATTACAGTAAAAAACACATGGGTATGAATCACCCTCAGAGTCCTCCCCCTCACTTTGAACACACTTTTCCCATCATTTTTGCCACTTTCTGTCACAGTGGTGAAAGTGTTCTTTCATATATTTAGTTGCACTAACATGGCTCCTGTAATGTCCCAAATTGATCTGAAGCGTTTCCCTTTCATGGTCCTTTTGGCCCTGGGGAAGACCCAGAAGGTGCATGGTGCCAGATCTGGTGAATAAGGTGGATGAGGAGACGCTGTCGTGGTTTTACAAATCTGCCTCTTTGTTGGATGCACTTAGCGGCAGCATTCGCCACTCAATAAAGCATGAAAGAGAACTTGCAGAGTGACTTCAGAAAGTGGCAAGAACAGCAAACAAGTGTGTTCAGCGTGTAAGTCTGTGTGTGTGGAGGGGGATCGTTTTCTGTTGAGGATTAATGGCCATGTGTCTTTTACTGTAATTAAGTTTTCTTAATTTAAACATTCATCATCTATTTTGATCACACATCGTATGTTGGCAGCAAATCTCTTTGGATGTCCATACGGATGTATTTGTGCAGCTATGTGTCCTTACGCTTGCTCAATAATATGTACTTACAGTTGCATGACTAAATCATAGCCACTTTTTCTACAATGAAAATATGTGCTTTCCTTTCTACATTGAATTATAAATTTCATTTTATCTTGATTTACTTCCCAAAGTTAGATTAAAATGTTATCTTATCAGATCTCTTTTCATTTGCCCCAGATTTTGTTGTCTTTATTTCTTTTCTTCTGTTTTGTGTCTATTCCTTTCACACAGACACACAGATACACACACACACAGAAACACACACACACGCAAAGATACACACACTTCTCATGTTCCTCTTGTCTATTCTCTACTCTTGCTATTCTTTTGTCAGTGAAAACGGGCTTTCTGCAAACTCCCCTACTGCCTTGGAATCCCAGGAGCAAGATCCTCCAGCAGTGGAGAGAAATTGCTCTAGCTCACAGGAGGCTCTTGGAAATGGACTGCTGGGAACCACATTCCCTTATTCACTCACCCATGAGCCTCTGCACATCAAGGGCCTGGGGCAGGCAAGACCCGCCAAGCCAGATGAAACATATTCCACCTTGCCAGCAGCTGCCCTCCATTCACCAGGGTGTGGGCAATACTTTCAGGCAGTGCCCATGTTCTAGCAGAAGCTCAGTTTTCCACTGGGCATTCTTAATTTTAGAGGCTCTGTCCCACTGATCTAGTCCTATAAAATTCATTGCACAAATGTAATCATCGTCTACTGCACTTGTCAGCTTCCGGAATCTGCAAGTATAAAATAAATAGTGCTCACTGGCCCTTTCTTGGCTGCCCCTGGTTACTCTGTGGTCCTGGCATGTGTGACTCCTGGCTGAGATGTGAGAGTGTACCCCTGGACATGCATCAGAGCGCTGAATGTCCACTCCCATTTTCTGCTGAAAATTTTCTAGAATTCTACTTGAAACATACATCATTTTGCCTTAAGCCATCAAATAGCTTGGTCACTGAAGAACTCAGGCCAAGATCTGGCCTTCTTTTCAAACTGGGGGTTATGGGACAGATACACAGATTTTATTTCAAGATACAATAACATGATCCCGGTGACCTAACTCACAGTGATTATGGAAATCTGTTTTTTATTTCTGTTTATGGACTCTAGATTCTTACATGTAGTCTGACGTACAGAGGATTAAAACCATGCTCTGCTTCAAAGAGGCGATAGCACTTACTGCCTTGATTTCAAGATTTCAGGTCCCAAAACATTCTCTCTCCCCTCTTCCTACCGGCTGAAGGGCCCTAAGGTCAAGCAAGAAAATAAAATCAGAGTCCTATCTTCTCCAGCCTCTCCTTATGCAGCACATATCTGAGCTTCAAGTACCTGCTCCCAGATAGCATTAGTCTGTATTCCACAGAGCGTTCCCACAGGATGGGAACTTCCAGCCACATCCACAAGCAGGCCCTCACTGAGTCATCTCCAGCCCCATGTGATTCCAGCTTGCACTTCTATCGGGTAGAGCTCACCTACTTGTTTTCCTCCTTCCCCTCCTCCTCTTCCTTGGGATCTTGACTTTGTGTTTGGTCTGCAAAAAGTTGGCAAAATTCTATTATTCACCTGCAGGATGAAGCAGTCCTGGCTACTTATCCCAGGCTCCAGGACTCCTCAGAACGCCAGCCCAAGGCCCTGAGCTCCTTGCTCCTCTGCCCCTTTGTGAAAGGCAGGGTGGGCCTTATGCTTGATCCCCTGCTTTCCTTGTGCTCTCACCAGCAGATTAGCCAAAGAGAAGCCCTTTAAACTGTAACAAACAGATGAAGGGTTTAACTTGCTCTGTTGCCCCGAGAAGACGGATTCTATACGTAGAGCTGTTATTCCTAGCTTTTGGTTAGGAAGGAAAAAAAGAATTTATTTTATGTTTTGAGGTTAAATGAATGTGGGATAAATGTATACATAGCGTCCTGTGTGTATATATGTATGTATTGCTGCATGTCAGATGGACTCAGGACTTTTCCACATATGGAAGAGTTTCACAAGATCATATTTAACTAGAAGTTTCTCTCCCTAGCTTCCCCTGGGTGCATGTTTGAATATACATTATATACACCTATATATAAATGTATGCATGTAAATATATTTTCACATTTTGTATATAGAAGAAAAATTAACCATCGTCTAGCAGAGCTTGCTGAAGTACCGATACAGAACAGCCAGAAACCCAAAAGTTTCTAGTATTCTATGACAGTAACCTGATAAGAAAAGTTACATGTCTTAGGCTTTTAATATCAGTTTCCGTCCAAGATAGTATGCCTACAGCTTGCCGGAATGAAAGATGGTAGATTTCTTTCTTTTCGGCATTTCAAATTTGATTTCATGGCCCATTTCCTGGAAGAAACCTTGAATTTTGGCTTCACGTAGGGCCGAAGCCTTTGAATTCAACAATCCATGAAGAAACTTCATGTTGGTACTGATGTTTATTAGGTGGGAGAAGGGTTCAGAGAGTTTCCGTGTTGCCAGTCCTGTGCCAGTCCTCTCAGAACTGGGGCCAGCGATATTCTCACGTCCACTTGCCAAAAGCGCCCCTGAGCCATTTGCCTTTTTTCCAGTACCACTGGATGTAGGAGATACTGTGTTTAAAACAGTAGATTTTTAATCACAAGTATATGAAAGAAATAGCACAGATGTCACTTTTTTCGTTATCCCCTAAAGGGCTACTAAAAACCCGCAAAGCCACTCAGACATGACCCAAACAGTCTCTGTGACTTCTCACCACTGGGAAACAAAGGTGGCAGTTGGTTTGTTTGCATGTTTTTAAGAGTAAACACTCTGTGAGGCACAGGTAGAGATGGAAATGTCCAAACTGCTGTTGTGGGAGGTGTTTAGCTCCTCCTTCCTCCGCACCAGTTCCTTGCTCAGAGAGCCATTCCAGGCTTCCAGAGGGGGTGCAGCGTGGGGAATCCTGCTGTACGGATAATCAGGTTATTACCAAATCCCTTAATGTGGGTGCAGTGTTCAATCCTCACATGCAAGCACTCGAGGGCAGATGTGATAAACCCTACCAGGTATGGTGGTTGTGTAGGAGAAAAAGACAGAGCTACCTAATGCACTGGGATCCTCTGGTTAGAAAAGGATTTTTTCCTGAAAGGAGGCTTGAGCCTATGAAAGATTTCAGTCTTACTCTGTTTTGGGTAAAGTAGCCTTTTCTTTCCACTTTCATTTGTGTAGGTTTTACACGCTGTTTGTAGTATTAGGATTTCATTAAGAGATTTGTTGCAGCATCTCTGAGTCATCAGGGGTTTTCAGACCCAGCCTCTACCCCAGGCTTGTAGATGGAACTCAGGCTGGCAACATCAGAGGCTTGATTCCTCTTCAATGTGCTGCTTTAATCCAGGCACGTTTGTCTCAGAGGCAGCACTTTAGCTCCTCCATTGAAAGGAGGTGGCCAACCTTAAAATATTGGGAAGCAATGAAATACATTTTATATTGCTAGACACAATTGCCTTTCTCTCTCTCTCTCTTTTTTTTTCTTGAACTGCTATACTGAGGATCATGTTTACTCACACACTCCAGGTGCTCACAGGTCTCTAAAGATAAAGGAACAGAGAAACGGAAGTGGGAAACACCCTTTCCCCGTACACTGGGTGCACTCCCATTCTGTTAGCCATTTCCAAAACAGATCACCCTATGTGTGTATTAATTACACTGTAAAAATTCCACTTTGGGCATCTATGTATCAATAATCTGAATAAACTCTAGCTCTGACAGCCCAGAGATACTAAAATATTTAAGAATGATTTTATACACTACCCCATTTTTTTTTTTGTTTTTGTTTTTTTTTTTTGTTTTTCTCCGGTACCGGGAACCGAACTCACGACTTTGCACTTGCCAGGCAGGTGCTTTTGCCGCTGAGCTAAATCCCCAGCCCCCCGATTATTTTTATATGTCCCATTTTGCTGTTGATGTTAGTGTAATAACAAATAATTTGTTGCAATACATAGTAGCAAAGTCTTGAAGGCTACCAAGAGAAATAAAGCACCCAGTTATGTTCGTGTAAGTCCTTCACAGCTACAAAGTGGTTCCATTTACATTCTCCAAGTTCGTTCTCGCAGCAACCATATGACGTGTCAGAGTTGACATACGGTCCCATTTCCTTTTTTAAGCAACTGAGGAGACAGAGTCAAAAGGCTAGGAGATTTGGTGGCCCACCGATTAAGAAATGGTAGAACCAGAGTCATATTAAAAACACAATTTTTTCTGTGTTTAACAAAGCCAAGTGTTAATGACTGATGGATGAAGGAGCAAAAATAAAGCCTGTCTGCACTCTCGTCCATTTTTACGGTTGTCTGGCAGTGGCTCAGCTCTTAACAGATGCTGACTTTAAGCTCCCAACAATAACTGTTGGCCAGTGTGGTGTCCTCTAGCAGCTCCGTTTTCAGCTGGGCATCTTGATCCTTCAGCTGACAGCGCTAGCACCTGCTCCAAGGACCAGCTTGTCAGAATTCCTTTTGCTTGAAGGAAATGGCAATCTAGTGTCTTTAAGTCTTCTGGTAATGACACTACTAAACCAAACTGAGAAAGCATCTAAATATGTTTATTAGAATGAAGGACAAGGCCACTGCCGCGTTTCTATAATGTTTTCAGTAGATTGGCCAAGAGGCCTCTGATGGCTGCCTTCCTTCAAGGCGTCCTCCTAAGGTGAACCTGCTGAGAAGAACCAACCCAGGCTGCACAGGCTGTCTAGTCTTTGCCTGTTTCCTGCCAAATGCCCCAGTGTGTCTTTTAAAATATCGACAACACCTGTCTTCTCCTCCCCCAGCCAGTGAAGTTTCAGCTTGTACCAGTAGGGGTTAGGAGAATAAGCCAGGGATGTGGCTAGCACATTAGAATGGGTGAGAAGTGATTCTGAGGAAACGTGGTCAGCAGTCTTGGCAACTCTACAGAACTCTCAAATCCAAGCAGCACTCTCCGGGGAGTCCAGTCACTCAAGTGAGCGAGAACAGAGCCTTCCGTAGTCACTGGTCTAGAAAGACACTGGTGCCTCGGTACTCTTCCTTAGCGTGTTCCGTGAGGTGTGATGAATACCAAAAGCGGCAAGTACTAAGCAAATCAGTTCAGCTGGAAAAGGTAGCAAGTCATGAGGCAGTCAGCACCTTTAAGTTCTGGCTGATATGTTGAGTACCAGGACAAAGTTTTTTCATCTGAATGCCTCAAGTACCAAACTGGATGAATTTCAAAACAACCGAGTAGCAAGGTTTAACTGTATTTGTTCAGTTCCCAGATCTGAGGTTCCATGAGGCAATATCAAGGAAGTGGAGGTGGCTACTTCCCTCAGGACCTTAAGATTCTAAGGAGGAGCGCTGCTGCTATGTCTGTGTGCACAGCTTCCATTGGCCTGAGAGAAACCTTCCTCCCAATAGCCAGAAGGACCCAGTTTGAGTTCTATCGTCATCCTCCAATCAAGATCTTCACCACCTTGATAAGAGAGCAGGGTAGGGTTCCTAGAACTTCAGAACCAACACACGTTATTTGGGGTCCAAATGAGCTTTTCTTTCTGTGGCTTCACAGTTCATTTGGCAGATGTGGAAGAGTATGCTTTGTGGGTAGACAGACTGGAATTGGACCTGGCTCCAGAGCTCCTGACCCTGTGTCCTTGATGGGCTACTGGATAATGTTCCTCCCCGAGCCTTCCTGCCCAGGTCCGCAGACAGCTATCTGACACCTGTGTATCAGGGTCACAGTGAGACTCAGTGAGGAAGGACAGGCAGCTGTCTGCATTCTCTGACCTAGAGGAAGCTCGGATAAGTGCTGAGTTTTCCTTGTTCAGATCTGAAATAAGCTAGCATTTATATCTACATGGAGCCAGAGACAGGTATCAGTACCTGGCTAGCACTCTTCTGTGCTTTGGGAGACATGTCTTCTCATGAGCTCCACAGGCTGTAACAAACATAAGTCACTTAAAAGTCCACCTCATCTCTTAAACAGACATCCATCCACGGGCTAAGCATTGAGGAGGCAGGAGACGTGAAAGGACGCTCTCTAGAGGGAAGGCTTAGACTGGCGGACTTAACCTAGGAGAATACTTGGTACCCGATGAGGTGCTGTGCCTTTCTTTTCCAGGCTCACCCTGAAGCCTGTTGTTTTCCTTCACACGCCTGTCCTTTCCTGCTCTGCACAAGCCTGCAGTTGAAAATGCCCGGAGGATCTATATTGGTTGAACCCAAGTTCGGGGCATATTGTAAATCCCACACTGTGGCCCTACTTTTGTGACTCGCATGGACAAAGCTTGCAGAGTGCTGGGGTTTAAGTTAGGAACCGAAGTGAGGCTGTGGGTAGGTCTGGCCGCGACAGATCTGGGTACAGCCAGAGCGAATGTCCTCCAAAGAAGCCAGGCTGAACTTCCTGGCAGACAGCAGCTAGGCTCCCACAGAGGCAACAGGCCATTTGAATGTGATGCTTTTGTGATTTCTACCTCCTTTCTAGCTAAGATGCATGTGAGAGTAATGTCCCCACTAGGAACCTGGTCCTCCAGTGTTAAGGGGGAAAAAAGCAGACTATCAACTCAAAGAGAATTGCAGTTACTTTAAAAAAAAAAAAGCCAGATCCAGTGATGGCCTAGGGTTTGCCTGCTGGCTGTACCTAAGGCTTCCAAACAGAGATCAGCTAAAGGCTTATTTTACTTTGGGCTATGTATAAAGTCAGATTGTACAGTTCCTGCTCCGAGCTTCCTTGTGGTTAATAAACAGCCCCCACAGCAAGTCTCTTGGCAGTGGTGACTCACTCCCCTTACCTTTAAATCTTGTCCTCAACATAGGCGTAGTAAGCAGCCCCTCCAGTGAGGAATTTTGTTTTATCTCAGTATTTACATAATCCATTAGGTCCCAGCATCTTGGACTACCAGGTTTCCCTCAAGACCTCCTGTCCGTCACATCCTCCCTGGAGCTGTAGATATGTGCTGAGGTGATTTGATATGTAGGCCTCCCCTCCTCAGAACTTGCTGTTTTGTGGTCTTTCTGATCTGAGCATCGGTCCACGTTGGACAGTCCCAGCCTTGGATGTTGTGGACACAAGCACGCAGATGACTGGCGGACTGAAGGCCTTCTTACCATCCAGATATTTTGGCAACTGCTGGCAGAGAAATCACTCACAAAGGCTGCACACGGGATCAAACACCAGGCAGCATCCACTGCAGAGTAGATTTAGATACTGAAAAAGAAAAGAAATGGATTCCCTTGGACCTGATAGATACTTTTGAGAACACCAGGTATTTCTGAGTAACTTAGCATGAAGTTAGGGATCAAGTGACACTTACCTGTTCCTTATTATTTTTGGTCCTCAGATTTATATTTCTGTCTGGTGAGAATGCTGAATAAATTAATATTTCCTTAGTAGGATGCAGGCAGCAGAGAATTCAGACAGCTGTGGCCCTTTGGAAGACCTCGAGCTGCCTTTGTGATTAGTGCCTGCATTTTTGTTTTTTATTCCCCAAAGGGACACTCACTCTGACCAAAATCACTTGATAAGGAGGATCAATTCATGTTTATATTTTGAACTCTACAGACTAGAAATGACCATGATTTTCTTTCTGTTTTTTTTTTTTTTTTTCTAAAAATTTGTTACTCTTTAAAAACTAAAGCCTTTTAAAAATGCATAATATTCTGAGTTCACACAAGGAATTTATCCACATTTCTGCCATGTTAAGTTTAGCAAAGTTTATATTGGACTGTCATATTTCTTTACTTTATTCACCAGCATACAAGATGTCGATCTCAACATCTGGTTTTTAATAACCCTCGACATCTGGGAGCTCCTTCTATTCCTATGGTGAACTAGGAACAGTAGTGATATTGGCAGTGTATATTTTCAAGCTACAACTCCTGTCTGTTTCAATCATAATTAATTACCACATTTTAATATATTTAATTTGCTCAAAGTAATTTGCATTAGACCACCTTGTACTGTTAAGAAAGCAATGGCAGATTTTGGTGATAGTGGCTTTTCCTTTTTTCTGTCTTTCTTTTTTTAAAATTTAAACCCCATATGAGTAGATTTGGAACAAACTACATATATATGTGCTGTTAGTGGGGTTTTTTTTTGTTATGTTTTAAATGCAGACTGAAACTTTCTGCAAGGAAAGTTATTTTACAGCCATTTAGGAAGCGGTCAGCAGTGGCTGTGTGCTACATTTTGTGAAAGCCTCCTATTTTGTTCTGTGACTTTGGTAAATCATAGCCTCTCTCTGTGCCTGGAGTGTTCCTACAGCAGCAGCTTCAGGGGTCAAGAACCTTGTGATGAAAGCCAGGGCCTCTATACAGAAAAATATATTTGCACACACACCAAACAACGTTCTGCATTGAATTTCAGGGGTGGCTAGACTCCCTGAAGCCCACATATGGATACTCTGGGATCTCATGTTGTGGACTTTCCTCCTTCATTAATATGAAAAGGAACATCAACTTTGCTTTTCTCCAGAGACAGAGGGGGGTTCAATGAATATAAAAATATGCTTTCACTGAGTCATATAGAGAAAAGGGAAGTTTATTGGCAGAAGGACTTACTGTTTAGGAACAAGTAGACAGATACTTTTCATATAAGAAGATTTTGCCAAAATCGGCAGTGTACCTCATTTTTTCCCAAAACGTTCCTACCTAAACTGTTAAGTAAAAATTCGTGCTGATTTTCTGTAAATTCCTTGAGTAATTCAAGTCCATCCAAGTTCTTTATCTTTGGGCCACGTATCTTTTCAGCAGTCTGCTATACCCTCTGGACCTCTTTTCAGAATAGTATCTTCAAATGTATGAAATAAGGTAGAGATACAAAGGAGAAAAACTGTATCGAGAGTCAGTCTGAAGACCATCTATCTAAATCCTTGAGTAGATAAAAATTATCTCGGCTTATTGGCAAGACTTGGTTGGACTGAATGCAGTTGCTGTTTTTCTAGATGAAAAATAGTCAAATGTTGGCCTTTTCAGATAAATCAACTTAATATTATAACAACTTAATAAGAAGAATCTAAATGTGAGAAAATATTCCAAGCTATTTTTTTTTCCTATTGCTGGTTTTTGAAACAAAGAAATAAATTGTAGCAAAAATCTGGTTTCATTGGGGATTTATTAAATGACCCTGCTCCCAGATTTTGTGTGAACTCAGGATATGGACCAGTCAGTCTTAAATGTTTTGTTTTGATCCACCCGCTAAACAGAAAAGATTGTTCAAAGTGTGCGTATTATAATGGTAGATATACTTCTGCCTTCAAACACTAAGTTTTCCTGCTTGTTCATCACTAAGCCAAGAGGAAAGTAGCCAGATCCATTTTGGAAACATTTTCAACCAGAATCCAGACCAAATTAGTTTCAGTGTATTGATAGTTGAACACAATGTTAAATAAAACTTCCTTTCTACAAGCATTCCGCTAAATTGAAAATTTACACTGTGTCTTTTAAACTTATTTGCTTGTAAATGTATAGTCGTTTTATGCAAGTGTATAATAACTTTATGTAAATGTATAATCATTTCATGGCGTGCACGTTCTCTTTAATACTACGAAAAATGCAACCTGACAAATAAGATTACAGTACGTTTGAGCCTTTGTGAAATAACTAATAAGAATTATAGCATGTGATATTTGTGCCAACCAAGTAGATGGAGCTCATTTTTTTCTTTAATTCTTCTTCAGCTTTTATTGATACTTTAAGCTTAAGAGAAATTAAGGGTATTTGATTACTATAATTACTTCTCTGCTTGCATTAAAGGTTTAATCTACTCCTTAGGCGTGGGCAATTCGAATTGCATGCTTTCTAAAAAAAAAAAAAAAAAATCATCTGCTAATGTAGTCTAATTTTAATCTCCTAATCCAACCTTGACAAAAGTAAGAGCTGGGTGGGTGGAATGTTTTTGTGTGGGGCTTGCCGTAGATGTACAACTCAGTTATGCATTTGACGAGTCAGTGGTGTGGAACTTAAATAACTATGGATTTTTTGTGTCCTCGTTCTTTAAGATGAAAAAAACAAAGTGAAGATTCATGTGCCTTTCCAATGCATCTCGGTGTGACTAACCTTCTCTTCTTTCATTCTGGTGCTCCCCTCCTTTTTGTACACCTCCCCACCTCGGGCCGGCCGCAGGATGACGAGGAGGGCATATGGGCATAGCCGGGCCTGTAAACCAAAGTTCCAGTTTTGTTTTGAGGGGTGAGAAACCATCTTTTCTATCATTTTTCTAAAAAAGAAATGATTGCATTCTAGTGTTGCATCGTGTGTGTGCTGAGTTGTGCTGGCTGATGTTTGTGATTGTGTCCCGTGTTTGCTACTGTCTTCTGTGAGTGCAGAATGTCCGCGTGCCCTGACCCTTCCCAAGAGCCCCGTCCATCCTCCTCACCTTCCTACCCCAATCACATTACTGCTCTGCTTTGTTGGGACTGGGTTTTAGTGCGATTCATATGTTTCTTTGTTATTTAAAATGTAAGCTATGCCCTTACTAGGATGTGTACACGTTTTGTAAGGCATGATTGTTGACTCAGAAATTGTCACAATTCACCAGGCGTGGGTTTCAGCTGACTGTTCGCTTTTACCAGATATGGCAGTGTGATGTGACTCTCGTATCCTTTTGGTTGTTCCAAATGTTTGACAAGGAATAAGGAAAATAAAAATACGTATCTTCATGGAGCTTAAAGTATCATCTTCAAGAAGCTGTCTAAGGGATTCTGTTTTCTCTTCCATGGCAGCTCTGAAGAAAATGAAAAGATCAAAGTCATAGTACGGGCAAATGGGTAACTGTGACTCTTTAAATGAATAGATATATTACTATCGGTAGGTCTCACTAGTAGCATTTTACCTGTTGCTTTAAAATTTGATCTTCTAGGTAGCTTTGCCTTATAAATTACATGCATTCCGTTTCACAGAGGAATTTGCCCTTTTAAAACTGATTTTTAGCTATTAAAAACCCATTTCTGTCCTTCCTGCATTATAATTGATAGTGGGACATGTAATTATAACACCGGTATAAAGGGAACATTGAACTCTAGCAGATTTTGTGGCTGGGAATTGCAGCTCACCTGTGTACGGCTAGATATTTAACACCTCGTCACACACTCCCTGGAGTTGAATGTTCGTGTGGTTACGTGGAATACACTATCGAACTTGATGACATTGCACATGACATTTTGTTCAGAACAAGGGATGGGGTAGAGTGTGTGCCAGGGTAAATTTTTCTGGTTGGAAAATATTCCCCATACAGTTCTTTTTTTCTGGGACAAACATGAAATGTCACAGTGCTGGAGAATCAACACGTTTGAAACAGTTCTTGGGAGTAACGGAAAAATATGTGCTTGTCCTCAAATCTTACCCCCTACAACAAGACACTTCAGAATTATAACGAGAAACTTGTGTGTGTTCGCTTCTGCATTGAATCTGCTGTGAGTTTCAAGACTGGGTCACACGGCTGTCTTTAGTATTGCAGGGAATATATGGAAGTCCATTTTCAGACAGAACATCTTTCCATGGAGTAAACGTATAACCCCAGATCCATTTGCCACTGGTAAGACCCCCTTCATATTCACGTCTGAGTGCTCACCTTTCCTCTCTTTCCTGGGTAAAGGGGAAAATAGTGCTGGAATTAACACTTCTAGATGCAGTGTTTCAAAGGGAAGTTTGTCAGTGTGAGGCTTCTCATACAGAGAAGCTAAGAAGAGCGCAAATTGACGTAAGACAGTATTAGGTGAGAAGAAAGAGGTTTATAACATTGAAAAGCAAACTTGGGAAACCTGCCCAAAGCGTGCATACATAGGTATGCCAAGGAAGTTTTTTGAGTTGGCAGTTTCCTGAGGAGCGTGGCTTGTACTTACAAGAAGCCACTTCTGTCAAAGGCATGTGTTAGGGTGCTAGGCTGCCTTGTGTCTCTTCCTGAATGCTAAAGATTTTTATTGCTCTTTCACAAGATTCAGGACACCCTCCATGCTGTTTCCCAAGATATGGTCCTGGTAGTCATCATCCTTGGGATGCAACTGTCACTCAGATTCAGAAAATCTCACTTGCTCAGGGCAAATGTAGACAAAGTGTTAAGCATCATCTCCTTTATCTCTGTATGAATACTCCCCACAACAAAAAGCAGTGTCCTCAGAAAATTAGTCAATATGTAATCTTACTTTAATATGTTGCAATAAATTTTATAGGCTTCTACGGAAATCTACTTATCTTTTTTATAACTCCTTTACACAAGTTTGCTCTGATATCCTTAGGCTTTTAAAATGATATCTTTAAGGATTTAAATAATGAGATACTGGGGAAACCTATTTTTGAAAAGCCTTTACATGTTTTGAGTTGCATTACAATCTGTGAAGCCTTAGGACACATTAAATTTATAACTAAAGATGGATAATAGTAGTACATTAAAAATTAACTGTTTGGAATGTTTTGATTTATGACCCTTATAAAAGAAACATTACAACATGGTATTTTATAGGCATCAGTAATATGCTCATAATAGCATCAGGAGGCTCTACTTGAATCTGCAGTTTTGGTGCTGACATGACTCATAATATAGTAGAAGTTGCTTTAAAATTTACAACAAATTTGAATTCATATAACAATTGCGACAACTCCTCCCTTTTTTGCCACTTCTGGATACTACACCCAGATATGATTTATTTGCCTTACTGTGATCATTCAAAAGTGATTTTTTCTGAGAGTGGTGTGGACTGGAAAGTCTGCTTTTCTAAAGAGCACTGACCGGCCCGAGAGTCCGCCTTTCCCCCTTTGAACCTCATGCCCAGCCCCATCTTTAGCAGAGTGTGGCGTGTGCGGTGCACGGGACCTGCATTTGCAAGGCCCCAGTCTTAGTTTAAACCTCTGCTGTTACCATCTTGAAATTCTTAGTAATGTTTAAACAAAGGGCCCCACATTTTCATTTGGCACTGGGTCACGTGCATTACACAAACCGTGCTGCTTAGAGCTACCATGTATTCCTTTACTCTGCCTTTGGCTTCTCTCTGGTCCCCCTCTCCCTGGGCTCCTACACACCCGTGTGTTCTTACGCCTAGAATTTACCCCCTCACATTACTATTCTAGTTCTCTTCTGCAGACTCCCTGGGATCACATTTCCAGCATGTTGCTGCTCCCCTGAGCATCCATGCAGTGCTTGTCACACCACTGTCCTCTCACCACCCCACCCCACTCCCGGCATCTGACTGCGCAAATGTGCTCTGCAGCCTTAACTCTATTTTCTATCTCACTTTGTGAAAATACAGGAAGAGCAGCTGTTCAATTCGCCATCACTGTCCTTTGGGAAAATCCATCTGATGTGGCAATCATTTGTGTCAACAAATAACTCTTCATCACCATTGAATGAAGGTGCTTTCCTTAAACCCCCAGGAGGAGCTTTGGCTTTCCTTCATTTATATATTCAATGAGATGGGGAAGTGGGGTCCCACATAAAGGCACTTTTGTGAGATTCGGTGACACGTCTGCCCTGACATTTGGATGTTGGAGCGCCTACCACAAACTCTTGTAATTGAGCAGACATAGAGTGCAAGATCATTTTTATTTCTTAAACCACTAGAAAGGAATAAATCTTTTTTTTTTCATTGAAAGCATATGTAAATTTTAGCACTTAATTCATAAAAATACAGATGTGGCATTAACAAGTTTGGAATGAAGCCGTGATGATAGTGGATGCATCCTGTTCAAAATGAAGAATTATAGCTGTCTGCTGCCGGCATGTGGACAGTTCTTGTGAGCACAAATGCGAGTCCCAGAATACTGAGCTACGGGAAGAGGGTGTCACACACTGAATTAGGTCTGGAAGGGACACTGTACCTGCCCGGTGTGGCTCCCCTCCGGAAGAATAGAAGAAAGGAGATGTTTCACTGGAACTAAGGAGTTCATACCTTCCTTGCCTTCTCTCAGCAAACAGGGTCTGGGTAGCTGGAAAGGAGAAACCATCGGCTAGGAAACAAGTCATGGAGGGAGGTCTGGGCTCAATAAAAATGGAGGTTTTCCTGTACACTTCCTGTTCAAGATGATCACTGCTAGTGCCCTAACTTACTCTAGATCTTACATAACTGAACAGCTGACACTTCTCTGCCTTGTGCCATTGTCTGCTAGATATTCATTTATACACTCATTCATTCACCCATTCATTGTTTATTTATTTATAAATTCTTTTATCCGGTAGTAAAGCTCTTGGTTAGATACTAAAAAATCAAAGATGAGTAACAGATTTAATTCCTACTCTATGAATTTTACCATGTAGCTGATAGGGACAAAAACATAAATAGTGAAAAATATGCATAGTAATCTTACACATTTTGATCATTTGCTTCAGTGGAAACCAGGCTGATACGGATATAAACAAGAGGAACCTACTTAAGAAAAGGATCTCTCAGAGGAAGGGAGTTTTAAACCAAATCTTGAAAGTGGAATAGTCAAGAGGTACCACTTAAAGGTGTGTGCTCAGGAAGTAGTTGTGGACAGGTGCACAAAGTGCTGGAGATGGGAAGAGTTTCACGGGCCAGAGGACCTTGAAACTCTGGGTGCAGCACAAAACAGCGATAAAGATGGGGAGGAGGAAAGAGGCCAGATCACACACAGCCTTAGCCACAGTAGAAAGGTTAGACTTTAGCCCAAGAAAAATGAGCAGAGGTCAGAGGATCTTAAGCAAGGACATGATGTGATTTGATTTATGTTGTAGAACAACCCTGGCTGCTGTGTAAAGAGTGAATGTCCATGGCAGGAAAATAGCGTTTCATCATTAGTTAGAGAATTGATAGTTCTGGTGAGGAACCAGCCGGGGGTAGTTCGCATGGGATAAATTGTGGATAGGACCAGAAAGTGAAGCCAGTGGCCTTGGCCAGGGAGATCAGACAGGGACGATGTTGAGAATGCTTCCAGATTTTGAGTGTCGGTAGCAAAGCTGCGTCAGGCCATTGTTGGGGAGCAGGGGACTGAATAGAAATCCAGACTTCTGGTTCTCCACATGTCCAGTTAGGCTGGTCCAGAGCAAGGTAGGTTTTTGACCTATGCTGTTTCCCATCATCAGTGGAGTCTTTGGCTTCTTCCTACAGTAACGTCCAAGCTGGTAAGTTTAAAACATGGCTGAAGTCTGACTTCAAGACTGTGTGGCTTTTTGAGCTCTCAAAAAAAAAAAAAAAAAAAAAAAGGAAAGTACTTGAATATCAAAGATTACAAAGGAAAACCAGTAATCATTGAGAGATGTATTTTTCTGTAGAAAAGCAAAGCCCCAGAAATTGTAGGAGGTTGAATATGTTCTAGAGACTAGAGGACAAGGTCGTTAGCTCCAGAAATCCCCCTAAGATCACCGTGCACTAGGAATTCTGTCAGTGAACGGGTGCCTCATGAGATTTTAGCTGCTCATGATGATTGATTTCCCATTTTGAAGAAGCTCTGAGCAGTTTCTTTCAGGAGTTAAGAAGTAACCAGAGTAGCTATGAGATATGCAGAACTACCATGACAATGACTTGGCTTCTGGTTGCTCAGTCAATTTCTGGACAAAGTGTGCTATCTTTGCTTTATCTCTGTCCCCATGATCACCCCCTCATCTCTTAATTTCTCTCCTCTTCCTTCTCCTCTTCTTTTTCACCGCTGCCCAGGAAGCTAGGTATACAGTTTTAATTTCTATCCAGACTGCTAAACTACTCCTTAGAGCTACAGCTTGAACAGCCTACCTACAATCCTTGCAATCAGTAATTTATTCAAAAAATATTTCTTTATTCTACTACTAGCATCAAAGCAGCGAGCTAAGTACAGTTTCTCCCCTGAAGGAATTTGGGGCAGTATATAGATTCTTAAGCTCATGTCCATGGGCCCTAAGGCATCTACAAATCTGCTGACATAGTTAACAGATGCCAGTTCAGATATGTGCACATTACTCGATGGAGAGCATCTGTGATTCCCAACGCATGCTCAGAGGGGCCAGCGTGACTCAGAGAAGATGAAGAACTGCTCATCTCTGGAAGACTGAGACAGTGTGGTGATTAGCTAATAGTGTGCGCTTTTGGATTCAGGAACGCCTGGGTTTGTATTCTGGGATCCAGTACTGCTGGACTGAGTGACCTTGGAGGTGTGGCCGCTGCCTCTCCATTTCCTCCTTTGGAGGAGGTTGTGCAGGGCCGAGGCGGGGACCAGACAAGATGACCGGAGTAGGGTGCCTGGCCTGTGTGTTACTTCGGTCCCTGGAGAGTGCGCTCCATCTGCTCGCTGAGGCAAATGGTTGAAATTGTGGGACTGCTGAGTTTGGGAAGGGAAAAAGTGCAGAAGAAAAGAAAAGGCAAAGCAGGGAATTTACTCTTACAATCATATCTACACCCAAACCAACTAAATATTTCCCAGCAGACATATTTGCCCTGAAAACACACCCTCTCCAGGGTGTGACCTTTGACTGGTGGATTAATTGACTTTGGCTCTTGGGTATTGCAAAAGAAGACTTGACTGTTGGATGTGGATTAATCCATTCTGCAGCAGAGAGTGACTTTCAGCTAAAAGAAAGATCTAAATGAGCAAGTACGAGTGATGAATTCAGAGACAGCAGTGAGCACTGGTGTCTCAGTCCGTCTCTCTGGTCTCAAGTGTGGAGGGGCGGAGGACTGAGCTAGAAGATCTTGAGCAGGACGGATTGCAGAGAATTTGTTTTGGGTTTGTTTTTTTTTTCTGGCATTCGTAAGGGCTACCTGGCAAAGCAGAGCATGTTGGCTTGGATATGACCACATTCTCAGGAGTGGGAGTCTGGCTGAGAAATCATAAACAAACAGTGGTGATAAATGACCACGGGCCAGAGGCAGGAGGCATCTAGTGGAGTGTTGCATTACATTATATCCTTCCAGTGCCAAGGCTGGTGTACCAGGAGCACTGCAGCCCTCCCACCCCCTTGTCATTTGTGGAGTGTGGTACTGGTCTGGTCTTGTTTAACCTCTTTATTAATGATCTGTAAAAGGGGGAAAAGAGTATGTGAAAGAGAGTCACAGATGACACTAATTTGGGAGGTGTTAGAAATACTCATGAGATCAGAGAAATCACACAACTGGCCCAAAGTAGGTCAGGAACATTGCAGGAGTGGGGGGAGCCGAATCTTGGAGAAGCCCAGGCACTAACATCTGGAGGAAATTAATCTGAGATGCAGATATCAATAGTTGGGAGGGGTATGAAAAGCTGAATACTAAAAGAGAATTTTTCAAGTTGAGTGGACTTTGGGAAATCCAACCCGAAAGTCTGCTGTGGGTCAGAGAGCGGTGAGGGGCCAATAGCAGTTAAGCACTAACTGTCTGTTAGCTGGTGCCTCAGAGCAGGCGTGATCGTCTCTTGGCAGTCTGGCCTATAAATTGTGTCTTATACTGAGGGCATCACGTATGCATTCCCCTTTTAGAGAATCTGAAGATGGGAAAGGCTTTTAAAGAGCACAACCACTAGATGAGGGCAGAGCACTGTTTGATGTCGGATCTAGGTCCAGAACTCCCCAAAAGCATCCGCACTGGAATATATGGTCAGAGTGACGTTTTTAGAGAAAGTATAAGGGATTTCTTCTTTGGGATGTAGGTGTGAACTTCAGAAGGTTCCTAGGTTCTCCTTCTTGGACTTGCTCACTGACAGTAGCGACGTCTCAGAGCTCCAGCTTGGAGAACTGTCCAGTTGCTGGTCCCCAGTGTAACATGCCAGGTCAGAATTTTCCTGCTCGTTCAGGGAGAGAAACCCCAGCCGCAGAACTTTTCAAACATCTCTGAATGGCTGTATTTCTTTCTGCCACTAGGGCATCAATTGGCTGGAGGCCATTGGCTACACTGAGGTACGTCTTAATGCCATCCTCAGGGGTCCCACTTGTGCATTGCCAAGGGTGACAAGATCTCTGTAAGAACACAGCTGTTCCACCTGACAGCTGCTAGATAGTCTCACAAAACAGGTACCACAATTTCCATTGAGCCTACCCTGTGAAGCTGTGTGTCAGAGACTTTGGGATGGGAATGTACATTCGCTCTAGCTTTGTTTTCCCAAAAATATAGCGCACATGCTAAGAGCAACAGCATGCGGCAACCGAGAACTTCTACTGTGCCTTGCCGTGTCCGGATGGCTCAGGTGATGAACATTGGGGCATGACCCGGATGTCAAGCCGCCATCTCTCCAGTCAGACTTTGCCCTTGAAATCACTGGGCAGTATTTGCCTCACAGCTCCTAAGACTATTCCCATGGTGACAAGAGTCACTGAGATGCTGAGTGTGCATAAGGAGGTGCTCTGCCAGTCTCTAGCCTTTCTGAGCTTCCCGGCAGCCTGAGGGGCAACCTGACTTGTTTGGAGCCCTACTTCTGTGTGCCCTGATAATTCAGGTCCCCCATGTTATTTCTGTCTTCTTGCAGAAGGTGGGCAGCTTTGGATTCTTCCTGTCCCCAAGCATTTACTTAGTGCCTCTGTCAGTGTGATAGAAGCAGAGCTCTTGGAAGGATGTAGAAGCAAGGTTATTACAATCTCTTTGAGAGAAGGTAATGTCGCGCAATGAATCTACTGAATAAGTTATTCTGGTAGACAAAGACTGGAAAGGCAGATTGCCGTATGTGGCTAAGGCCCCCAAGCCCCATACATTGTGCCTTTGTCTGAGAGGAAAACATAGAACGAAGCTCAGGAATAAAAACGGTAAAGATCACTTTCACCGGGAAACCTGAGCTTCCTATAGCCACTACTTCATTTCCCGTACTTATAACGTTTATGTTCACTGAGGAAAACTTAGAAAGGTTAATGAGGAATCAAGAAACAATTTTTTAAAAAAGTCCTGATTTAGTGAAAATACCAGTCTTACCCTTTCAGTATGCATCGGCAGTATTTTTCTGCAGAGATCGGGTCCCGTACACTTGAAGGGGCCTGAAGTGTGACTTTGCATAGTGTTGGGTGAAGAATGGCGGGGAAGCACCTGACCTGTGGCTTCTCAAAGGCTAAATTCAAGTACTGCTTCCACCATTCTTACTTACCTGCTTAAGCCTTTAAAGGCAGCTGAGGCTATTGTTGTTACTGACTCAATGTCACGTGGCCATCTTTCCATGTTATAAACTGGCATCTGTGGAAAATTTTTATTCTGCTCTGCATAGAGCAGTCTGAAAAACCAGGGCAGGCTCGGGGGCACACGGGATCTCCCTGGGGGTGTGGGGCTGGGAGGACTTGCTTCTGGCGGTAGTATGAGTTCGCTGTTGCCGCGGGTGCCAGGGTGTCTGTGGCTGCCGTGGGTCAGCCCTTCAGATCCCCCGGCATCCCTTCTTTCAGGGCTCCTTAATCTCTGATGTCCCTGCATTATTTCAGAGGAGTTCTGCACAGATCTCTCTACAAAATAAACCTCTCTGTGGTTAAACAGGGTGTCTCTCTGCTGCCCCGTGGTGTGTTGTGAATAGTTTCTGCATGTGGGTTTTTGCCTTTGGCCGCTGCTGTTTTGTGTTGGTTTTGTGGTTTTATTTATTGTTTTGTAATTTCATTCTCTGACACCCAGACAGTGGCTTGGGAGTCTGATGAAAATGATGTCATAGAAAATCCTTTTCCCTCTTTGTCTGAAGGCAGGTGACACACGAGGAAATTAGAGACCAGTGGGTTTTCTTCTGAAGAGGGAAGGCTTGTGTGGCTAAGAGCATTTCCACCAGCTGATCCGAAACACGATTCAGGTTCACAGGCTGTTCAGTACAATCAGCCATAGAAAAGAATTGTCCTTCCCTCTTGGGGAATGTGGAAAGGAGAAAGGGAGAATGAGGAAGTACTCCGGAGCCAAAGAGCAATCTTTGTCTCTCCTTCTAGAATAGGCCTGGGACTCTGTGATATCTGATACGTCAGATAAGAAGGTGACTGTGTATTAGGGCACACGCTGAGACATGCCAGCTGAATTTTCTCTGTGTTATTATTTTTTTAAATTATGAAGGCAACATGCTGGTGGTGTGGCCAGACTTTTAAGCTGTCTCCGCACTTGCTTCCTTGGTGAGCACATGCACCTGGCAGGGGCTCAGGACTCCCACCAGGGAAGGCCCCAGGGAACCGGCATGGCTTTTGCTCAGGGAGCCTCTGACCTGGAGCAGGGGCAGGAATGGGAAGATGGGTTCTCTTCTTCTCGCCCCCAGCAGGTCACTGCTGTGTTCCAGTGACCATGGAGGGAGAGGCGTCTGCCCAGTGGCTCTCTTCCTGGTCCCTCAGGAAAAAGCTATAAATGTCTTAACACTGATGTTGCCTCTTCTCCCACTTCTGTTTTATCCCCATGGACCCCTTGCTGGTGTAGAGAAAATGCCCATGTCCTGGTTTTCCTCTGATCCTCTGATCGTACTTCAGCTCATTGAGGGGTGACAATCATGTAACACCATCCCAATTTCATACAGTAAGACAGTGAGTTTGGATCTATTGAGATTTGTCCAAGGCTGTCAAGATAGGACTTGGGTGTACCAAGACATGTGCTCCAAACGTGGGACTCATGGTCCACTCTTCCTTTCACTGTGGTGAACGACACCTAAGGGTATTCCTCTGAGCAGTGGTGTTGAATATTAAGAGACATTGCTTTTTTAAAAATAGTAGTAGAGGCATTCTGTGTTCAAATAAATTTGAGCAAAACTGGAATAAACAGAATTCAATAGTCTTCTTCATTGCAGACCTTCTCAGAGCCTTGGATAGATGAGTGTCTTCAGACCAGTTGTCATACCCAGGGAGATGGATAAGGCATGCCAGGCTTAGTGCTCCTAGAACCTTTTCTTCCCAAACCCTCCTGTAAAATTTGAATACATAGAATATAGTTAGGGAAAGCTTTGTGTTTCATCTGTTAGAATATCTGTCAACACACATAGCTGATTTATGTAGCACTCAAAATGCTGTCATGTTATAAAGCCTCCCCGTCTTTGAGCACTGTTGCAAAGCCACCAGAATGCTGCATACGGTCTGAGCTCTGCTACTGTAGCACAGAAGCAGCCAGAGACCATCAGGAAATGGACAGCAGTGGCAGTGGTGGAACATAAACTGCAGTTGTGGACCACAAAATTTGAATTTCATAAAATTTTCATTTGTCACTAAATGTTCTTTTGGTTTTTCTCTGAGCTGTTTAAAAGACTTTTTTCCTTCTCACAAACTCTACAACTAATAATAATAATAATAATGGCAGCCTGGATGTGAGCCAGTGGCCCAGGGTCTGCCATCTCATCCTGGGTGTCTTCACATGGTCATCCTGTTCGGTCCTTCCATCTCCAGATGAGAAATTTATTTATTTATTTATTTTTAAATATTTAATTTAAATTTCTTTTTTTTCCGGTACCGAGAATTGAACTCATGACCTCGCGCTTGCCAGGCAGGCGCTGTGCCGCTGAGCTAAATCCCCAGCCCCTAGATGAGAAATTTAGGCACGGAGAGGGCTTCCCTTGCTCCACGTCCTACGGCTCTGGAATCCCAGAGCTGGGATTTCAGTGTAGGTGTGTCTGACGCCACAGCTTCTCCGCAGAGCTCTTGCCTGTCTGCGTGGAATCCCACGGCACCCTGTAGTAATCTTATCTCAGTCCTCGAAATCCCTACCCAGCTCCTGCGATGGGCGAGCAAAGATCAGTCCCTTTTTCTACATCGTGGGGAAAGCTAACAAGGGCTTGGTCCATTTCCTTTTCTCCATCTTAGTGCTTTTGGCATTGACCCCATCTTCCTTCCCTTCTCCTCACACTTTCTTTTACCACTGTCTCTTCTTTTTTCCCCTTCTTCGTGAGTCAAATATTCGTCCTGCATATAGGAGGTCATGGAGTAATGTTGGAAGCTCCAAATTCTCGATCTTCCCTCTAATACCTCGTTATTTATTTTCTCTGAGCTTCAGTGTCCTCATCTGTAATATGGGAGAAATAATATTGTATTTTCTTCCCTTGTAGAATTCTAACAGATACCAAGTGAAAACTGATGTCAAATGTTGACTCAGTGCTGGTGCTTAGTGTGCACTCAGGACATACTTGCCTTTTGTTCTTTCTTTCCCCTCTGTCACCTCCTCTGGTTCTCACCTCGGTGATGCATGTCAGAATCTTTGGCATTGTTTATCAAGTATCTACTATGGCTATAAGGTGTCTAAGTGTTTGCTCTGTCCATCTCTCCTGAAGCGGACTGAGCATTGAGTGCTTCTCCTCCTGCTGTAGCTGCTTTGCACTGGTACACGTTGCCTAAGAGGGGAATATAACCATTTTCCTGGGGGGTTTCCTGCCCTGCCCGGCCCATGCCTGGAGGAGGTCAGGTATAACTCTCATAGGGATGTGTTGTCGGTTTAGGCAACCGAAACTATTTGCCTGCAAATCCAAAAGCCCTTAATACGCGATCCCAATAAACCCTCGCAGTTAATAGCTGGTTGGAATTAAGATACATGAAGAAGCTTAAAACTTTTCAGTCTTTGTAAGAAACAGCACCGTATTTCAAAGTCTGAAGAAACTCCAACAGAGGCCATAAAGCAAACGAAATGACACAAGAAATTCAAAAGCTGCCTTATCCCTAGGTATTTGTACTCTCTTATCTTAGCTGATCCCGCGTAGGTAAAGGAGAGCTTGGAAACAGTGTGTTGAGAAAGACCATGCTGTCTCCCGTGCCTGGAGGAAAACGTGCACACACTTGTAGGCCATGCATATTCTTAGAGAGGCTTCGGGGGGTTGTGCTAGCAGAGATTACACGTTCCAAGACATTACATGGCCTTTGTGTTTCATGTTTCATGGCTGCCAGCAGCTGGCATCTTTCAGAAATCACATGAAAAGTGGGCATAGCTCCTTGTGCAAGCTTCTGAGCGCGGTGTTAAGGAGACTTTGTGTGTAACTCCTAATCTCATTGGGAACTTTTAGGGTGAAAAATGTAATTATATCTCAAATACCGACAACCAAGGCCAAGGAATGTCTCCTCTTTGGAAGATTCTTTGTTGATGAGATTAAAAACTAAGCTCTTGTGCTCCTGCCTACAAATTATTCAGATTATTTGAAAAGAAATGAAAGAAGATACTGGGAAGAAAAATGTCAGACTCCATACTACTTGGCACTGAACTAACGCTCCCCTGTTTAGTAATTAGTTCAACAGATACTTGAGTACCTACTTTATGCAAGTCAACAGAAGCTACACAGACGAGTTCTTGTTCTTTTTGAGTGTTTTACACAAGAAAGGTACATAAGTATCTGTCAATATAAGGTAGTGGTCATAAGAAACATTCAAGGACTGCAGTTGAGCGCAGGACTTTATATAATCTATGCTGTCATCCCTTTGTATACTTGCAGATTAGGTAAGTCGGTGGCTGACAGAGCTGTATAATGTGACCTGAACACCAAGGCTGGAGGTGGAGAGGGGTCAGACACAAAAGGAATGAGAGGGAAGACAGGAGAGGTGACGTGTGGAGCTGCACTCAACTTATAGACTCGAGGAGTCTTGTGAGCCTCGTAGCCAAGGAATCCAAGTTATGACCATCAGCATCTGTCCTGGGGCAGACGACATGGACTGTCGAAGGGCTCTGGTGTCCATGTGTACTGCCAGTTATCTTTTCCCTTCCAGCATGTTGTCGTTCTGCCACCTTGTTTTACAGAGGAGGCATGAAAACCGTATTCTGAGATCACACGGCTGGGAGCTAGAAGAGCCCAACCTAGAACCGAGTTCTTACCATTCAGCACCGCATTTCATGCCTCACTTTCCATCCTGTGGAACCACCATTATCCACCATCTAGCATAGAGTCCTACACACCCAGGTCCCGCAGCCACATGCCAAGGTCTGTCCCCAGGCAGGTTAATCCAAGAGTTTATTGTGAATCAGATGACTCATGGTTGGGAAATCAGATAGTAATACATAAAATTTATTATGTATTGTGTACCATGTATACGATTGTGTAATAAGTTTTTATATTCGATGTTAAACATTATGTTAGGTGCCCAAGCTAATTCACAAAAGCCTATATCATGTTGGGAGAATGCCTGTGCTTATGGGAAACTTGTAGAATTTTGGAAAAATAATACCTATAACGTAAAAAAGAAAACAGTAACCTTGAATAAAAACCAATAAGGCATCAATTTAACGCTGTGCCCAAAAAGTTCAGGAGAGGTCACTTGTTTTCAAAAGAACGAGAGAGGGTGGTACCTATGTGATACGGTTTTTGGACAATTAAATCAGTTAAACCATGTAAAGTGGCATATTGTAAAAACAATATAAATGATAGTCGCATAGATAAATGGAGACATTTAAACAGATTGCAAAGGAAATTTCTGAACACTTTTAAGAATTTTAGAGAAGGATCATGTAAATTATTCCTTCTGCTTGATTTTGTTTTAAATCAAGAGTTTCTTTCTATACCGCCCTTGTTCTACGTGTACATGGTTACTGCTCAAAGTTGCGGTAATACGGCAGAGTGGCAGCTACCGAAGCCTCACCATGAGATGCGTAACTTCCGGCTCTGGAAATATAGGGGTGGCTATTCTGAGTCTGTTCCCTGTGCTGTGCAATGAGTGCCTTAGGACATACGAGCTTAATTTACTACCATGCTACCCTCAAGGAAGCTTGTGAGATACGAACTGTTATGGTCTCAGTCCTATCTGGAAGATAAGAAAACTGTAAACTAGAGGCTTTGTCAAAGTTGCTGAACTAATAACAGATGGAGCTGGGATCTATCCGTAGGCAGTTTATCCCTGGGATCACCTAGCACACACTGTGCAGGGGTTTTTCTCCAAACTATTGACTGTTTAGACCAGATGCTGCATTTTTTCCTGATAGCATAGGGCCTTCACACTGAGCTGTATCTCCAGCCTTTTGTTTTTGAAACCGACTCTCACTAGATTGCCTAGGCTAGCCTCCAAACTTACAATCCGCCTGCCTCAGCCTCCCAGATTGCTGGGACTGCAGGTATGTACCACCAGCAGCTACTTCTTGGTCTCGTGTCTTGTGTATTGTAGTATATCTGGCAGCATCCTTGGCTTCTGCCTACTGGACACTAGTGGCATTCCTGCCCACAAGTATGAGAACCAAACATAAGCTGGGGAGAGGGGCAGAATTGCCCTTGGTTGATAGTCACTGCTCTATACATAGATGCAATCTATATGTGTGGCGTGATCTAGGGACACACACCTGCCCCTGAGAGCCCAGCAAATCAGAGCACAGTGCTCCTAGAAAGTGACTGAGAAGCCACAGATACAGTTCGGCCTCTGAGGAGCTGTGACCACGGCCCAGCTGAATTTAAGTCCTTCTATCTCCTCTTCTACACTGCAGTGGCTTTATGAGTTCCTAAAAGGACCACCCTGTGTACTTGTAAGAAAAGGCTCCATAGACGCCCACCCATTTCCCCAACCTCTCTGCCTAAGGCTGTGATGGTCACTGCTCTGAGAACAGGAGCTGGACTCAGACTGCTCCAGTATCAACCCAGCCGGGCCTCACTTGAAGTATGTGATTTTCACTGAGTACATCAGCCTCTGTGAACCTTGGAGTTCTCATCTCTAGTGTCCTCCTCTCTAGTGCCTCTCCCTCAGAGCTGGTATGTGGGGCTTTGGGATGAGGTACTGGGGCTGTGGGGTGATGAATGAGCTCTCTGCCCAGTGCTGGAGCCGGGGACCCTCTCAGCATCAGCACCAAGGTGATGCTTCCCACCTTGAAATTGGTATTCCTTTCCTAGGACGGTCACAGCAATGTACCAGACTGATCAAGTTTAATAATGTCCTAAATTGATTCCAGGAATTCTCCAGGCCCTTCACATAGATTGTGTCATGCATAGAAGACACAGCACAACAGGTGCCTTCTGGAACCATGAGGGAGTCTCTTTTGTCCCACCAAAGAGGTGGCTGGGTTTCTTGGCAGTCTTTACAGTTCCTTGGCTTGGAGACACATCCCCTTGATCTCTGCCTCGATCTCTGCATGGAGTCCTTGTGTGCATGTCTTTATCCAAATTTCCCCTTTTTATGAGGACGTCAGCCACATTAGACTAGGGTTCCAGTAGGACCTCATCTTAACCAATTACATCTGCAACAACCCTATTTTTAAAAAAGGTCACATTTTCAGGTACTGGGAATTAGGATTTCAGCATATAAATTGTGAGGGAAAAAGTACAACCCATAACAAAATTCCATGAACCTTTTAAAGATTTCTGCTAACTATGAAAGTCCGTGAGAGATTAGTGATGTTTACGTACTTTGGGACAACCAAATAAATAAACCTACGTGAGTCATGGAAAGAGCACTGTTTTGGGAGTGAGAAAATGTGCTGTTTAAAAGAAGTGCTTTGCACACCTGTAATCCCAGCACAGGGGGTTGAGGCAGGAGGATCGCTGTGAGCTCGAGACCAGCCTGGGCTACAAAATGAGTTCAAGGCCAGCCTGAAGTGCATAGCGAGACCCTGTCTCAAAAAGACGAAAAATAACTAATGAAATAAATAAATGAAGTGCTTTGATTTTTTTTTTACCTTTTAAAATGTGTTTACTTAGTCACATGACTTCTGTGACTAACGGTGACAGCCTTCTGTACCTTCACACCCCCCGGTCATCCTGTGTGTTGGAAACTGTGGCTCTGAAGCCTTACTGACACTCTCAGGGCTCTGTCTGGATACATTATGATTGTCTCCATTATTTATAAGGAATAAGGAGAAATGTTGACTGCCATGTAGGGATTTGGTGCCTGTTAACAGGGCCTCGGTTCTCCATCACTGCGTGCCTCTCCCCATCAAACGCTGACCTGCTGCTGAAGTTTTCAAAAGCTCCCTATGTTGTGAGATTTGAGCAAACTTGATCTTCCAGGTTTAACTTAAATATTGTTTCCATTTTGAAGCCTGTCATGTGGGTGTACCACAAAGAGCATTTGGTTTCCCCCCTGAAGTCCTGGGCTGTGGTATGTAGGCAGTAACAGAATACTGGGAAGAAAGAGAGAGCCTGAAATGGATCCTGGGCTCTAGGCCTGTGCAGAGACAAAGCAGGATGTAAGTAAAACCATTACTTCTCCCTCCTGATCAAAGGAGGGATGTAGCCCCGCCCCTCCTCCCCACCACCCAGCAAGCAATTAACACAGCCTGGCGTCTCCTCGGCAGTGATGGGGATTCCTGGCTCCGGGCCACTTCTGGCTCATCTACGGCTGAAGGTGGGGGAGCAGCTTGTGTGCCCAGGTTGAGAAATGTGCATATCTGCAAACAGAATGCATTGCAAAACTCTCCAGCGGGGGAAACACACACACACCAACCTTGTTGACAGATTATTCTTTTCATCTGCATTTGGTGCAGAGTGAGATCAGAATCTGCCAGCAGAACCTAAAATTTTAAAAGTGCAGGAGTCAAGTAGATTTTACAGCCACACATAATCTTGTTAAATGCAAGCTCTGATTCCTGCAGATCCCAGTGGACCCCAATATTGTACGTGTCTAACAGGTTCCCAGATAGAACTGCTGGACTTAAAGAGAAAGTAGGGGAAATTGCACACCTGGATAAATTTGACTGTCATGCATTTCTTCTGGCAACCTTATATTCAAATGCTGTTAGTGCTGCTGGTGTGTGGACCACACTTTTCACTGGTGAGGGTGTACACTAGAAAAACAAAAAATTGGATGAATACATGAGCCGAGTTAATGGGTGAGCATCTGGTATAATTTAGAAATGAGCTCATGGTTTACAGGATACTCACACTGCAAGATGTAACTTGGCTACAGGCAGAAACAAACCCATACCAGCGAAGAGTATGCCTACAGCTTGAGAAATGGGGTTCCCTACATTCCTAGGCTTCAAGCCCTGTGAGTCGGTGGGATACTTATGTTTGCTTTATTTATTTACTTGCCACTCGCTTGCTAGTAGGAAGTCCACAGCGAAGTTATGACTATAAAAGTAAGAAAGGTTTTTACAGAGCCACAAACAGTACTAAGTTAAATGCTGAGAAGCTTGCGGGTGGCATTTCCTCACATTTTCACCTACTTTTCAACTAATGGTCCAAAAGGCAAGGGCAACAAGGAGGCCTTCTACAGCTCAGCCCCTGACAGGTGATCTGCAGAGAAGAAGAGGGCCAGGGCTTAGGTTTGCACTGACTTGTGACAGGCAAACCCAAGGCTTTCTCCCTTTCAAGCTGAAAGAACAGACTCTAGCCCCTGTAACCATACCGGGCCACCAGAGCAGCCACTTGCAGATTGCCTGGAGGTTCTTGCTGGAGGAGAGCTTAGCTTTCATTTATTCCAGCCCCTGAATTCCACTGGTGAAGATACAAAGCTATGGAAAACCAGCTCCTCTTCCACAGAGCCCCTTCTCCTTTACTGGCTAGTCTGGCATGTGGAGTGTAAGAGGTTTATCCCAGGAGGCTGCGTATGGTTAGGATCTGGTTTTTCGGATCTGGTTTTGCAGGGCCGTCTTTGTTTTGTTCTGTTTTTAAATACCTCAACATTGCCTGCATTCCAAATCTTCCTTGCCTGTGCTCTGTAATAGAAACCATTTCCCTTCTATCCATCCATTTTTAAGATTCGGTTGAATCCTGTATTTATGTCTATGATTTTAATAGGGTTGGTTTCACTTACCAAAGGCGGAACCAAAGGAGAGCCATGCTTTCTCTAGATGAGTGGTGCTGTTTGCTTTATGCCTCTAGTATGTAGTGAGGACCTACTATGTGCCAGGTCATGAAGGACAAACAGCCTCTCTTACCCAGCATCTCAGCAGGACTGGGCTCTTCCTCTGTGAGGAAGCAGGGGGTTTTTAGATGAAGTTCTCCGAGGACACTCATCTCGTTCTTTCATAGGCTTTAATTTCTGAAACACTTTCAGAGAGCATCAGTTTTCAAATCCTGCTTGTAGAAAGACTGTATGACCCCCTTCCCTGAATGGTATATCCAACATTATTTTTCATCCAAGCATCTCAAGTCTGTAATTTTCATTATTCACTTCTCATTATACAATTTTTAAACCATAGTGAGATAAACAGTTTAAACCTAAATGTTCCTTTCACTCTTTCTTCCAATTCCACACTTTTCCCCAGAAGCGATATACCCGAGCTAATTTGTGGCTGTGCTCTTTGTTTGCATTTGCAGACATATATATATTTACATTTTGGGTATATGTGTGTGGTTCTGTAGATTGGGCCCACGGCTGTGTGTATACTAGACAAGTGCTCAACCATTAAGCTCTACCTCCACTTCTTTTTTAGTTTTGATACAACATGTGGCTAAGTTGCTCGGGCTGGCCTTAAACTTCCATACTTTCTGCCTCCGCCTGCTGAGTAGCTGGGATTACAACTATATACTACCACACATTTTCTTTAGCATGAATTGTATCATATTATATAGACATTTCTATGCTTTGCATTTTTCACTTGAAAGGGCATCTTGGGAAACTTTCCAATGTATTTCACTACTTTCTCATAGCTGCAGAAGTGTTTCATAGAATTCCCCTGCCAATGTTTACTCGCCCACTCATAGTTGATAGATAGATAGCCTGTCATTTTTTGCTATGACAAACATGATGGCAGTGAACAATTTTGCATATATATCTTTGGGCGTGTGTGCAGGTATTTCTGCAGAACAGAGACCTAGAATTTTAATTTTCTATGTGAAATAGTTTTGATAAACTGAGGAGAGTAGGATTGGGTGCCATTTGGGAGATTCGTTGTGACCTGCGTCTCTAGTTTTTCCGTCTCTTCTGTCCTGTTTGAATTGATTTAGAATTTCCCCCAGAGTCGTCCATATTCTGACTGTGCTGCCTGACATTTTGAATTATGGAATCAAGCTTTGTAGATAAAAACTTTACATTTAAATATCTTTAAATGGTGCAGATTTTATTAGTATTGATCAGAAAGTTGGAGAAAGAAAAATACAGAGAATTTCCCTGATAAATGAATTAAAAGCTTCACACTGAACAGAGCTTTCAATTTGTAGAAAAGTGGATAGGATCATTCTTTGTGAAAAAACTTTTTAAAAAGTTCCCAGATAAGCCAGCTCCATAAGTAACCAAAATGAAACACATCAGTGTGCTGTGTTAGGAGAGGTTTTGTTTCAGGTTTTTTAAATGCAATTAAGAGGTTTTGGTAGGCAGAATTCTAAAGATGTTTTCTATCAGAGCTCCTTCTTCTGGTTATTCAGCCAAACACCCATCCAGGCACTAGATGCAAGTACTTTGCATGTAGAATTAAGGTTATCAGTCAGCTGAGTTAGCACTGACAGAGTGTCCTGGACTGCCCAGGTGGACCCAGTACAATGACACTGGCCTTTTGAAGTGCAGCAGAAATTAGGCGAGAGGTGTACCTCCGTGAAAGCACATGCATTCAGTACTCCAGGGACCCTGGGTTCCATCCCTAGTACTCAAGGGGGGAAAACGTGGAAGAGAAAAGCAGAGGGGAATAGGACAAGTGGAGAATGAGGTGGATGGACCAGAAAGTCAGAGAAATTCCAAAGCAGAAAGGGGAAGATAGAAGAATTTATAAACCGGGAAGTATGAATGGCCTTTAGAAGCTAAGAATGACTTGTAGCCAACCATCAGCAACAGAAGTCTCACAGCCATGTGAAGTAGAATTCTGCAAGTGACCCGAATGAGCTGCGAGGTAGATTCATCCCCAGAGCTCCAGAAAAGATTTCAACCTGGCTGACACTTTAATTCGGCCTGTGAGATGCAGAGCAGAGAACTAGCCATGCTGTGCCAGATTTTTGGCCTATACAACTTTGAGATGATAAATAGATTTTTTTTAAGCCACTAAATTTGTAGTAAATTGGTATATTAGCAACAACAGACTGATGCTTGAAGATTGAACCAACACCCAAGCGTTGGACACAGCAAAGATGGTCCTATAGTAGAATGCTGCATCTCTCCCTTCCTAGTATGTGAAGCAGAGAGGGCCCATGTTATACCAGGAAGAAGAGTAGCTTGCATTTCTAAGCATGTTATGTGCATTCCCTACTTTACCTGTCACAGTGGTCCAAAGAGGATCCCTGTTTCATAGATGAGATACCCGAGGCTCAAAGAGGTCAGGTACCTGGGCAAGAGTCACGTGGTGTATTAATAGCAGGGCTGAGACTCAAACTTTCATCTATGGGATGTCACACCCAAGTCTGTGCACACGAACGCTATACTTCACCAGGCACCACCCCAGCTGGACAGGAAGCTGATATCTTCCTGTATGTAAAATGTCTTGTATTTCAGCCCTTGCTGATCACTCACAACTAAAATGCCTTTCATTATATAAAGGCCCCTCAACCTTGCTTTCATGTGCTTGGAACACTACCCCATCAGATGCTAAGCAAGGAGGGAAAAGTGAATTCTATAGTCAAGGAAATAGGAGACTTCCCACCCCGCTTCTGGCCCTCCAAACCAAAGTACAGTGTACACTCTTATATTTCTCTTCAGATCCTTAGAGGTCCCAGTGGCTTTAGGCTGTGTTGAAGATTTCAGCCCCTTCTTTATACCATGCACTCAATTCCAGAGGAGAAAGCTGTAATGAAGACATTTTTATACCTTGGACATAAATATCAAAAGTCAAAACTGACATTTTACCTCGGGAGGGTTTGATGTGCTGATGTAGTCTCAGTTGTCTTCATGGAGCACATGACTTCAAATTCAGTGAAGGGAAATTCTGAGCATGCAGCATGTCCTTTCCTGTGTTTATTCACTCACATATTCAAACATTTAATACATAGGAACAAGCTTCTGTAATATTCCAAGGTTTGCCTGAGAAACTGAAGGCTACGGTGAGAAGATGAGCTCCGTTTGTAGATCTTCCAACCTAAGGAAAGAAGCACAGACAAGCCAGCAGTCGCAGGATAGTATAATCAATGCTGGGATAAGAAGTGCCGGACGCTATAGATCACAGTGGTGGCAAACCTAGGGCACAGGCGTGCTGCACTGAGCTGTTTGTATCATTGAAAGCTCTAAAAGGTTTGCCATCACTGATATAAAAACGTGAGAAAGACACCAAAACCAGATTCATATGTCAAAAATCATGCCCCTAAGATGGAAACTAAAGGAAAAATAGGAGTTAGTCGGCTGCACAGGAGGTGAAGGACATGTTCCAGACCCAGAGAATGTCGTGGTGCAGGTGTGATCTGGAAACGCATATATCCATAAGGACATGTATAGGTGATAAAGAGGCAGAGAGGCCAAGGCTGAGATAGAGATCTCAATAGAGACTGAGATAAGAAAGACTCTGCTATCCTGAGGAGGTTGAATTTATTATTTAAAAAAAAAAAAATAGAAACCATTGATGGAAAAAGCCGAGCAGTGACGTGGATAGATGTGGGTGCTTTAGAAAGTGCAAGAGTCAAAGAATGATGAAAGGGCGAGTAGAAGTAGGAGACCATTGGCACACCAGGAGGTAGTGGTGTACGGAAGAAGGATGAAATTTGGGCCAGAGAAAAATACGGACCCCAGAGATATCTGTGAAAGCAAGCCGGTGAGAGCTGGTCATGGGGTAAGGGAGAGGGAAGGAGCTGCAGGATGCTGGGCAGGTGTGACTTGGTCAGATCGTCATCCAGATATCCTCCTGGGATGACAGGCCCAACCCGCAGTCAACAGAAACCAGGTAGAATTATCAGTTGTGATTTGTGAAACGCCCAAGCAGGTGTCCACCAGGAAGCAAGTCATTCTCGTGCCGCACAGACAGCCAAGAGCAGTTCTGTGGACAGCTTCTAGGGGATTTCAAAGCGAGTATCTCCCCTGTGTTGTTTTGAATATGCTGACAGAAGAACAAAAGCTTTCACGAAAACAAAGCCCAACCCCTTGATACAACAGGAAAACAGATAGAGTTTCAAACACATGCTTTCTTTCCCGTGTGCTTGTTTTCTACGAAGAAGTATGATGGCCCATTGAAAGTGGCAGGTGCAAGTTGCTCTGTGGGCCTGGGGAAGGGTCACTGCAGCTGTAACCTGCCCGTTCTGTGTGTTGCAATGCTCAGTGATGTCTTGACAGGTGTCCTAACTCTTGGCCTTCACAGGTCGTATCAGAGCTGCTAGTCAGCTGAAGCTAGCAGGCCAAGGACTTGATAGCACCTGCTTGGTTAAACGCTGGTGTCTGCTGGGACTCTGTGGCTAGGCCCCATCACAGGCTGACGGGTCAGGGTTCCTCAGGCCCATGTATGTGGCGAAGGTCCCTCAGTCATCTTTTTGTTACTTAGTTCTGTAACAAGAGTAGGGAGACGTTCATGAGCAAGTGTATAAAATACATTCAGTACCTAACATGGGTACCTAGCTATCTACTGCTTTGGCCTGGCTATTATCGTCTAGCTCACCCTCTTTGGATACCGGCGGTCAGATTTCCTTTAAGCAATTCTGTTCCGTTTCTGCAGTTCTCAAGTTACCTGTTGGCAAGCACTGGGTCAGGTATGAGCACGTGACTTAGACCAGTCAATCAGAGGGCACTTCCCTATACTGGATCACTGAGAAGGTACTGTCCCTAGGACCGTGGTGATTGGTGCAGGGATGCACATGTGACCAGGCTTGACCAGTGAGTCTTGCTTCTGAGACCTTGGGTTAGAACTGTTTGGAATAAGAAGTGACACTCTGTGTAACTGGAAGGGGGCATAATGAAGTTTGGGGTACCAGGGGCCACAGTGGGCTGAGGACAAAATACATCCTTGAGAGGTATGCTCCCAATGTCCCACTTCTTCCAACTAGGTCACAGCTCTTAATAAGCCATTAAAGATTATGAGGTTAGAATTGCCACCATCTGATCACCTCTCAAACCTCTGCACACTGTTGTGAGAGGGATCAAACCTTCAACAGATGTGCTTCCGGGCGACATTTCAGATTCAGACCGTACCCTCTGGTCAGGGAGGCTTAGAGGAAGCACTAAGTATAGCAGGGCAGATGAGGTTTCCGTGTCCCACCCCAAGACCTTGGAGTAAGATTGCATACTCATGAAAGCAAAATGGAATGGATCAGAGAAAAGATTTTCCAAGCTGCCCTAAAGAACGAGCATGGCTCCCAGCCATCCGTGCTCATTATGGCTGCCTGAACATATTGACAAGAAGAAAGAAAGTTTGAAAATAAAAAGGTGCTTCAGAAGTGTCAGCCAGCCAAGGACGCAGCGAGCCAGAGGGTGGAAAGGAAGCATCTGCGCCTGTGCTTCCTAGTGCCACCCAAAAAATAGAAACCCTCCCCAGGAGATTTTGCTGATGACCATACTGACCCTGCGGGGAGCTGAGTGAACAGGCAGGGCCACAGAACCCAGCTGTCTCTCTTCCCAAGAAAGCCACCGTGACGAAAGCCACCACACCACTATGGACGAGGGCACTGGCTTCTTAGCGCGATGCCCTCAAATACCTGCTTCATTCCACACCCCTAATTTGGAGGATGCTCGTCTCCTGTTCATCATGACAGCTCCTGCTCTCCTTCTAAGCCATTCCCAAGCCTCTGCCCCACTAGAGGGTGTGTCTGTAGGAAGAGGACTGCACTTGCTACATGCAGACATTCCAAATTCATTGGCAAAGATTTAGTCATTGTAAATTAAACTGGCTATCAGAATCTTAACAAGCTTCCTTCATGAGTTCCTACAAGAGAGACTGGCTTGGTTGGAAGCTGGCGAATCGTTGGGCCCATATACCTGTAAGTGTTTTCCAGTAAGATGTCCTGATTTGCAGTATTAACTACACTGGGTCACTGCTTTGGAAGCTGCTCTTTTGGAGAGTTAAATGAACTTGAACCTGAGTCCTAACTTTACCATTATGAGCTACAGTACATTGGCACATTTTCCAAATCTCTAAGGCCCAGTTTCCTCGTGTAAAATGTGGGAATAATAACAAAAGTATCTTAAGGAGTGGCTATAAGACCCGAAAGGAAAGCAAAAAGAATGCAGAGGTTTAGCAGGATACCTGACACAGTTGCACTCAGCTGAGAGAAAGTTTATTGATGCTGACATTGTGGCTTCTCTGGCAGAGCACCACCCTCTGCCCAGATGCTTTTCTATGTGTGGTCCAGGCTGAATATTCCATACAGTGACACAGGTCCTCAGGAAGCAGGACATCTTGAAGAAGGAGAGCACTTGGTCTTTGTCATAGTTTGGGGTTTTGCAAGGTGAACAATACAACACAGGACACACACTTTATAAGATTATTTATAATAGTCAGCCAAAGAGTCATATACAAAAGAGAGTTCAGGACATCTGTCCACACACTAAGACCAAAGAATCTAGCTGAGGGCCTGGATCCCATGATAATGTCCTGCATGAGTCCAGCTGGAGACCTAGAGCCCATAACGGTGCCTCTCACAAGTCCAGCTGGAGGCCCAGAGCCCATGACAATGTCTCATGCAGGCCTGTTTCACAGATCTGTGCTGGGAAGGCTCAAAGGCCAGTGGTGGAAACTAGAAAGTCTATGCCAGTGGGATGAAGGATCTGTGCCAGCAGGCTGAGGGATCTGCACTGGAACCAGGAAGCAATACTCCAAGTAAAAACCAGAGCTCACCCAAAAATACCACAGCCACCATCAGCCACAGTGAGGTCCTGAGCTCCCCTGATGACAACCAAGTTCCCATCAGGAAAGCCAATAAGACAAGCTTCTCCACGAGACTGAGCAGTGCACCATCCTCCCCTCTGGAGCCAGGAAGTGACGCTCAAAGTGAGGACCAGAGCTCTCCCAAAGTGAACCATAGCCATTCTCAGCGACAACAAGGTCCCAAGCTCCTCAGATGATAACAGCCGAGTTCATCAAGAAAGCCAGCATGCCAAGCTCCTCCAAGAGAACCAACAGCTCCTTGCAGCTTTTAACAGCACCCAGAGCTCCTGTTCTCAGTTCGGTCTGTTATGCTGCTGGCAGGAACCCTCAGGTGGGCCTCCCACACCCAGCACCACGCTGGTTAGTTTCAGCTGGGTGTCACAAGTTGACCACCGTTGTCAATCCACCGTAGTGTTACAGGTAGACTAGTCAGCCCAGGTGGCCTCAAGGTCTCGCTAGCCTGGGAATGCTAATGAGTGTCCCAGGTAGGATGAGCTGGGCTTGCCAAAAGCACCACAGTCAGCTCCAGCCTCACATGCCATAAGGGAATTCAGGCCCAGCTCAGCCTTATCTGTGCATTTTTCAATAAAAGCCAAAAATCTCGATTTGTCTGTGAAATCTCCCATTTTTTACAGGATAACAACTGATTTGAATTTTTTTTAATACTGTGCAATTTTGTGTGACTTTATCCGGAAACACTCATTGGTGCTTTAACTTGTGATATCTGTTTTAAACGTTGTGCTAGACTGGGGTACTAAGTACCTGGATCTGGGATGCCTCAAAAGCAGGTCCAGTGATGAGGGTGTACCCCAAGCATTTGGGGGAGAGTAGCATCATCTACCTCTGCGGCATGGGAATCCATACTGCTGGTAATCACAGGTTGAGTGCTGCCCGCTAGTCCATACCCCACTCCTCCCCTGCTATAAGTCCATGTGGCATGAGCTCCAGAAGCCAGAGAGCCCCTCATATAAAGGCAGGTGAGGATGGGTAGCTAGAGGTTGGGTTGAAAGTAGTGGCCAAGCATGACAGGCTGGAGACCAGGCACCTACAGTCTCAGGAGTGGGGAAAGAAGGAAGCAGAATGAGAACATCCACCCCACCCCAGCAATTACAGTGGGTCGCAGAAGTACTCACACTGGATTTATTTGTCCTGTCAGATGAGGTTTCCAACTTATGCCTCTTGTCTCCTTGTTGTGCCCAAGCCGGAGCTGAGGCATGAAGACATGTGAGCTCTTCACAGGAAAACCAGCTCACTGCTCTTGCCTCTCAGAGTGCTGCCTGTCAATCACAGAAGGATTTGTGACTCCTTTGGCTGTCATTATCTTCCACCGGGGTCTCCAGTGGCAGCCCTGTGCCCGTTTGCCGCAAAGTGCTTCGCGTTGTTTTATATCTCCCGAACTGCCAAATACAATGTCATAAGCAATAAATAAATAAATACGTGGTTGGCCTATATGGAAAGCATATTTTGTCCAGATGTGTCCTTGAGACTTCAGCCCTGCAGTATGAAAATCAGACTGCAAACTACATTCTCAAAGCTTGGGAAGAGCAGGGTGTGGGGGAAAAGCCATTGGACTGGCAGGTGTGTCCTGCTGGTAGGCCAGGCAGAGCGTCTTCCGTAACACTGGGCACTCGAGGCGGTGCCGCTCGCCAGCGTGCATACTGAGCATGGGTGGCCAGCTCGACAGGCGGAGGCAGAACAGGACTCAGGCTCGGAGCACCGCTTAGCAGAGGAGCTGAGACCCGCGTGCTCCTTTTGACTGCTGCTTCCCAGCCCAGTGGAAGCGAGCCTTTCTCAGTGACAGTGCCAAGTTCAGCAGGGTTTTCTGGGGTGCAGATTGTTCCCAGCTATCCTGGCCTGCCTGGACACTAAAGCTGTGGGAATATGTAACTAAAAACGAGGAGGAAGAGAAGGGAGATCAGGATGGCTGAAAACTGCACAGAAAAATGGTGGGCAGTGGCACATTTCGGGCGGTGCAGCCAGCCTGTGATGGAGCAGGCATTCGCGGTCTGGAGGGGAGCAGTCCGGAGGAGGTCCAGGAAGTGAGTGCCGTGAATGGTAGAAATCACTATGTGGAGCTCATCAGTGGTGACTTGGGCTGCCTTTGCCGGCTGGCTAGGAATATTTTTAAATGTCATCTTTATTGCTTTTAAATTGAAAATACATGCTTATAAAAAGTTCGACTGTAGATGGATGAATGAGAATGTAAAAGTTCCCCTGCAGCAAACCTCCCCCTCTCGGTGTCCTTACAGAGATTCTCCAAGCTTGCACACACACATACACATACACACCACTTTCTTAAGATCTAAATTTTTGCTATGCACATTATTCTGAAACTCCCAGTTTTACACTTCATATATTGTGGACATCTTTCTACATCAGTACAACTTGTGTCATTGCTTTGTGGTATAGTTTTGATAGGTTACAATGATCTGTTAAAATTTTCATCCAGGTGTGGTGGCACATCCGCATAATCCCAGCACACTGTGAGGCTGAGGCAGGAGGATTACAAGCCTGAGCAATTTAACAAGATCCTATCTCAAAATAAAAATAAAAATCCTGGGATACAGCCTAGTGTGAAGGCCCTGGATTCAAGTCCCAGTACCAAAAAAAAAAAAAAAAAAAAAATACAAGGTAGCTTGTCAGATTGCATCCCAGGATGCCATGGTAAGCAGTGAAAAATTTGTGTGTGTGTGTGTGTGTGTGTGTACACGTGTGTAGCATAATAACAGATAGTTGTCTGAATACAACTAAAACTGTCACTTCTATACTTGATTTATCTTTCTTAATGGGTTCCTTTACTCACTGCTGTGATTTCATTATAGACTTGTACGTGCTCCATGACTAGAGCCCACCTGGGTAGCTAAGTGTGAGGCTCCTGCAAGACGTTCTAGATCAGCAACGTCAAACCTCTGAGAGCTTTCAGGAATACAGCCTGCTGTGGCACATGTGTTATAGGTTCACCGCACTGTGAGAGTGATGAACATAGCTGTGGGCTTGGATACTAATTACAGTGATACCTCAGTTCACGAATTGAATTCTCTCCAAAATCTGGCCACAAACCAAAGTGGACAACACTTAATCAAATTTCCCCATAAGATCAACATTAAACCTAGCCATGTAGTTTGATTCAGTTCTTGTACAACTCTGTTTATGACCAAAATAGTAGAAAGAATGAAGTTTGTGAGTGGAGGTGTCAGTGTTTTACCTTCCAGTACCCAGTCTTGGTGCCTCAGTTTCCTCATTTTTCAAAGCACAGTGATGACACACATTTCCTAGCTGGTGAAGAGGACCAGGGAGAGAATGCCCAAGAAGCAGTGGCCAGGCACTTAGGCCCTACCCAGCAAGGAGAGTTAGCAGAAGCACATAGAGGGCGTAATCGCAGGGGGACAGCAGCCATCTCACTAGGTCCATGTGCCACAGGACCTGACCTAAGAGTAGCCACCTTCACAGGTATTCATTGACTTTCCCCACCCACATTGTTGGGAAAAAAATGGAAAATAAAATGAATGCAGAAGAAGTGTTAAAGTCACAGTCAGTGAAAATTATTACAGAATGCCTCTAAGGTTGTCACAAACCATCAGCTGTCCTAGACCAGAAACAGAACCTGATTTCTAGTTGTAGATGATAAATAAACACAGTGCACTGCCCTTTACAAGGAGTGGTTACTGCAGATGTGTCCTATTTACATTGAAGCTGTCACACAAATTAGCAAAGGCCCACACAATCTGAAAGAAGGCAGGCCTCAGGCCGTGCAGTGCTCACAGGAAGGAAAATGGTTTCTCTCCTTGCTGCTGCGCTGCTGAAGTCCTCGGAGGGGTGGGAAGAACTGAGGGGGTTTTCCAGGCCAGCAGAAATGCTTGCCAACCCAGCAGGCTTTGGAGCTAATCTGCAAGGCTAGGTAAAATGAAATGCAATGGAGTTTGGGGCTGCTAGAATTTCGACTCTTTTGCAATCTGTGAAAAGTCCTGAATCTTCCACAGATATGAAAATCCCTTAATTTGACACAAGCTTGTGCACGGCAGATTGACTCTGAATTAAAACACTAATTAGAGAGTAATGGATGCTTCCATGTTTCTCTGAGCAGAAGGCTTCCTTGGCAAAATACTTGTTTGGCTATAATTATGAGACTTGCTCCTTACCACGCCGCATGTATGGGATATAAAAGGGAGAGTATGGGTGACTGGGCCACAAAGTCAGAGCAAGGAGGGTATTCAGATGTCAAGTTTTTCAACCCTTTCATATACTAACAAGACAATGGTTCAGAAAGAAGAGAAAGACCAGTTTAAGAACACCCAGCTGAGACCTGAGACAAGAACCCCAGCTACAAGGCTTCCACTAACTGCAAATTCCACCGATCGTATCACCTCCAAGTTATCTTTCTCTTGGAGCACACACATAGATAGGAAGATGTAAACAACTTAAATACCAGCTTGAAAACTGGAATAGCTGATTGTCCTGGAGAGGAAGCACATTCCTGATTGTGTGAATCCAGAGCTGTTCTTGGTCTACAAGAGCAGTTCATTCTCTAAGCACTGTGGAGGACCTGCCGAGGGCCGGTCTCCAGCAAAGAGCTAGGACTCACAGAATGGCACACAAGGTCTCTGTCCTCAAAGCAGTCAAAACAGAATTGCTATGATGTCCTCTAAGAGGCAGATGAAAAAGTCTACCACAGTACAAAGGGGATTGTGTTTCAGTTCTGTCCTGGCGCCTCAGGAAGGGCTTTATTCAACCTGAGTCTTGAAAGGTAAGCAGACTTGCTGCTAGCAGAGATTCATTCATTCACTCATTTAATTGAAATTTACTAAGCATCTGCTTCTTGCCAGGCTTTGTGCCAAGGAAACAAACAGTTTACACAGAGCAGTAAGTAATCCTCTGCCCTTGTGAATTTGCAGCGTCATCTTGGAAGGAGTCGGAAACTAAGCAGGTGAATGAACAAACAAGGTGATAGTGCTAAGTTCAAAACAGAAAACCAGGTGGAAAAGACCAAGGCTGCGGATACCGCTTCAGACAAAACGTTTTGTGTGACTGATATGAGAAGGTGCTACCTGGGCAGAGAGGGGGCCCGAGCAAAGCAGGCCAGGGTGCTGGTGACCCAGGAAGATGAGGGGAAAGACCAGGAGATAAAACGGGAGAGGCAGCCGTGGCTGAGTCACACGGGTCTACCGGCGACAGTGAACACACCGAATGATCTTCGAGGAGAAGTAGGGAGCTGGGGAGGAGTTCGAGCAGAAAGTTGCCAGGGTACATGAAAGAAGAGGTGGAGAAGCTTTAAAAATCACCAGGAAGAAGTGCATGTTTTAGGAGTGGATTTGGGCTCTCTAGAACACCCGATGGCCAGCCTGAGTTCCAGCAAGCCTTTCGTCTTTGGGATCACAAGTAGGCAGATCTGAGAGAAAACACAATCCTTTTTTTTTTCACAGTGAGGAAATTCGGGGTGGACATGAAAATGCAGTGACCAGCGAAGGAGGCCAGATTCAGGCCCGGGTGCCGAGCCCCGCCCCCCTTGTCTCCCCCTGCACCTCGGCGCGCACCTGCATGTCTTCCAGTGGCTTGGGCTGGAAATCTGTTCCCCATCAGACATTTCAGAGAGGGGTTTTACGGTTTGTTTTTAGTAGTGTGTTAAAGGCAGTCACCTTGAGTGACTTCTGCTTGACAGAATTGTCAGCATTGTCACCACCTAGTCCAAGCAGCGGTGGCACATGACAGGAGTGCCCCGGCTCCAGGGCAGAAATGAGGACGAAGGCAAAGAGCTGTGCAGCAGAGCTGAAATCGGGCTCAGCTTTGCTCCTGACCTGGTGTGTGGCCTTGCATAAGTCCCGTCTTCTTTCCTCTGGACCTGCATTTCCTTACTTATAAAATGAGAGGACTGGAGTAGAGGCCTTATTCCAGAGTGAGATCATTTTGAACTAAGCAAGTAAAACAGATTTTTCTCTTGCAGAACTTCTCAGAGCCTTTAATATGCCAGTGAGCACTGTCAGGAAGAGGGAATGCCTGAGGACCTTTCATCTTATAGAACCTGAGCCCCTCAGGATCTCTCAGGGAGCTGGTCTGTGAGACAAGGCTGAAGTGGAGATTCACCATTGAATCTCAGCGCACTGAACCACATCATTACCCCTTGTTTCATATTTTTTGAGACAGACCGGGTTCTTACTAAAATGCCCACATTGGGCTCAAACCTGGAACCCTCCTGCCTCAGCCTTCCAGAGTGCTGGAACAACTCCTCAGCTTTAGGAAGCTCACCTGGCCCGAGGGGGTGGGCATGCACATCTTGTGAGCCCTGGCCTTCTTGGCTTTCTCTATCACACCGTCTTACCGTGGGCCCTAGCAGCTGCCCGACCCCAGCCCCTAACAACACGCACCTCCTTTACCTACCTGTGCTTTCTGCACGGCAAACAGCCTCTGCCTGGCCGCAGTCACCCCCTTGGCCCGCTGGGTTTTGTGCCTTGGCTGCGGCGCTTCTCACCAAGAAGAGGGCAGCTGCTCTGAGATTGCAACATGAAGAAAGATGGGCTGAGATCTGATAAGCACCCCTTCCCAGGCAAAGTACCTCCCAATTTGCAGGCCTTTGTTATGTTACTAGCAGTTAAGGAATGTTGAAATGGAGCTCCAGCCTTGATCTGAATTATAATCTCTGAAGCTATATTTAAGTCTACCTAAAGATATTTCAATTTGCTCTCTCTTTTTTTAACTCTGCTTGGCTCAGAGCACACTCACAGCCCTGCAGAGCTCAGAAGGCTACGACGTATTTCTTAATGTTTTACATTATAGCGGTAAGACCTCCTCATCCTTTGATAATCATATTTTAACTTTCAGTCAGTATACATATGGGTGTGCCTGTGTGTGTTACGTGTAAGTTCACATTTATACCAACAGCATTACCTCCTTTTATCTCCCCCCACTCCAAAGCTGTACTTGTAAGACTACATTCAGCAGAGGATTAATCCCCAAATAACTTCATTCAGCTTTTGCAGCTGCTGCCAAACTGCCTCTCCTGGCCAGCCGGGTGTAGACATTGCAGTGGTTATAATTAACAGTTCCCCAGGGTGAGGCTTGCGCAGGAGGGGATCAGGCCAGGGAAGTCACCAAGTACTGTGAGGACGGCCCACAGGAAGGCCCAAGGGGATTTTCACAGGAAGAGGACAGGTTAAACAGGCAGAGAGGTAACAAAAATGTATCTTCAGCCGTTGGCTAGTGGTGAGCTAAGGGAGCAGATGTCCCAGCCCCAGGCAGAACTCTGGGGAAGGCGTGTGTGTGTGTGTGTGTGTGTGTGTGTGTGTGTGTGTGTGTGTGTGTGTGTGTGTATTATACGGACTAGGGAATAGATCTTTTAAGATTGTAGGTTTTGTCTTTGATTTTATCTGAAATCTAATTTTTTGCTTATTATCTCTGTGATCTTAAACAAGTTGCTTCTAATCCTAGCATCTCAGCTTCTCCATCTGTAAGGTGAGTATTCATTCATTATTCAAAAAATGTTTGTGGGGTACTTTCTTAGTTATTTTCTTTTAGTTGCTGAGACAAAATACCCAACACTCAGATTAAGGAAGGAAAGGTTTATTTAGCTCACAATGAACAACTTCCTAGAGCAGAAAGGACATGGCCTTTTCACCCCAGGACATACAACTGCTGAGTTATTTCTTTAAGCTTTTAGACTCCTCAAGTATGACACAATGTGTCAACCATAACAGGTACCTACCTACTCTTCTCCAGGCATTGTTCCAGACACCAGGGATGCAGCAATGAACCAAAAAGTAAATTCCTTGTCCTTGCTTTCTACTGGCGGGAAAATCCCCTAGAGGGATGTTAGCATAAGGATTAAAACAGATGGTGCGTATGAAACGCGTGACACAGTGCGTGTCACATAACAAGGAACCGACGCTGACATTATTGTTCTTTAGGTTGTATTTACAAAGTGACAAACTCACCGGCAACATCACCCAAATCGTCACGAGTCTAAATTCCACCATTTTATTTTATAAACAGATTTTTCCTTGGGAAGTAACACAAGAGTACTTGGGGAAAGACGCTCTGTAAATGTTTTCCTAGCTCACTCCAAACAGCGTAGCATTGCACCAAACACCTTGAAGGACAAAGATGCTTGTTGAGTGAATTTTAGCAGAAAAAGATCAGCTCTTAGGCAGCAGCTCAGACACGACAAACTGGAGCAATGCAGAAAGGAAGGGGTGAACAGGTTGGATTAAGAATTGCAGGGCAATTACTTTCTGCAAACTGATATGCAAGCAAGAAACACAGGCGCACCTTGTTACCCAGAAACACAATAAGCAAAAATTCACCATTACAGAACTGTGAAATAAGCAACCCCCTATGTAAAAATGGGTTGTTGTTAAAAAAGGGGGAATTGGGGTATTGTGAAGTTGGTTTGGAATGTGGGCCTCATTTTCCACTATGGTGGTGTCTTGGTTACTTTTTTCTCATTGCTGGGACAAAATACCTGACGCCCAAAATTAAAGAAGGAAAGGTTTATTTCGCTTACAGTTTGTGGAAGTTTTAGTCCGTACTTGGCAGATTATAAGGCAGAGTGGCACATGGCAGAGAGCTAGCTCAGGGCAGCAGAACACAGCTAAGCCGAAAGCACACACCAGGGCGGAATGGCCGAGGAATGTCCTCAAGCACCCTTTTCCTCTCCCTTACATATGCAAACTATCCACCCCAGGGTGGGTGTAGCTCTCATACCCATAATAATCAAACTCTAAAAGCCTGCCCGTGGTCGCATGAGGCTTTGGAGGGGACACACAGACATAAACCATAACAGGTGGACTCCATGGACTGATCCTCAAGGGCTTCTTTAACCTACACTTGCCTGAAATTTATTCTTTCCTCCTCGCTAGCACCACACACAACAGGGCTCTATGGGAGAAGGATGTGAGATGGTCCTCCTCTCCTGGCGGCCCTGGTCAGTACCAGTGTGTACAAGTGCACAGGGTTCCCCCTGGGTTCTCCTCATTCAAAAATTTATGCTCTAGGGCTGGTAGTTAAGAGACTGTAGGAAAGCCAAAGTTGTCTTAAAATTAAGAAAGCCACACACCAATTGACCACTGATTAAATTAGCCCTGCTCAGACACCCTTCCCCATTTAAGGCTGAGCCTACCACAATGTGGAATCAGGTCTTTGTCCATATGTTTTTCTTCCTGCATTATCTGGATATTTCCAACATCCTGAAACACAGGGAAAATAGACTGCACAACACTTGCAAAATGAAGTAGTAACTTCTTCAACAGATGCACGGTTTTATTGAACTGATGGAAAGGATGTTGGAAACCAGGTTTGTGTCACGCACAAAGTCATTCGCCAATGAAGATACCTTGTTAGCAGTTAAAAAGTGAAAAAGTTAACAAGCACGTTGACAGCCCTCAGACTTCAGAATGAGTGAAAGGCTTCTGATAGGTCTTTGAGAAAATGGTACGTCTCAATGTTATTGCAAAAGTCACCTATTTGATGACTGCACTGTTGGAGGTGAAGGCTCTCACATCACGCCTTCATACAGCCTGGCTGGGAAATAATGGGCCAAGTAAATCAACACTTTGTTCTTTATAGAACTAGTGAGTTGGGGCTGGGGATATAGCCCAGCGGCACAAGTACCTGCCTGGCAAGGGCAAGGTCCTGAGTTCGATTCCCAGTACTGAAAAAAAAGAACTAATGAGTTATTGACATTGTAATCTAAATTTTATTAAAAATAATGTACATGTGCATTTTCCAAAATTTGTTTCATTTTTAAATATAAAATCCCCAAATCTCTTTTCCACTGTTTCCTATGCCCTCTTCCCAGCCCCAGTTTTCCTCTAACTGGAACCTTGTGTGTTTGCACTGGGGAGATTGGCTAGGTTGCCACTTTTGGGACGTTCTGAATTGGGGGCAGAGGACAGTCTGGGAGCAGTCTAACTGTCCTCTCTCTGCACTGGTGGGGCATAATCATTCCAAGGTCAGGGACTCCCTGGGATGAAAACATACAACAATAACAAAGGGTTTTCTTCCTAGAAAATGCACAAGCACAAAATAAATATCAAGGGGTTCACACATCTTCTCCTTATCTCTTCATGGATCATAGATACTAAATCATAAATATAAACAACCCCTGATCTACGCCCTTGACTCCCGAAGACATATTATTTATTTACCATTTGTGCCTCATATGTGTGTATTTTATGTACATATGTGTATGTGGGTATGACGTGCACACACACCTGCCCATACCTTTAAGCACAGAGTGTCAGAGGACTTTATATATATTTGTCTTTTTGTGCCTGTTAGTAGCGGGTGGAGTATGTAACACTGTCCTGCTGAAAAACTAAAGCAGGGATTGGCTGAGTCACCTGCCCGGCACTGTAGGGCTACTATGGAATTTCCGTGCAAATTCTTTCACGTCCAGTAAAATTCAGCACAGCAGTACAACACCAAAGCCTTTGAAAACAGAAGCACACCCTAGAGGGGGTTAGACACTCTTCATCTAACAGTGGATTTGCCAGAATTATTTGCCCATGTGGTGATGACTGATGCTCACAGTGATCACCTCCAGGCAGACCAACATTTTGAAAAAGCTCCTCAGTCATGGAAATATCCATATCAAAGAAGTATTCAAGGAAAATTTAGCCTGGCCTTTTATTTATTTCTTTTATGAAAGTTGCTTTCTATGTTTCTGATGATTGCTCGCCTCATTTTTAAACTTGCATCCTAACTCTCTTGAAATGCTCCTTTAAATAAAACGTCTTAATCTTGCTGAAAAATAGCTTGTGTATAAGTTTATGTCACATTTTAATCTCTGTGTTGGCTTAAGAATCTAAGGAGAAAGTACAAATTTAACTTCATGAGACAAATCTTTTAAGAAGAAGTTCACTTTGGCAAAAAAAAAAATACACTATTACATCAAAATAAAAGGGTTACAGGCTTAGTCTGTGGCTTAAAGACACCATAGTTGGGAGAAAAAAAGCCAAACTCCCCTCAGTGAGACCTTCCTTACCCTCTGTGACAAAGTGACCTCAGGCCTGCGGTACGCTTGCTGACTGGGTTGGGAAGATGTCACAGAGCCCCGTGTGTGAGCACGGTTTCTCAGAGCCAAGTAAGCTGTTCTTTCTAAAATTTTTAGAAGTTAGTTTCCATTCCGTATTTGCTCATTACAGTAGAAATCCAAGCAAATAGAATAGTCGTAAGATTATATACTTATTCTCTCTTTAGGAAGATGGATGCTCTGTTACGCCTACATGTATGTGACTTTCTGTGTAGAGATACCACTTCTCTCCAGTCAAGAAAAAGCTGCCCCTCATCTGATCCTGAGCTTCTTGGTCTAGAGCAAAACACTTACGAATCTGTATCTGAAGAGAATTTAGCAAGCCAGCTTCTCTCCCGCCCTCTCTTCTCTCCATTAGCTGAGATATTTGGTGCATGTTAAGGGGACATAGAGGTGGTGCAGTATGATTTTGTGTGAGAGCATATAATTGGGGTGAAACCTCTGGTCTTTGGAAGGCATGAGAGCTAAAGAAAAATTCTGTGTGAAGAGAGACTGAGCTTGGAATTTTCCTAAGGAGAATGAAAACACTTATCCAGGAGTGACAGCGGAAGGTGGCTTCCAGGTTCCCTGTGTTCTTCTCTTTGCCTGAAATTCTAAGGAGGACTCTGAATTACCCTCAAACCCCAACTCTGCATGTTCCTCACTGTTTATTCATTCAACAAACAACGAGTGCCTGCTCTGAGCCAGTGCTCGTCTGTGTTAGTATAGCAGGAATTGGCCTTTCTAGTGCTGTTTCTCATTCCTGGGTCAGGGGAAGTCCTGTGTCACTCCTGTGAGCTGGGCCAGGCCAGTGGGATTTCAGGAGAACCCATGAGTAGAGCACCACTGTCTTTGCCATCGTAAAATGTCCCTTGTGGTCCTGTTCGTCCTCTCCAAAGGTATTTGAGACTACTTGAGTCACACTGGATGGAAAAGGTAGCTAGATGATGATACACAGTTTATAGAGGCACCAGGGCAGCCACAGCTGGAAACTTCTGCTCTTCTTTTAAACACTTCTTCTCATTACAAGGAAAAGTAGTGGTAGAAATGGGAAGGGATTGAGAAGGAGAGTTCCTGTACTGCAAGAAAAGGAACCTAGGCAGCCTGTCCAGATCAAAAGTGGTATGTGGTAGTCATGACTCTTGCATCATTTTGAACTGTTTTTTTAAAAGGGATGCAAAGAAATATATTGGCTCTTATATCTGAAAAGTCAAGGTTGAATGGCTTCAGGTATGGCTGGATCCAGGGGCTTTCAAAGAAAGTAATACTAGTAAATCCAAAGAGTGAAAAGGGGAAAAGGGGAATTGAGAGGAGGAGGAGGGAAAAGGATGTTTTTAAATTTATTATTTATTTATTTATTTTAAAGAGAATAAAAAATCAATAAAAACAATACAGAATTTTAAACAAGATGATAGGAAATTAACAATGGTTATTATATTGCATGTTGTTAATCTTCAAAGTAGTTGCTCAGATTACAAGATACAGGCATGTAAGATCGATCAAACAATATAAACACTAAAGCCGGGATGGCTTTAGTGGCGCATGCCTGTAATCCCAGCACTTGGGAGGCTGAGGTAGGAGGATCATTGTGAGTTCGAGGCCAGCCTGGGCCACATAAGTGAGTTCAAGGCCAGCCTGAACTGCATAGTGAGACCCTGTCTCAAAAAAGACCAAAAAACAAAACAAAACAAAGCGATATAAGCACTAACTATTCCTTTTAATAAACTACTAGAAGGGAGTAGTACAAGTATCTTTGCTATCTTATATATATTTATATATTTTTTAAAAGGAATTGTTTTTAAAAAGAAGCTATATTATGTACATGTACCAGCTCCCCAAGATAACTGCAAAATGCATGTACGGAAAACATGCACTAATACATTTTTACAAAATTAAAAATAACATTAGGGCTTTGTAGCTCACTCTCTTTTGCTTTTGTTGTCCCCAAGGGGATTTCATTTTCTAGTAGACTTCTACTATAAGATTCATCATAAGATAGCAAAACAGCTGCGATCATCTCAAAGACTTACATAACAGTGTGGACACCCCAGAAGTTTAGAACTCTCTCTCGCCACTGGTCTTGGCAAAAGTGGAATATTACTGAGCCAGGCTTTGTCGAGTTCCATCCGTGAACCAGTCGCTGTGTAGGTAATAGAACCCTGTAACTTATTAAGCCTGTGTTGTGTACCCTTCTGGGGTCTGATAATGGGGAAGTGTGACTCCCCAAAGAAGAAATCAGGGTACTGCTACAAATGCTTCTACTGAAAGATGACCAGAGAGAGCCCCTCCTGCACAGGTGCTGGTGAAAACCTGCTGGGGACTGTCACAGGCGGCCGGGGCCAGACAGTGGCTGGGCTGCCCAGGGCTGGATCTGAGAAGTGCAAATCCGGACATTTGTCTTCTATTTTCTCGTTTGTTCTTTCTGTTCGCATCCAATTTCCTCACCTTCAGTGAGCCTTTGCCGGAGCCTGCATGTCCCTACAGCCTTGTCATGGACCACTTCACTTCTTGGAATCTTTCTCAGTCGCCAGCGAGGAAGAAGTTCGTGGGTTTATCTCAGAACCAGCTCACAAGGTAGAGGCCAGCGGCCAGCCCTGCAGGGGTAACTGACGAAGCAGCAGTCCTGACATGGTACAGTCAGCTCTATACGTGAGAGCGGATCAAGCTGCTTGTGGGTTTTCCTTTCCAGAACTATAATTAGGTAGGACCTTTAGGAAGGTACAGCAAAGATGGCAGTGACAGGTGTCAAGAATAGGCAAGACCCTTGGGCAGAATCATGCTGCGGGGCCATTGCTGGAATATGAGTCTCATTGGGAAGCCTGGAATTTCATTCCTCACCAAAGACAGATGGACCAGGGATAGGCTGCCAATGAAGCAGAAGGCCAGATTAGTTACCAGGAAGTCAGTAAGCAAGGCGGAGCCTTAGCTGCCCCCGCGCAGCCAGAGGTTGCTCCTGGGAGGAGAAACGCAGCCACAGGCCCTGCATACAGTGGCGTGTGTTAATATCGGGCAGTGCTGGGTTTCTCGAGCAGCCTGCAAAGCTGCTTCCCCGGGCGGCAGCCCTCGGTGAGTTTGCTTCATCCTCCTCGAAGGCAGTGTGACGCCCTGTGTGATACATCCCTTCTCCTCTCTCACCTTGGCTGAGGTGCGAAGGTATCTGCTTCCTGTCCTTGATCAACTCATGAGCAACCCAAGGAGTTAAGTAAGTAGTTTTACTAGAAGGAAAAATTAGACATGTATGTGCACAAGTGTGTAGTGAAAACGCCCAGCAGAAAAAGTACTGTTAGCTCTGCAAGTGGGTTAGATTGGGTTTGACTGGGTAAAAAATAAGAGATAAAACTTATATTTATATAAGTCTCAAAATGAGCCAAGGTGCCGCACACAGATCATCTTTCTTACCTGACATAGGTACGAGGTGACACAGCTCTCAGGCAGGATGTGAAGTCTCTCTCAACCATTTATTCTCTGTCCAGTGATTCAGCAACTATTTATGGGTCCACTGTGAACCAGACAGTGTTTCCAGAACCTTCGTCATCTTTGGCCTGAGCCTGTGCTTTCTCTCCCGTCTGGGTGACCCCTAGGCTTTTCTGTGGCTCATGTCGCGGTCCCCAGCCTCCTGGGTATGAATAAATACATTCTTTTCTGACCTTAGAGATTCCTTCCCTACCGTTCTGCACCTGGATCCCCAAGACTCACGAAGCTTTGTAGAGCCCCCTTCTTAGTCCTTTGGTCTGGGGACATGCTAACATTTGTCCTAATGGATAAAAGGTAGTATTCCTTTTGTAGTCCTGGACCTTGTCTCCCTGGGGTGGATGACACATTTCCATGGTACCTGAACACCAATTCCCCAAACGAACTCAAGTCCTCTTTTTTTTGTTTGTTTTTTGGGTTTTTTTCTGGTACCGGGAATCGAATTCACGACCTTGCGCTTGCCAGGCAGGCGCTGTGCCACTGAGCTAAATCCCCAGCCCCATCAAGTCCTCGTTTGACCTACCTTTGTCTTCCTCTTTTCCTTTTCTTTAAGAACTCCCTCTTGTCCTGAGTGCACGCACAGCCAGATAGCTCACTGACTTTGCCCTGAGCACCCACCAGCCTCCTACAGTCTTCTCCCAGTGTGTTTGCAGCTCTCAGGTGCTGTCAAGAGTGATGTAGCAGGAAGTGAACTTACCAGGAAGCATCTTTCATTTTGTCTTTGCAACAAACCCCGGGGTTGTCCACCATTTCTAACAAGATACGAGGGGCAAGATGGCCGCCATACTGTTACTATCACGCCAGTATACTTTGGTGAGTGCAAATGAAGAAAAGTGTTCAAAGTCATCCTGATTTCCTTTTAGTTTTTAGAAAAAAAGTGGTGATGATTAGCCAGCCCTATCCACCCTAAGGAAGTCAATTTAAAACCTGGTGACCAGCCAGCAGCATAAAAGTATTTGAACGCTCTGTATTTATTAATTAATGTATTTACTTGGGGGATGGACTACAGTTCCTATTCTTACAGTGCCCTTTGGCAAAAACAAAAACAAAAAAAAACCCTCAGACTCTAACATGACTCTTTAGGGAATCTCTCTGAAGTAGTGAGTTGTTCATAGCCAACCTTTTAATTGAAGGTAATAATAACTCCAGTAATATTATTAAGAACCACCATTAGCTCAGGAAAGACTGAATTCACTGACGTAATGCCAAAGCTATGCCCAGCGATGGCTGCTTTGCCGAGCCCCTGGGGGAATAACTTTCATAATCCATTGAAAAGTTATGAGCTCCTTGTGCTTGCACCAGGAAAGAATGCAGCACTAACTATTTGGGAGATCACGGAAGAAGGGAGAAAAAGCTACTTGTACTTTTAACAGCTTAATTAAAGGCGGCAAATGGAGTTAATTCTCGCAAAAACCTCATGGAGGAGTTGGGATGTATGCTGACAATGGAAAATTATCCTAGTTTTATAGGTGAGGGCAGTTTCCAGACACTAGGAACAAACATGGCCGGGCAGAAAGAGAAAAGATGACTTTTTGTCATGGAAGGAACAGGGCCCAGGGCCAGTGGGCTCACTGTCTGGGTTGGGACAAGGGGAATCATTGTACGGGGAAGTGAATGGAATAAGATGAATCTGGGTTAAGAGCCTAAAAGAATTGGGCTCAGTTATTGCTTCTACCACTTGTTAGCTGTCTGACCTTGGGCTAGGAGGGTTAACCTTTGAGATCCTTAGTTTTATCATCAATAAAATGGGGGAAACAGCAGAAACCAGACTTGTAGAATTGAAGGGGTTGGTGAGATAATGCATGTGAAATGCTTAGCCCAGGGCCTGGCTCATAAACTGTTCCTATTAATATCCTCATACTTTTTCTTTACTAATTTTTCCCTCTATTTTAAGTGTTTATTTGAAACTGTGTTATATTGTGCTTTTTTAAAATATTTTTTATTCTTTTATTTTAAAGAGAAAAAAAGATACAACAATAAAACCCAGTTTCGAAACAGGTTAGTCTGATAGTTACAGTAGTTGATACCTTATGTACTGCTATCTTCCAAGTAGTTATTCAGAGTAGAAGGTATAGGCATGATATCTTGTCCAGACAATATTAGCACAAAACTTTCCTTTTAATGAAGAGAAGCTAGCTGTATAGCTATCTTAACTATCTTGGGTATACATATATTTTGTTCCTTTTTCCCTTTCTTCCTTTCCCCTTTCCCCCATCACAGTTTCTCTTTTTCTTTTGAATAAGTCTCTTCCCAAGTCACAATATCTACTGCACACTTTGGAACTTATTTACTTGTTCAGTTTCTCACATTAGTCAGACAATACGATGTTTACACATTGGATGTCATTTATTTCATTTATGACTATGGTCTCGAGTTGCATCCATTTACCTATAAAAGTCACTAGTTTATTCTTCTTTGTGGCTGAGTAGTACTCCAGTATATTAAAAAAAAAACCCACATCTTTTTTTATCCACTGCTTGGTTGATGGGCATCTGGGTTGTTTCCAAGATGTAGCTATTACAAATTGTGCTTCTATAAACATGGGTGCACATATATCACTCTGGTTTTTTTTTAATTCTTCCGAGAAGATACCCAGAAGGGCAATAGCTGGTTTGAATGGGACCTCCAACCCCAGTTTTTTTTCATACCCCCACATCCGCAGTTTTTAAAGGAATCTCCACATTGATTTGCACAGTGGCTGCACCAGTCTACACTCCCTCCAACAGTGGAGAAGGGTTCCTTCTTCCCCACAGCCCCTCCAGCATTTGTCATCAGTTGATTTCTTCATGATAGCCATTCTTGCTGGGGTGACATGGAATCTCAGTGTTGTTTTAATTCACATTTCTTGAATGACCAATGTTGTTGAACATTTCTTCATGTATTTATTTGCCATTTATATTTCTCCATCTGAGAAGTGCATATTTATCTCAGGTGCCCATTTTTCAGTTCTACAGATACATAATGTATACGCACATGTGCCTGGGATTGGGCTGTACAGAGAGATCAGTGTCCTTCAAGTTTATAGTCTGGTAGGAGAGTTGGCAAAAAAGACAACACACAAATCAGCGAAATGCTTACAAATTGTACTAAATACGAAAGTCCGGCCAGAAAGAGCCAATGGAGTAGAGCCACCATTTGCACCTGGGGCCAGAGTGTGCTTTGTGTAACTGGCCTTTAGAGTTAGTCAGACCTGGGTCACAGAAGTCCCGGCCTCCAGCCCTCTGTCTGAGGGCAAGTACTCCGTGCTTTCGGAACTCCCTCCTCTCTTTTGTCTGTGCACGGGCAGCGTCTGGGCATGATCGGAGCTCACCATGCGGATGTATTACTTCAACAAAGCTCCACCCCATGCACTTGGCAGCTGTGGCTCTTGTCCTTCCATCTCCGCTGGTGTGATTCCGTCGGCCCCAGGCGGAAGAGTGCGAGAAGGAACTACATTTCCATTTCTCTGCTCAGGCATGAGCAAGAAAGCGCCTATCCCCATCTCTGTGGATTTAGAGAAAGGCAGACTACATGGATTTGAGCTGGAAAAGCAGGAGAGTATTCCTGGAGAGCCAGGGCCATAGCCACAGGCCTCGTCTTTAGCAGGAACTGGGTAGAGCAGGCTGACTTACAGGATGGATAAGTGCCCAGGACAGGGCCTGAGCAGCAAGGGTGAGTGAGCACCTCTGTGAGAACTTGAGTGCCGCAGGGCTCTGAATGGTTAGTGCGAAGCAGGGAGGCCTGATGTCCCTCTGCATCCTAGCTTCCACTCGGTCAGTTTGATCTTACACCGGACTTGTAAGTCATGACTGAGCACTTAGGTTGAGAGTCAGATCTGTTGTATCATTCGTAGGCTGGGCCTTTTGAACAGGGGTCTGCAAACCATGGTCTGCAAGGCAAACTCAGTCCCCTGCCTGGTTTTGTAAATAAAATTTTATAAATAAAGTTTTATTGCTGGGCATGGTGGTGCATGCTTATAATTCCAGGATTTCGGAGGCTGAAGCAGGAGGATTGCTGTGAGTTTGAGGCCAGCCTTGGCTACAAAGTGAGTTCAAGGCCAGCCTGAACTGCGAAGTGAAACCCTATCTCAAAAAGACAAAAAATAAAAATAAAAAAGTTTTATTGGAGCCATGCCCATTCATTTATTTTTTGTGACTGGCTTTATGCTACAACACAGAGTTAAGTATTTGTAATGGAAACCATACGGCCAGCAAAGCTTAAAGTATTTATTTGCTGGCCCCTTGTAGGAAAAGCTTGCCAACCCCTGATTTAGAACATTATAGTTTTGGTAGGAATAGATACTTTAATGGATCTTTCATTTATTCATTGAACAAACAGTTATTGATCATTGCAGATGCTCTAGATGTGGGGCTGGGCCTACAGTGTCCCAGGTGCTGTGCTCAATCCTCATAATAGCCATGTGAGTCAATGAAGTAAGTTATTGTCCCATTTTACGGATGGTGAAATTGAGGTTGAGTAAGTTGCCAAAGCCAGCAAGGCCCAGAACCAGGCATGGAACCAGGCCAAGCCTGTTAGTCTCCAAATCCTGCACTGCCAACCTCACTGACGATGTGGCCACATTTATTCTATTCCCCATCATTAGTATGGATTACTGTGAGAAGAGGAGAAAGATAAGAACATTGAAAAGAATTAAAAAAAAAAAAATCTCTGGCGGTACCTGTTACTCTTTGAAGTGATGGGCGAGTAAGTGGCTCCTTCCTGGCGGACCTCTGTTAAGTCAAGGTGATTCTTTGCTGTGCCCGGTCCTGACCTCACACTCTAATTGCCTTAAACCATATCAAAAATCATCTGAAAATGTTTTCTTCCGTAATGATATGATTTCACCACTAATGTTGATAAACATTAAAATGACATAAAGCATTTCCTGCTACAACATGATATAGATCTTGGAGGATTTGTCTAAATATTAGCATACCTTTAAAATAATCAGTGGACGATTATCTGGATAAGAGGTCAAAGAAAGGATGTTTAGAAAAAAGAAGTGAAGCGAGGCGGGTTTTCCCTTTGAGAACTCTCTCAGCTTCGGTTAGAGAGGGAAGAGCTGCCTTTCTGCTTTAGCAGGTTAAAAAAGAAACACTGTTAGTGAGAAAATGTGAGATTTCACTACCTTTGCAGTGCTCTTTTAGACCTGGCTCTTGCCTGCATTTTTGTGCAATAAATGCAAACCGGAGTTTCTAGCTGGAAATAGACTCTTGAAGACCGTGTAGCCCAATGGACTGTGCTTCCTTCTATGACAATTTATGAAGATGATTTAATCTTACAGCCTCAGTAGAAGTCCTACTGACAAGTTCTTCTATGAACTGATTAGGCTTCCCCTGTAGACATTTTTATCTGGCTGATTCATTCTTCTGGAAGAATGCTGGCTTTTACATTTTTTTCAGAAGAGATTCCAAATGCCTTGTCAAGATTCCATCTCACATGTGAATCTCAGCCTGGATTATGTTACAGCCACGACTGACAGTATTTAATAGGTAGATTTCAGACACGATCGTAGCAATGGAGAAAGCTGGTCTCAATAAATAGTAGGAGCATGGATGTATGATATGCATAAGTCCCACCTCATTTCAAGGAGTCTGTGGACTGGATATCCTGGGAGAATGCAGGAATACATCAAAGGTAGTAGTCAAAGAAAATAAATTACTTGAACTTTGGTCTATTACTTATGGCATGAGCAGATTCTTATAAATTGTCTTCATGTCTGGGTATTCTGTGACCTGAATTTCTAACCACCCCTTCAGATCTACTATAAAGCTACAGGCTTGGGCAGAGGAGGGAACCGGACCTTTCTGTGTTCAGCTGGCCTAATGCAAAGGTCTCGGGTGCACTTAGTAAGTGCTGACAGACTCACCACCTCAGAAAGGGCTCCTGCCTCATGGCAAGCTCCCTGGACTTAGAATACAAGTGGACCCTTAGGAAGCCATGTGGGAGGTGGGCAGAACACACAGTGTTTCTCATCCAGGACCCTTGGCTCCCAGGCATGGCATGTTTTATGATAACAAAAAGGGAGAATTGGAGGGACATCCAACATGAGTCTCCTTTGTGCTAATTAGAAGGAACCAAGGACAAAAATCCTTTCAGGTTTTGTTTTGCCTTGAATGAAATATGAGAGGAGAAATATATTGATGTTTTCTGGACTCAACAGAATGTGTGTTCTATGAGGGCATTGCCTTACCCATTCTCTTCACCGTTGGAGCACAGGTAGAGACCAGTGCCCAGCACATAGTAGGTACTCAATTAATATTTGCTGGATGCATGCAAGGTCACTGAGTGTCCTTAAATGTATCTGATGTGTCAATACATGTATATTAAATACCTGTGCTGCATTAGACATTGAAATAAGGAGCAGCTTCTAAGGAGTTCACAGATCAGTAGACATAATGGATATGCCAGCCATTGAGTACAAATCTCATTTTATTATGGCTAAAATATCATTGTGATTATGATGATAAACATGAGGGTGTATAAGAGAGGACTCAAAAGAAGGCATGTGGGATAACAGCCTAACCTCCCATGTAAGCACCGCCAGAGTTGTTTGAATATCTGATGCTTTCCACAGAATTAAATCAAGGTTCCAGCCCACTCAGCTGTGCTACAAGTGGAAAAACTGCATTGTCACAGCCTGATGGCTCAGCCCGAGCCGCAGGGGCACGGGTCTCATCGCAGGTATCCTGCTTGCTCGGGTGACCTGTGTGTCTTTTCCAGTCCTTGGCGTCTCCCGCTGTCGAGCTGGTTCAGAGTTACGCCCAGCCAGGCTGGCATGTCCATAATGACGTGACCATTTTGACAATCACAGTTTTAAAAATTAGACAGTACTGTATTGTCATGGATAGTTTCCCGCCCGAGTCTTGAACCGCGTTGGAGCAGTAGTGAGAACACCCTTCATTTATTCGGGGGCATGAAAGGGGGCCTCCTTGCCCGCTGCTGGCAGACAGCACGGCATGAAGTTTAAGTGCACAACACCGGGGCCAGACCAGTGCCAGCATGGAAACCCCAGCTCAGCTCCTTCCCAGCTATGTGGCTGTAGCGGGCCATTTAATGTCTTTGCTCTTTGTTTTTTTCTTCTTTTCTTTTCTTTTCTTTTCTTTTCTTTTTTCTTTTCTTTTTTCTTTTCTTTTCTTTTCTTTTCTTTTCTTTTCTTTTCTTTTCTTTTTTCTTTTCTTTTCTGTACTAGGAATCAAACTCAGGACCTTACACTTGCCAGGCAGGTACTGTGCCACTGAACTATATCCCTGGCCCCACTGTTTTTTTTTTAATCTTCAAAATGGGAGATAATAATACCGGAGTCATAGGTTTGTTATGAGAATGGAGTGTGTTGATATTTCTTAAGTGCTAAGATAGTGCACGGTAAACAGGAAATGTAGCATATAGATCAGTAGTAGCGAACCTGTGGCACGCGTGCCGCAGCTGGCTATTTCTTATCATTGAAAGCTCTAAAAGGTTTGCCATCACTGGAATTGACAGGTGGCTTCTTAGATGGATAGAATGAAGAGCCCTTTAGGTACACAGAAAGGAATTCTTGGTGGGATATCCCTCTATTTCTTGAGCATTTTACTTTACCAATTTCTATGCTTCTGGCAACCTAACAGTGGAGGTTCTACTACTCTGTCCTCGTACAGAGGACAAAGAACTGGCTTTTCCAAGGACATATGATGAATAAGTGTCAGCGCAGGAATCCTGGGCAGTTCTTTTTGGTTCTAGAGTCCCGAGATCTTAGCTTCTGGCCTAAGATAAGACTCCCGCAGAAAGGTCACCAGAAGGCGTTATTCCTCCATAGACACTCCTGCCTAATGCTTGCAATGCCCAGCAGTGCTGATTTTGCTGGACTCACTTCTATTTATTCATCTCCTCATTCCTTCCTTCATTCAGTAATTATTAGGGAGTGCCTTCTGTGTCCCACATACACTTCCAGTTGTTGGAGGGTCCCTAACTCCGCGTGGTCATTCCTGGATCGTGTTATCTGGGTGCTGTCAGTGCATCTGGATAGCAACGTTTCCCGAGTGCTTCTGTAGGCCAAGAACAACACTAGACATTTGTTACTTGTCTTAGAACCCACAGCAGAGTGAAGGTACTCACTTTGCACTTTCTAGTACCTAGCAGGTAGTAGGCAGGAAGGACTTTCTTTTCACTGGATGAAGAAATTGGCAGATGGGCAACTAGTGGATATGCTAGAAAAAAATATGACATGATAATAAAATGGGAAAATCACACACTAAGAATTCAGATATTTGTGTTCTAGTCCTGGTTTTGCCACCAGCCAGGGACCTTTCATAAGCCACTTAATTTCTTGGCAATTTAGCTAGCTAACTAACCAACTTCTTTTCTCTCCTTTTTCCCACAAAATTATAGAGAGAATATTGTGTGCAAGCTGTTAATTGGGAAAGAGATGATATGTTCTAAAAGTTTTCCAGTAAGTCTTTCCAGCTCTAAATTCTATCACGTAATGGTTGCTTAGATGGGCTCCATCTCCCTACTGAGTGGTTTCAAAGTTCTAGGTTAGAACTTCAATCACCTCAGGTTGCTAAGAATTTTACAGAGTAGGGTAAGAATGAGGGATAATTAACCCACGGCCAAGTCAAGTGTCCTGGGGCTACCCCTTCAGCTTCCACTTAAACCAGTCAGAAGCTTAAATGTCTCAGGGTTTCTCTTACAAATAATTTAAAGAGCAAAATAAAAGACACTAGGAAAAAAGGAGACTATAAAGCTATGGACATTAGGGATCAGTCGGCCTTGCCTCCTGATCTCCCTGTTGCTTGATCTCTCAGAGTCTGACAACTTTCCAGCAGTGGAGAAGACAAGATTTCAGGAATAAAGAAAAAAGAAAAGAAAATTGGCTTAAGTCTCGCAGTTTTCCATGCTCTGGGCCCCCCTATTTCTCTTCTCCAACCATTTAGTTCTCAGGTCCAACTTGACTAAGATAGGAAGCTGGTGCTGTGGGGATCTGCTGGTCATTCTCATCACGTACTAGTTCTTCAAGCTGGTATGTCAGTGGGCGCAGAGCACATTTCCTCTTTGGCTGAAGGATCAGGCCTTCCACCGCTGGTGTATAAACAGAGAGGCAGCCGTTTTTGCAGTCCCTCCAGCTCATCCACCCATTGGGACTTCAGTTACAGAGTAACTCAGCACAGCATCAGGTGTGAGCAAGTGTTCGTGCAGACCCCAGGTCAAGCATCTTCGGTTGCAATCCCAGTTACTCTGTTTACAAGCTGTGAGACCTTGGGCAAAGGAGTTAATACCACAAAGCTTCAGCTTCTGCATATACTCCACGTGGGATGATAAGAGCGCTGGATATGCAACATTACTGTGAAAGTTGAATGAGATAATAAAAATGGAACACAGAGCTAATGCACAATAGACACAAAGTAGATGGAAGCCCTTTCTATAGCTGTTTTTTGTGGAATTCTCTTAAGGGCCAAAAGTATGTATTGTATAGTGATAAAAACCGCGTCTTTGTCTCGTTGCCTGTTAGGTGATGGTTGATGGCTGGCCAAAAGCCATCCATTTGGCCCCAGTGTTCTGGGAAGAGCATTCATTCCAGTGAGCCTTCCTACTTTCTCAATTCTCTCAACATTCTTTTCCCTGCTGAGATCTTCTGACCTGAGCATATGAAGAAGCCAAGCAATGGTTGAGTTGAGCCTACAGTGTAAAGGGGGCCCATTTAGTTGGCAGAGCAGAAGCTGTGAAGGGGAGGTTTGAAAGACACTTGTGATTTTCAGAGCCCACCTGGAGGCATGAGAGTCTCTTTCTGCTTTCCTCACCGAAGTCCACAGCCTCCTCCCAGGCCAATCCCTTGGGCGTCACTGCATGCACTGTTGTTATATTTGGAAACCAACTTGTGCATCTGAGCACTGGGGGGAAGGCTGTTGACTAACCCTGGCTCTTTCACAGCCATTCTCTTTTCCCAGTATTCAGTAGCCTTGGCCAATACAAAGAGCCCATTGTGTCTCTGCTATAAGCACCAGAACTAAATTAAACATTCATTGACTCTTAATTAATTATATTAAGGTTGGGCAATTCCCATTGCTTGGGAAGAAAAAAAAATCCAAATACTCAATTTACTCGTGATGTGGTGTGTCCCATAGTATTGAACTAAACCACCGCAAGACAATCAGTCACTTAATAGAAACCGGGGCCTTGGCCTAGGAACTAATTAGCCCCTCTTTCTCTATATATAGCTATCTTCACCACCAAGACCATCTGGAAGTTGTTACCTTCCAAATTCTTTCCATCTCTTTTTTTTCCAAACCAATCATTACTGCCATGATTCTTTCTTTCTTATTTTTGTGTTACGTGACTTTCCACTGTTAGATTCTCCCGTATTATCTAGAGCACAGTCCAGCTGCTGTGAATATTTAATTTTCAAGTAGCTCACCTATTTTTATATGCTTTTCTCGGGAGAAGAAAGAAAAAATCTTCGTGTGAAGCCCAGAGGGAGAAGAAGGGTTGGCCTCCCGGAGGAGGCCAAGGAGTTTGGGCCTACCTGAATTGGCTGTGTCCCCACCAGGGAGGCCCCTGTGCTCTGCGAAGTTCCTACAGTTGGGCCTGTGATGGTCAGGGGCACATGAGGAATTCTTGGAAGACCTCACTTTGGTTGAACACAAAGCAGCAATGTCATCTGCTCTTTCTTTGAGAAGAACTTGCCCTTATCAGGAACTAGTATGATTGGAGAGTTAGTAAAGAAGCATAAAAACTGTCTTCTCTGACCGTGTGCTTGAGGAAAGTGACATCACATATTTCACCAACCTTTAATTAATATGGAGCCCTGACTCTGGTTCCCAAGGGCCCTTTTGTTCTGGCCCATGTATCCCCGTCCCCTTCTGTCATGCCCCATGCCTTGTTCCACCTCCTTCCTGGAACCCTGACTTTCTGTCTGCCCCTCCGCACCAACGTGCCTAGCTTATCACCACCTCAGGCTCTCTGAGCCTGTAGGAACTGTGCCTGGAATGCACTCCCTCCTCCCCGCAGACTGGCTTCTTCCCACCGTGTGGGGCTCAGCTGTTACCTCCAGAAGAAACCCTCTTCTTCCCTCCAGGGCCTCGCTGTCACACGCCCATGTTTTGTACTCTTTATAGCACCTGTCACCATAGGAATTATGTTTGTTAACATATCTACCTGTGTTCAGTGGAATATGCAGCCATGAAAAGCACATATGGTTTATCATTGTGAGCCCAGCCCTTGGAATAGTGCCTAGCACTGCACTTGCTTGTTTAATGAAATGAATTCTCAAGAAGCAAGTAGTTGCTTTTTGGCTATAATTACATAATACAGGTGTTTTGAATTCTTCAGTCATTTAGAATATAATCCCAAAGTAGTGAAAGACAAGAACTTCAAATGACTATAGTAAAATACTTAGGAAGACTCAAAATCTTAAGTTAACTGTATCTAAAGTGCTTTCCAAGTCACTATATCATTCAGGTTTGTTCCTTTCCATTCTGGTATTTTAGGGTCCTTCTGAGGTAAGCCTCTCGCCTTTCTCTCAGGCCCAAGCACCAGAGCAGAAGCAGCCTCAGCCTTCCAGAGTTCACCACTCAGGGGCTTCTGATGGTCTCTGGGAGTGCAGCCTCCCGTTCCCCTGCTGCCCTGGCAGCCCTTCTGATATCAAACTTCACAAGATATATTGCTCATTGGCTGCAAGTGAGCACTGAGGCCTGGAAGTGTAATGAATTCTTGTTTTATGGAGGGTAATTCTTGTCTTCAAGCCTGAGGACTGGCCCCTTCCAGGCAGAGGGTTTTCTTTTTAGCCCTTTATAGTAATCTGTCTGCTGCTTTTTCCTGTTGCTTCCATCGCTATTTCTTACTCCCAAGTGGCAGCAGTCCCTGGATAACTAAACTCCCAGTTCTCAACTCCATTTGTATTAAAAATTCCTCCTGTAAAAAAGACCTGTGGTGTCCAGATTTCAGCAGGGCTGGCAGGACACTCTCTACAAAGGATCGTGTGTCAGGCTCTAAGTCCCAAGGAGGAATCCAGTTACATGGGAGTTCAAGTCCACAACCTGCTCTTCAAGCATTTTGATTTCCCGTTCAGTGTCACTTTGGATTCCATTAATTCATCCTGGGGAGGAGAGAAAATACTCCTAACAGCCAGGTTCCTGGCTAGGCTTTCATCTACAGCCTTTGACTTTTCATCTATTTTCAATCACCTTTCCACAGGCCTTTTCCTACTGAGCCTGTGGGACTTGAGTCCAAGGAAGGAGGGACTCAGGCTGCACAGAGCCCTGCTCCAGGCTGCCAGTTGGCTAACAAGTGGTCTTTATCAACACAGGCAGAGTAAAGGCAAAGTAGTAGAAGGAGGGATGGGGAGTCATAAGTCAGTGAATAGAAAACATCAACAGCAGTAATAAAAAGAGATGATCCCCAGGAGGAAAAGGTGAATATTTGAAAGGATACTAGACCTGCACTGTCCCACTGTCCAACATGGTAACCACTAGCACCATGTGATCATTTCCATTTAAATTAATCTTTTTTTTAAAATAAAAGATTCAAACTTTTTTCTCACAGTTCGAGAAAATAGGATGAGTAATCCAAACTGCCAGCAAGTTCAGTGTCTGGTGAGGGCCTGGTCTGTTGAGTAGCAGATGGCAGAAGGCAGAGGGCATAAAAGGCCTAACCTAAATCCAGTTCGCTCCATTATATAAACCTCTGATCCTAATTACCCTGAAAGGCTGCACCTCTTAGTGCCACCATAATGGGGATTAAATTTTAAGCTGAGTTTCAAGGGGATGTCTTTAAGTCAGAGCAGTAGGTTTTGGGTGGGGCCCAAGAATTTACATTTCTTCTTCTTCTTCTTCTT
>NW_004955430.1:5422790-5460721 GCF_000276665.1 Chinchilla lanigera | reverse complement strand
TTTTTAAGACAGGGTCTTGCTATGCAGTTCAGGCTGGCCTTGAGCTCACTTTGTATCCCAGGCTGGTCTTGAACTCGCAACGATCCTCCTGCCTCAGCTTCCCAAGTGCTGGGATTACAGGCATGCGCCACCACACCCGGCTAATCATTTTCAATCCTATTACCCCACTTTCCCTTTCCTTCCCTCCCTTTAATTTCTTTCCTCATCTCCAAAAGTCTACCTTCTAGTTTTCTGTTAGCTCACATTTATTTATTTATTTATTTATTTATTTATTTATTCTTTCATTCATTTATTTACTTGTTTATTATTTTAGGCTTCACATATAAAATATTTGCTATTTAACTTTCTTAGTAATTAATTAAAAATCACTAGAATTTTAAATTCAGTTCCTCAGTCACACTAGTCACATTTCAGGAACTACACTACCCATGTTAAATTAGCACCTCGTGCTACCATATTGGGTGAGCAGGGCAGGTCAGCCCTATCTTTATCGCACCGTGCAGAAAATGCAAGTTTTTCATTGTCACGGAAGTCATGCTCTCATCTCTTCTAAATATAGCCTTTCTCTAATTATATAAGAGAAGGGAAATGGAGAAAATACAAACTGTTTCACTAGGAAGAAAACTAGGGACATAACTACAAATATCATAGGGATGTTCTTATAAAAAGTATTATAAATAATATTCTGTCAATGTATTTTAAAAGCTACATACAATGAACAATTTATTAAAAATGTTCTAAACTGACACAAAATAGCAAGCCTAGATATATTAGTAACCACTAAAAGAACCAGTAGCTAAAATATGACCCCATCGCTTTTCCCCACCAAAAGGTGGTACCTAGCCCAGATGATTTTATAGCCATGTTCTAAAAGCCCAAGGAAAAGCTAATCTGTAGTTAAAAGTGGGAAAAGTCCCTGAATTGAGGACTTCTGTGTTCATCCCATGACCAACATCCCATGCTTCTTTTCTGTCAGGTGGTTAAACCAAAGGGTTTCCAGGGCCTACGCAGCTCTATGGTCCTGTGGGTCCGGGACCTCAAGACACTTGTCTTCTCACTAATCTCATCTAGGCAATTTACAGCTGTCAAGAATAGATGTGACAGGGGCTGGGGATTTAGCTCAGTGGCAAAAGCGCCTGCCTGGCAAGCGCAAGGTCGTGAGTTCGGTTCCCGGTACCGGAGAAAAACCAAAAAACCCAAAAAAAAGAATAAATGTGACAACTGAGTTATCTGTATGACCACTTTGATCTGTGGTGCTAAAGTAGATTGCTAAGTAGATGCAGAGGAAAGGGAAATTTGTACTGAAACATTTGATGCAATGCTATTGGGGAGCTCAAGCTCAATTTCAGTTTATTCCTGTCTCATTCAGGGGGATTTTGCCCCTGCAAAGAACTTACTCATAGCCTGAATAACAAATGTCCAGAGGGGTAGAAGTTGTACATGTGTGCTTGTTTGTTTTATACTAACGCCAGGAGCAAACACTTATAGAATGGTTCCTACATATGCACTAACCCAGGGAAGCTGTATGATGTCCAGTCAGGTAGGTAAAAACTAGTTCCATTTGAAAGGCTAGAAAGCAAGGCTCAGATATATTGTTGCTTGCCTGCAGTGCAAGCAACAGCATAGCAGATGTGCTACGCAGAACTGCAGGTTGGAGAGATCCTGATGTCGCATGGAGAGCAAAGTGTGAGTGTTTACGTAGCTTCTGCAGTGATGAGAGGTATCTATCTTTGGGTTTTACTTCTTTGGTGAGCAGTACAATTCTGTGCCACATACAAGTGAGAGGTTACTTTTCCAATGCTACTTTATCCAAAAGAGCCGGGAAGCTATTTATTTCCTTCAGTCATCAAAGCAGTCATTGGGTTGGGCTTTACTCAGTAAGGAAACAGAGCTGGCCAGTGAAAACCAGCATATGTTGTAATATTAGCCAGCTGTATAAGTAAAGAGTGACAAAATGATAGTTGCGCAGCACTGCAGGGTCTCAGTGGACTGAGCGGTCCTCCAAGTATGTGCTTTGTCCAACTTAAGGAAGCTACTCCAGTATTTCTCTCCTGCTAGCTTCTTGAGGGGTCTGAGTCCTTATAGACATGACCGTCAAGGCTGTAGCTTATTTGCCTGATCTGCTTCGCTTTTGTGGCTTTTCTCAAACTGAGTTTCCGAATACTGAGCTTCCTGGGAGGTAGAGGTTGCATGCTCAGTTCTCAAGACAGTTCTGCAGGGATCAAAAAGGCACGCTAAGGAGAGAGTTCCCCAGGTTACGCACTTCCTTGGCTGTTCATTCCACATTTACTAGGTCAGACGTAACTCACCTCCACCGTTTGAACTGTGCAAGATGGATTTTGAGAAACTGAGGTAGCTGAGAAAGTTTTCAGTCACTACACGTTGTGTTTTGGAACACACATACCTAGGATAATAGGATACTTCTTTACAAGTTTCCTGAACCCATCAGGAACCTCCTGTAGAAATGCAGACATGCCTTTTAGACCCCTTGAGTTAACACATGGGCTCAGAGGGATAATGCACCCTGGATTTAACGATGGCTTAGGCCTTTGTGTGGCTGACAGGCCTTAAAACGGGGAGGTAATCACTGGCGCAGCGTGTCATCTCTTTTCCTCTCCCTTATGAGATAAAATACTCGCCTTTTTTAAAAACTAAAATTTAAGTTATTTCTTTAAATGAAAAGAAAAATCACCATTTTCTTTTGGTCCTATATTTTTGGAAAGACTTGGTTTCCATGGAAAGATGGAAATGAGTTAGAGGTGTAATACAAAGGATACAACCTATATGTCCTCACTGACTTACCCGACACCCCAGTCTGTCTATGAGGCATTACACGGCTGATAGTAAATGTTAATGAGGTCCCTGACAGAAGTGAGCCGGAGCCTGGTCAGGGACTGTGTCTCAGGCAGGGACTTGTGGATCAGGTGCAGACCCTCAGATTTCTTGCCTCTTTTTTTTACAGTACAGTACTACGGTTGAACCAAGGCCTTGGTAGGCAGACACTCTACCCCTGAGTGACGCTCCCAGCTACCCCTTTTTTTAAAATGTTGAGACAGGGTTTCCTTAAATTACAGGCTGGCCTCAAACTCATGATCCTCCTGCTTCAGCCTCCCAGAATTCTGGGTTTACAGGTATGCACAACCACACCTGGCTTCTGTCTCATTCTTCATTGTATAGCACCACAGAAATGGTTACCATTCTTTGTACACCAGATGCCTTTTGCCCCTGTGAAAATAGGCACTCTTATTCCATTCTGCACAGCAGGAAGCTGAGTTTGGACTGAGTCAGCGCCCTAAGTCAAGGCTGGTGAGACCCATCTAGTCAGACCCTGTTAGCTAGACATCATGTCCAGTCATGGCCAAAGCCTGTGCGTCCTTCCATGGCCTACCCCTCCCACCTACGACTTCCTCTCTGTCCTCTCAGCCCCAGTCTGAGGTGAGCCACATCACCACCCCCACCCCCGGCACCCTCAGTGGTTTCCCTGACTCAGCCCTCCCAGCCCATCCAACCTGTGTGCCCGAGCCACTTCCCCCTCCTGAAACCCCGCTGTCTCTGCACCCGCCCCACTTCCTGACAATTTGCCAACTTTTCCCTGTTTTCAGCCGTGTCAGATTCAGCTGCCCCTACCCAGTCCTCAGATTCCTCCCAAAAGTGTCCCCTGTGCAGATTTTATGAGTTTTCCACTGCTCTCAGATAATAAGGTATTTTTTCCTCCTCTAAAAATAGTGTTCATTGCTTTTTCCATCTCTTTATGAGTATGGCTTGCCATTATTCAAAATACCCTATTATCTGCCTAAATCCTATCTATTGACCTCAGCCTAGAAATACTTCTTCAGGAAACCTCCTCTAAATTTTTTAAATTGTTATTATGTCCTCTCTTCTGACCTCTTGAAAGTCCTAGATCAGTTTCCCTTAGACTCTCCTAGACCAACCCTAGACCAGTTTCCCTTAGATGCTCCTCGTAATCTTCATGGCACCCCCTCTGATGACTTTACTTCCACCTAGACTGCGGGTTCCTTCGGACAAAGCAGTGCTTTCAGATGAGGAGGGAGATAGGAGGACTGAGAGCCTGACTGGAGAGGATGAAAGGTGCAGCAGGCAGAGGACCAGTGCCTCCCGGCTCCCCTGCGGGTGGGGCGCATCACACTGTCCTCAGATCACATGCGGGGGAGCAGTCCTGGGCTTAGGGGAAGGGTGAGAGCAAGACTCCTCCACCTGAAACTCTGTTTAGCTGATAGAGTTAATCCGTCTCCAGGCTTCCCCAATAATGAGTCCTCAGCTTCTCCCTTTGTTCCCAGCAACTGGGAAGTTGTGTGTTGACTCAGAATACGTTGTTGTGGAAAAGTGGTCCCAGTTCGCAGGTTCCGTTCAGTCACCTTGACATCTGCAGCCTTATTTCTCCCTCCTCAGTAATTCGAGCCTCTTCTGTTTGGTTTCAGATGCTCTAATCCTGTTTGGAACAAGGTAGAGTATAAACAAACAGAGCCAGCTATTTTAAGTTTTTAACAGCAGAAAACCTTTCTGCAAGATGCTTGAAAGTGAACTGTAGTTCGGTCGTTTGAGGGAATTTGGGATTCCCTGGGTCAGCATAGTCACTTTCTGACCCTGGGCCTCCCTGGCACATTTTAGCAGCTCATGGGGGAACTGATGGTAGCTTAAGGCTCGCACCTGCGCATACTTCCGGCTTTCGAATACTCACTAATGTCTTCCTTTTGCCTAATAGATGTTGGACTTTCTTTGGTCAGGTGAAACTGTGTTATCCTCATCAGAAACGCCAAAAAGAAAAAAGAAAACTTCAAAATAGGCTGAATATTAAATTAGCAGATCCAGAGTGTGTCACTGTGTGCCTTAGAATCATACTACGTGCTGACGCCACGCCTCCTCCACCACATTGCTGACTCATTCATGGTATAATGGTCTGGGTGGAGTCAGCACTTAGTACACATTCATTAGGGTGGCGCTGGCACGCCTAACCCACCTTCACAAATAATGTTTTGGTGATCAGAGGCAAAGCATTCTCTACCAAGAGAAGCATGACCACAGTTTCAAAGAGTTAAGTTTGCCAAGTTCAGCTGGGGGATGTGACAGGGTAGGCTGTGAATGGGGAAATGGAGGGGATACATTTGGGTGGGAGAAACAGCTGGCTTTGTGAGAAGGGTTCCACTGTATCAGACCCCCTTTGAATAAGAAAGATAGCAGCTTGTATCACAAGACTGCCAAGCCCTGCAGGACCTTGCCCTGGTTCTGCTCTGCAAACTCGTCTCTCACCACTCTAGTCAGGAAGGTGAAGTACTCAACTGCTTCGCTGTCCTCAAATCCACATTCCGTTATCTTTGGTCTTGCTTCCCCTGCTGGAAATTTTCTTCTGTCCCAGGTGGCCCCGCTGTCTCCTTACATTCTCTAAGGCTCAAACTAGGAATGCCTTTCCCCAAGAAGTCTTTCCTGACCGCCACCCCTCCCTAACTCTCAAAAGTGAAAAAACTATTTTTCAGTGATTTCAGAATGTGCGCACGTGAATCTCCCACCGTCTAACACTTTACATTATAATTATTAATATGTCTGTGTCTCTAGCCAGCTGGGACTGCCTTGATCTCTGTATCTCTAGCTGTTTACAGTTCCTAGAATATCGTAGATGCCCAGGGGCCCTGTTGAAATAAGACACAGCAAGAAGTGATATTCCACAAGGGAAAAGGAGAAGCTATAACCTGTCTCCAATCCCCCAGTATATTCCTCTTTCTTCATTGTCACCCTATTCTGCTTTTGATGAGGAAGCATCTGCTCCCTCATGAAAAGTATAAACCCACTTGCCTTCAGGGACAAGTTTCACGTCCGGCCAGCCCACCAGTTGGGATTTTTTTTTTAAATCACAACATGTCTCAAGAGCCCTTATCTCCCCATTTAGGTCACTGGAGGAGAAAAGAGTGATCAAAGACGCAAAATCTAGGGGAGGTTTTAGAGGCAAATTGTGTTTTTTATGGACACCAAAAGAGAGCAGAGTGGAAATGGGGTACGGATGAACACAGTGTGGGGGAATGTGTCAGGGGTCTCCTGGCCATCTTCACGTGCAGACATCTTTCATATCCATATGAGATAAAATCACCCTCAATGATCATAAACCACTGTCAGGGTATTTGACAAGCCCCATAGGTAGTTGTTCTGAGCCAGTAAAAGCATCTTAATTGACCTAAATGACAACAGTTATGTTATAAATATGTAGAATTTATGACCTGAGAAGGCATAATCACATCCTCCATCAGTTAAGTCTGCATAGGAGAATCTTGAGGATTTAAGGTAGGGCTGCAAGTTGGAAAAATCTGATTAGCCTTAACTTTATGGCAGACACAGAGCTAAGTGAATCTGAGTGCTTTCAAGTTCCTGATCCCTGGGAGTCAAAGGCAGCTGTGTTTCAGAATTGGTAAAAGCCGCCCAGTCCCTCTGTGCAGCTGTCATTTTATTGGCCTTGTAAAGTCTCACATTCACTGTGACAAATCCAAGACCATATACCTGCGAAGAAGAGATGTTTTAGATTATGGGGTGCAAAGGAAGCAGAGGGTAGGGTTAGTGAGTGAAAGCGTATATGTTTATGCCCAGGCTTCTCTGGAATGTGCAGAGTCATTGTGAAAAGCAAGTCTGTGCCGCTCCGAAGGGCACTCCCGGCTCCAATGAGATGCCGCATTCTCTCTGGTGCTTAACTAGCTGAAATGCATGGTAGAGGAAAAGGAGTTTATTATCTAAAAACTACACATATTTTCAAGTTAGTTGAAAACTAAAATTTTTAAAACTTGATGCACGTATTGAATTATTTCTTGTTGCTTTATTAAGCAATATGACTACATCAGAAGCAAAAATTTGAAAGCCAATCCATGAAAAGATAAGTTTCAAAAGAAATACATGAAAGATACTGATTTGATATCAATGATCAATCGGGTGATTGCCCAGGCAGTCACTGATCCTCACAGTGGAGTGATTTTTAAGGTAAAAGGTGCACAGCCAGCCTAATCCAAATTTGCAGAGATTCAGCAGTGAACCGTCACCTTGCAGGCAATGAAGACCTGAGGTTATTTATTTAGTACCAAAGTCTATGAAGTTGGATATTTTCTTTAATGAATCTGAGAGCAATCCTTCAAAGAAAGCGCCAGTTGAAACCCATAGGGAGACCAGCTGTCTCTGAACTCAAGAGATGAAGTTTATCCTAGATTAACCACTGTACTCTGTTTTGTAATCTATGGAGGGTCCTGAATTTTGAAAGAAACACTGTAGTGCTCTGGCAGGTGTTACCCAAAACAGTGATGTGTATTGCATGTGGAAACACTTTTAACTTCCAGTTGCTCCATTTATGGGTAAGGAGGTCACCCAAGTAAAGATCCATGGTGTGTATGAAATCCTTGCGCATATCCATGCTCTTATGGGTTCTGAGGGCCAGGTGGGTCCCAAGATAGATGGCTCCCAAGGTGTGCATACTACATTTATTACTTCTCAGTGAGTATGAAATAACACTTCTGTTTGGGTTTTATTTTTATCATACTTTCCACTGTACTTCTATCCCCTAAAACACTGCATCTCTCAAATCCGGAACTCTAGCCTTACAGTGTGGGAGAAATAGGAAGTCTGGAACTGATTATGACATTAGGAAGCAGGGAGATGCAGAAATGTGAGGGGATCAGTGTACAAATGCATAAACCCCGAAGTACACAGAGCCTGGTGTGAAGGACACATCATTTTGGGTTTGGACCCTGCTTTTACGTTTCAGCTTAATACAGCTTAGCATTTGCTTCATGTAGCACTTAGGGAGCTTTCGGTATTAACAGAATTCTTTTCTAAGGAAATTTCTTTGGATTCTTTCAGAATTTGTCCAGTTTCCAGGTTCCAATAGGAAAAACATGGACACGGTTTTAATAGAAAAATAATACTCCAGGTTTTTCGGTTGGCAGTCCCCTTGCTCTAGATTGGTTCTGACTTTAAGTGGAACAGGCCAACTTGCCCAGGGAGCAGGCAGCCTTTGTACCCTGGTTTCAGGAAAGGTAGAAATGCGAGGCATCTGGGGAGTACAACTGCTGGGAGTTTGATTCCATGTGCAGTCCTCATCTTGCTGAAAAATACACCTGCGCAAAAGCTACAGGGTATGCCGTCTAACCCCGACACCCCCGCCTCTCTAAGGGGAGAAGCCGAGTCTTTTCCAGAATGTTGTTTCCTCATGGTCAGGAGCGTCAGAAAAGTGAGGCAGAGGGAAGTGTTTGGCTGTTTGTTTGTCTTAGAGTTTTAACAGATTTCTAAGGGCAATACATTTCTAGTAAAAAGTTCAAGTAATTCAAAAGTCTTAGGGCTAGCAGTATAGCTCAGTGGTAAAATGCTTGCTTTGCATGCATGAGGCCCTCAGTTCCCCATTAATTACTAAACACCTACAGCATCATTTGCCTTATTTGCCTAGTCCTTGATTAGGAACATGTAGTTCTTTTTGGATGTGCGCTATTAGATTTCTGAAGCTCCTTTTGCTTAACTTTTATTCCTATATCTAATACTTTTTTTTAGAATAAATTCCTGAAAGGGTAATTGTGGCCTCACAAAGAGGCTTTGCCTGTTTTATGTCTCGAATGACACCACCTCATCGTATCTACCTCCAAGGCTTTTGTGCTATTTTGTTTTATCTTGGCAACATAACTCCAAGATATACAGAACTCTCAGAATTTTTCTTCTGCGTTGTAGGGTACAAAACAACAAAAATAACCACTTGTAAAACTTTCAAGCCCATTCAAGAGGGGATGGAAAATGTGCTTGCAGAAATCAGCGCAATGCCGGCACAATCTGTGATCACACTCACTTCCCCATTATCACAGTGGCAAGGTTTCCCTCCTGACAGGACAGTCCCTTGACTTACATTTTAGAGATTTAACATGAGTCTTTTCCCGCTTTCCTCATTAGGTCGCTTTTCTTTATTTTAGGTAAGATCTGTGGCAGTGGTGGCCAACCTATGGCGTCGAGGGTACCACAGCTGGTTATTCTCATTGAAAGCTCTAAAAGGTTAACCGTCTCTCATCTGTGGCTTTAGTCAACGGAAGGGAAATGACCAGGTTGGAAATGGGCATGAGGTCCTGCCTTCTTTGCTTCAGCCCTTGTATAAACCTAACACAACTCTTAGTTAATGTGCTCATTTTTTTTTCCGGTCCTGTGTTCTGAATCAGGGATTTCTTGGCCATTGAAAGGTCTAAGGTTCGGGGCCCTTTTATCCTTTTATTAGTGAATTCACTGAAGTGTAGGCAGACAGAAAATGTTCAAGTGGCAGGCAGATAAACTTGTTAAGTCTCTGGGAGTCTTTCCTTCCTTGCTCTGGGAGTTAAAAGGCAATTAGGCCTGTAGGTCTTTGCTGGCTTGTTTATTGGCGTTTTACACATGGGTGTTGAAGAGACAGAGCCGTATTAAACATTCCGATCCTGCTGGCCAGGGGGGAATGAGACCTCAGCCCAGCTCTGAAAGTCTCCTTGAGAGACAGCCTTGCCAAAAAGCTGGAGGAAAATTGTTTAAATATAGTACCTGTGCTCCCCAATGCTCATTGTTGGTGGAAAATTGCAGTCGGCTAGCTCCATGCTGTGTTCCATTTCCTGGGAAATGGTTTTATGGAAGGGCAGTTGATGAAAAAGTTCATTCCTTCTGTAATTGGTAGCTGCCTCGCAGCTAGTGAAGGTAGGGGCACACTGGCAGTGTTTCTCGGTGAACCCGCTTGGGAGACAGTGGGCGGGGGCCGATTTTCCCTGCTTTCTCTGGTTCTCAGTCTCCTGGGCTGCCCTAGCCCTGGGAAAAAGTTGTGTGGGAGATAGGTCTTGTGTTTCTTGGGATGTGAGCTTTCTTCTCACACCTCCTGCTCCTTCATGCCCCTGTGTTAGAAGACTGAGAAGAGATTCTCATCCCCACCCGAGCCTGGAAATTGTATTTTCTCAGGGTCAGCACAAGCGACTCCTATCAATAAAACTGATGCAGATTTCCTCAGCCTGATATACTTCGGTGATTTAAAATATTGGCCAGGGAGTCAGGCAGTCCTGAGTTTGATTCTGGGCTCTTTGTGGCTCAAATCCATCTGTTTTTCCAGCTGTAAAACAGGAACAAATAGAATGCTTACCATGCAGGTTTGTTGAGAGACTAAACGAAATACTGTGGAAAAGTGCTTACTGATGTAAGAAGAGCACAGTAAGTACTGTTATTGTACTATTAAAACCTGGCTTATTTAACATGTATACTAGTATATATGTACAAATATATCTATAAACACACCACTGAATGGCAGTGACTAACTTTTTAAAAGAACTGGGCTATTTTAATTTTACCTGAGTAGCGCACTACTGAAATATAAAAGCCCGTGTGTATAAAACGAGAAAATCCTTGCTCCTGTCCGGAATACCTGGAATGTAAGGGTTTCCAGTTTCCACAACTGACCATTGTGCTCTGCCGTCAATGGAACTCCTTTGCTAAGTGGCTGCTCCTTATCCAGATCTTGCTTGCTGAAGAGTGGGGCACCCGGCCTTCATTCTCCCAACCGAAGAAAACACGATAGATAACTGCAGCTTTTATTCCCACTCTGACCTTGCAGTTCTGAAACTAATTTGCCATAGTGTCTTGCCGGTCTGTGCCGGGACTTCCTCTAGCCCAGTGAGGAATGTGGTTCTGATTAAGGACATCCTATAAGACCCAGGAGGGTGGCCAGGGACGGAAACTCGCTTGAGACTCCACAGTGAATTTCCACCCTTCAGCCAGATACATGATATTGAAGACCAGAAGGAACGGGAGAGTTTATCATCCGGAAGACTCCGAAAGAGAATGAAAGCAAGTGGCTGACAAATTGGCTGTCTTTTATGCAAAGTTGACCAGCTCCGCCTGCCTCTTCCCAGAAAGAGGATATGCAGACCCCGGGGCCAAATGGCTCTGCAGGCAGTCAGCAGGCTTTTTGAAGTCTGCTTGCAGGCCCCCTCCAACAGCATGGTCTCTGCTGGATCGCCTCCTCAGAAAGGCATGAAAATTTAATTTTAACCTCAAATATCATGGTCCAAAAAGAGAATTCATCCCTCTTTTTAGCGCACGCAGTGTTAGGGCAAAATATCTGTAGAAGCAAGGTACTTTTTTTTCGCCCTTCTGTTTTATGAAGGGGGTTACAAATGCTAAACGTTGCGGGATTCCATGGAGGCTAAGACCGTCCCCTGAGGCTCAGAGGCACACCCCGAGATGAGAAGGAGGCGGCTCTGAGGAACACGGGGACCCCATTTGCTCTCCCTGGGATGAAGGACAAGAGGGCCGTGGTCAGCAGGGGCATGTGGAGAGCTAGGAGTTTCTTTACCAAATATCTAAGAATCTGCTAATAGTTGTAACTCTAATATGATTTTCTTGTTAATCTCTGTCAAACCATGAAATCTGATATGTTACCCATGACTAAGCCGTGAAATTTGTCAACTTTGTCTGTGATTTACACGAGCTCTGTATTTTTTTTTTTTTTTAAGTCTTAACACAAAGTGCAGAACATTACTTCCCAGCATGGTCTTCCCAGCAGGCTGCTGGTATCCTATGACAACAAGTAAGAACAGACCGTGGACATTTCTCATGCTGTTTCAAGGACCAAATCCAGATAAGATAAAACCTAAAAACTAAATAATTTATTTTCCTTTGAGGTGATAACGGGATGTTGCAGATTTGCTTACGTATCAGTAAGTATCAAATATAAACATTCAAAACGGTGTCATGGCTCATGTCTTTGGGCATGATAAGCCTGCTTAAACTTACAGATTGTTTGTGAGAAAATGAATGAACAAAATATGTATTTTTTTAGTTGTAGGTTATATAATCTCTCAAAAAGAGTAAGAATTTAGGCTCTGGTTTGAAACCATTTGCTATTGGCTGGTGAGAAAATTTGTGGAAGTCACTTAACATTTTCTTTCTTAGTTTTTTCTTCTAAAAAGTAGGGATGATACTCCTGGGACCTAATTTGTAGGTGGCTTTAAGGCCCAAAAGGGACACTATCTGTAAAGTGCAGAGGTAGACACATGTGTCATTTTTCCACCTGGCTTTTATCATCGGTATAACAGAGTATAACAGAATATAATAGATTGTTGAGTAACCAAGTTATCCCCCAAAGAAAATTAAGTTAATAGAATTGGGGGAAATATATTTTATTTTGTCAGAGGAAAAGTGAGCAGTATTTGGCAAGGCATTGCTATGTCTGTAGACAGTTTCCCATATGCAGTCAGGGAGTGCAGCTCAAAGGACGAAAATGCTGAAGAACTGGAACGTGGTCTGGGCTGAATGGCTTTTTTTTTCTTCGGACTCAAGAAAAATGCCCAGATCCTCCCAACTGTCTCCAGACGTCGGCTTCAGAGAATCTAGGATCAGATAATCAGAAGGCTTGGGACTCAGAGTACCTTGTTAACTTTGGTCATCACGTAGCTAGTGTTTTAAAACTTTTTCCTTTTTTTTTGTTTTTGTTTTACACAAAATCTTGTCCAGTGCTCCAGAACCTAAGTGAGCCCTTCCAGATATGCTAGATCTGTGGGACATAACCTATGGAAACTGTCAGGTGGGCATGCTCATTACAGACAATGAGACAGAGCCCATGGAGTTTTGGGGAGTTGGCACACCTCTGACCCTGGCCATTTCATCTTGCGTTACTGAATTCCTGACCATGACCCGACTTCTTGCCTTCCTACACAAACAGGAGGAGAAGGAAAGCAAGGTCTAAAACTGCAGGATGACTTCAGTGGACTTGCCTAGTCTCTCAGACCCTTGAAATGTCCATGAACACTGCCACAGAATGTATAAAACCTCTGCCTTCCTCAAAAACAGTTCTCTGCAGAAAGGTATGAATTGTGTACACACGTTTTTCTATTGAGAAGGTCCATAACTTTTATCAAATTCCCTCAAAGGCATTTGTGACCCCGCTAAAGGGTTAAGAATGCGTTTCTATCATTTGTGCCCCTAAAAGTCACATTTCCAGTTTTGAGTGTGAATTGCAAGCTTAACAATTACATCCACTTTAACCTTTCAAGGCAAATGTAGCATATAATCCTATGAGTGCCTCAGGTCCCAGCCTTGCTTGTAAAACAACAATTGGGGTGTGGATTCTTTAGGTTGTTTCTGCAGTTTTCCTGCAGTGTGAGCCTGAAATCTAACTGGAACGATGTTCTTACCATGTGAGAACCTAGATAGTTCAAATTGGTGAAATAACACGTTTACTTATAATGGTTTAGACAAGTATTCATTTACTTGCTCAATTCTGCTGTACTCCTAGCTTAAGGTTGCCAGATTTAACAAATATGGGTGCGTTTGGGGGAATGGCACGGTGGTAGAATATTTTCCTAGCATTTTCGGGGCCGTGAGTTCAATCTCCGGCACCACAAAAACAAACAACTGCAAAGATAGGCTATCCAGTTAATATTTAAATTTTAGATAAATAACAAATCTTTTTAGGAAAAAGGAAAACACGGATTTGCTTTGCAGATGTGGAAATAGTCTTCTTTCAACCCTAGAATTTTCACTGCAGAAACGACCAGAAGCTTACTGTAGATAGTTACAGGACCTTTCGGAATGATAGAAATGTTCAAAAGCTGGTCTGTAATGGTGGTCGTAATTCCATAAATTACTCAAAATTATTACACTTTACACTTAAAATGGGCAACCTTGACGTCATTTAAATCATACTGTGGGAAAACTTGTTAAAAGTGAAAGGAGAGCTGTGCTTAATTTTTTATTCTAAGTTTCAGACAAATTTGAAACTATGATGAAAATCATACATCCGCTCCTTATAATAAAGTATGTAAGGGGGCTGGGGATTTAGCTCAGCGGCACAGCGCCTGCCTGGCAAGTGCAAGGTCGTGAGTTCGATTCCCGGTACCGGGGGTGGGGGTGGGAGTATGTAAGTACCCCTACCAAATTCTGTCCACTTTGTGGAGCTACAGAAGCTCCTCTTCGGATGCCACCTCTTACCTCAACCCAGGCTCAACACATTGTTAGAACACTTTCCTTAATGCTGAGGGGAAGATGTGTCTCTGGCTAAAGCATGGAGCTGCTGTTGAAAGTCTTCAGTTACTGACAACGAAGGTGACCTCTTCAGACACTTGCCACCCCGGGGGCCCTGCCTGTCCTTCAGTTTGAGCTAACCAGACACGGAGAGGGTAGTACTCGTAGTGTGTATGTAGAGCCTTGGTTTTTTTGGTCTTGTTTTATGTAACATGTCTGTTTAAGCAGACTCCTGTTCCCACCTTGACTGACTTCTTTGGTACCAAAAGAATATTTCCATGCCAGCGTTAATGACTCAGTCCAGAGGCATCTCCATCAAAACACAACGGAACACATGGAGACACCTCCGTCCACACACACGATACTCACTCTGTGGTTCTGGTACCAGCTAAAATCGAGGCATGGGCCACACTTCTGTCTCTGTTGACATACCCAGGTATTTGGAGGAAGATGACAGTCTCACTGGGGGCAGGTTAATTCTCAGTGCTTTGAGAAAATCACTCTTTATTCACCGTGGTTTGAGGCTTAGCTGCTCTAGATCTAATTACTAACTTCTAGAAAGCACAGTTGTTTATACAATTCATAAGAGTCGCTTTGAGCCTCTGCTAGAATCTCAGGATAAGTTCTTTTCTATTAATCTTTCTTCTATGTGTTAGCTCTTTAACAAAAGCAAGATAATAGACCCCAAAAAATAATTGGAGAAGAGCCAAGGCCCCTCCGACATCCCTTCATTCTTATTCTTCCTCCAGTGGAAACGTGTCACTCCCCAAGCAGCCTGATCTCGCTAGAAGTAGTAGAGCTGTGAGGACAGCTGGCCAGCGTGAAGCTGGAGCAGGCTGATGGCTGGAGGGGCGGCTCCATGAGAGCAGAGAAGCAGTGCTGTCCCGCCGCCAGGGCTCTGAACTCCCTCACGCTTTACCACCCGCGGTAACAGAACCTCTGGCCGGACAACCACAGCATCCAATCGTGTTCACGCCAGCAAGCCCCCACAGAGCGCAGTCCTCACGCACAGAACTGCACTGTGGTCAGGATTCAGAACCTCCAGGAGTCCACCAAGCCTGTACCTTGAAGCACAAGTTTAGCAGGTGGGATCCAAATTGTTCTGGCGTCGCTGGGTGCCCTCAGCCAGCTTTTTGTGACAGGACCTACCCGTTGTCCTCTCAAAAGGCTCAAACCAATTCACATCGCTCCTGCTTAGCCTAACAGTGCAGGTGGGGACTCAGTGACTCCTAGCTTCTCATTTAAATCAGTCCTGAAGGAAGACTTCTGCCAATCCTTTCTGAGTTCCTGCGGGCACTAGAGGGCAAGTGAGTGCCTTTCCTTGAAAAATGTTCTATAAACCCATCGGTTTTGTATATTTTAAATGTCTTCATCCACATTTGTCCAACTAAGTGAAGTGTTACCTTTTTTTGGCAAAGTAGGTGAGTTTGAAACCTTTGCTAGAGGGATCCTCTCTATCGAGCCCGACCCCTTCATGTTTCTGGCTGAACCTGAATCCAGAAAACACACCAAGCATCTTACATTTCCATTTTCTTCTTTGTAGGTGTGAGAAGTCAAATACCCGCTTTGGACACTGTATAGACATCTGGGTGGTTCTCACTTCTAATTTTTTCCTGTGTATTCTTGTCTTTTCATTGGTCTTTAGATAAAATTATTGCCATTTGATACATTTTTCCTCTACCTTTGGCCTTCATGGGTCAGTAATTGCCAGGTGTGGTGGCAAACACCTGTAATCCCAGTACTCAGGAGGCTGGGGCAGGAGAATTGCCACAAGTTTGAGGACAGCCTCGGCTACATGGTGAGTTGAAGGTCAGCCTGAACTACATAGTGAGACCTTGTTTTAAAAAACCAAAAAAAAAAAAAAAAGTAGCGGTTTTGTAGCTATGATAGTTTCTTGGGTGTTTTTTATTTTGTTTTGTTTGTTTGTTCCAGTTAACTGTCCTTATGGGATACTTTACATGGCTTTTGTAAAGCTCTAAAAGTGGTGTTTCCCTCACTTTCACATTTCAAGTAGAGGAGCACATAATACTGAAAGAAAATGTATTTTCAAAGGTGCTGTGAAGAAAACCCAATTCATACCCTAAACATTCTATTAAAGCAGTGGTTCTCAACCCAGGATGATCCTGGTCCCTACCCTGGACATTTGATGATGTCCTCAGACATTGCTGATTGTCCCCTGTTGAGGAAATGCATGTGACTGTCATCAAGTGGGTGGAGACTAGGGAGACTGATGCATATCCTATCGGCAGTCCCAACCACAAAAATGATCTGGCCCCAAGCTTTAATAATACCAATGTTGAAACTCCTACCATTAAAAGAACTCTAGCTCTTTGTTTTTACCTTCTCTCAAGACCAAGGAAAAAGGCAAAGGGAAATAAAATGCTCCATCTTGACGAGTGCAAGTGTCCTGAGTTCTTATGCCCTGTGAATCCAGGAGTTGCATATGAGGGGACCAGTGAACCAGGCAAAGAGCAAGGTTGGAGGAGGTCTTCTCAGCCCTAGCAGCTGTCTTAACTCCAAGAAGAGAAAACATTGACAGAAGTAGAAGACCAAAAAGTTACAAGGATGTTTAGTTTGTGATAAAAATCATTTTGCAGATTAAAGTGCTTCCTCCTGCCCATAAAATGGTATGTTCTTTAAATAACTCAAGAATTGGAGGCATTTAACTGTTGTAAGCAGGAGGCAGGACTGCTGCTTACAACCACGCTCAATTAATTCCATCCTTCTAATCATCACGTCTGCCCAAGCTGCAGGTGGTGGCCCTTTTCATGTTTTCTCCCACATGCTTCTGAGCTCACTCATGTTCTCAGTGCCCAGGAGAAGGTGGGCATGAAGCAGGTTGGGAGCGTGAGGGAATGCTTCCTGAGCCAGATTTTCTTCCCATAGCTCCACATTTGCTTTCACTCCTTTGCTGGTGATAAGATGGCTGCCAACCACCAGCATTCATATCTTCTCACATCTAAGCACCATTAAGAAGAGACCCTTTCCCAAGATTCTCAGCAAAGCCTCACTGTGTCTCATTGGCTTGGATGTGCTCATGTGCTCCTCCTTCAAGCAATGCTGGAGCTGGGGAAGTACTACAAGCAGGGAGGGTATGGCTTAGGTTACAGCGCACCCCTGAGCTGCTGTGGAACTCCATGTAATACATATGAGCTGAAAGCAGGACAGATGTGTTACCGCCTCAAAAGGAAAGTTGAAGGAAGATAATAAAAATAGGAGAAACAGATACATAGGAGGACACACACATATACACACAATTTGCTACTAAGAAGTACAACTTGCCACTGAGAAGCAGCAGAAGACTTAGGTTCATGTCCTAGCATCCCGGTTAACCAGCTGCATACCTTGAGAGAGCTTTGTAATTCTCCCCGCAGCCTTTTTCATCTGTAACATGGAAGGTACTATCAAGGAGGGTGTCATTTACCTTAGGATATTAGAAAGAGTGTGTAAACTCACAACGCTGGTAAACAGGTTAACTTCAGCTTCTAGAGTCTAGAGAAATCTAGATCAGCTACAACCCACACAGCTAGATCATATCAGCCTTTGGAAGCCAGTGTCTAAATTTATCCCAATTCTCATTGTTGCAGGTCAGAATGGGAAATCTTGTGAGGTCAATGATTAAGGTAATTGACTCGAAAAAGTCTCTAGTAAATGACATAATTGGTTTTAATTACATAATTATGGCACTTAAAGTGTGGGGGTGAAAGGTTACTATTATATTTAGAAGTGAGATCCTCAAACGAAGCAACGCTGTTTAAGCCAGCGTGTCTTCATGTTTCTCTTTTTATTTTGTCAGAGGCAAGCCAGAGTAGGCTGGCCTTGGCCCTGGCAATTTGGGGATGATTAGCCCGCATGAGGTAGTGCTGGGGTTGCTCCTGGTATCATAGGAACCTTTGTGAAGAGATGGAAAGGGCTTCCGTAAAGACCTCGCTGTGATCTGAAGTTAATGAGCAGTGGGAACTCAACTGTCAGCAATTGAATCTGATTGGGCAGGGTAATTATACGATTGCCTCTGGTGTTTGCACATGTACGGGGATATTTTTATTGGAAAAAACCTAATTGCTTACTTACTTAGCGGAGGGAAAACCTAAACAAATTTGTGTTGTCATAGGTTAAGAAGACATCCTTTCTTTGTCTCATAAATACCTGCCTGCTCTGCTTCTTAGGAGTGAGTGTTTTGTTTTTTTCTGTACTCAGGAAGGGATGTTGTTGTAGGACTTGAGTTGTGTGATAATATTAAAACAAAAAATGGTACTTTGGACTGTGCATTTTTTGTGAAATGACCCCGTGCTTACTGCCTTTTCTTAAACCACTTTACAATGGCTTCTTTCATAGCACACAGGCTGCTAGAACCCAGGACAACAACACTCAAGCTGCTGGACTTTCACAGGCGTTTTGTTTTGTTGTGTTGTTTTTTGTTTTTCCTCACATTAAGACCCTTGACAATATTGGCTTCATCAGCTATCTGGTTTCCCTTAATTGCATACGGCACGGTGGAGTTATTATGTCTGTGATAGCCTTTTAGACATAAAAAACGCCAAAGTTAAGAAGCACAAAATGCTCCCTCTGCAAGTCATCAGGGACTTGAGGGAAGAGAGGGCAAAATGGGAGAGCCGAAGGGAAGGCGCCTTGGGGCTCCGGGGTTGGTGATGCCAAACGGTGGTCCTGCACCTTGTCTGTCTGGACAGTCCTAGCTGAGGACGGCATCTCCCCCACGCTGCTGCTCTGCAGGAAGCAGAGCACTGCAGATGGGTCTATTTTAGAGCCCTTTGGTTCCATACTTTTGTTTCCTTCACACTTGTAGTACAACCAACTATTTCCTAAGTCTTTGACCTTTCTGAGATCCCACCAGCGATGCAGAAACACGACTGGGTGATAGAAATTGGAAGACTACCTTGTGACGGGGTCTGCAGCCTCCAAGTCTCCATCCTGTGGGTAGTGTAGGATTGTGGGCTGAGAACAAACAGATTCCAACCGCCCGGACCAGCCCTGTTCTCTTGTCTTAGGATCTGTACATCCTGACCCACTCCAGTCTTCTCTGGCTAGCTTCATGGGGCCCTAGGCTCGATGTTAAATGTCCCTTCTGGGCACCTCCCCGACTTCTCCTCCGGCCTGGGCTGGCTGCCTTTGCTTTGTGCTCCATAGTACCCTCCAGGTTCCCCCACCCACTGTCCTGTAATTGCCTGCTTCATTGTCTCTAGAATAGCCCGGAAGCTCCGCGAGGGCAGGGCCTGAGTTTCCATTTGCCACTCCTTTATCTCCCTCCAGAGTCTAGCACGGTGCTTGATAAGCATGTGGAGTGAATGAGTGAGGAACGCAGTGGTCGCTGAGTGTCCTAGAAGACTGTGTGTGCTGCCTGGGTTTCCCTACCCTTGCTGTTAATACTGCTTTCTTGTTGCTTACCATTTTCATTGCCCTAGATGATCCAGCTCTGTCGGAGGCACGTAGGCACAGACAAATCTCATGCTGTACATTGATCACCTGTCCAACCTTTGCCTAGAGTGGGAGCCCCCAGTTCCTTCAAGAGATCCAACTTTACCTGTCTGTAAAGAAGAAGAGAGGAGGGAGACAGCAGGGAGGATCCGGTGGCAGTTTAACACCAGAGCAGGTCCAGTGTTTACTTTGACCCTTTTGGAGGTGGGTAACTGCAAATGTGTTGGGGTGCTGGGTTCAGAGAGACTCGGAAATAATGGCCTTGGAGATTGGAGCTCACGTGTACTTCACTTTTGCTAGCGTGCAAGGCTGCTATTTTGTATTTGATTCATAGCCAGGCTGTTCCTTGACTCCCTCTAGCAAAGATCCACATGATGTAAGTTCTTGCATCGGTCTTGTCGCAGCTGCACAATGCTGTTTGTGTCTTGCAACATAAACTGAGAGGTGGGTCTTCCATTGGTTGCCATTTAGTGACTATTGTATTTGTTACCTGCTTGCCAAGGCCCGTGATTTTCAACAGTCTTTCTTGTTTTGACCCAATAGCTTTTTCCCCCTGATACTGCGGATTGAACCAAGGAGCTACAGCACCAGCCTCTCTTATTTTTTATTTTGAAATAGGATCTCAGTAAGTTGCCCAGGCTGGCCCTAAACATGTGATCCTCCTGTCTCAGCCTCCTAAGTAGCTGGAATTATAGATAAGCATTTGCCCCTGTGCCAGATGATCCTTTGACTTTTGATATTCTGAATTCTTCTACTCACCAGGTGACCTGGTAGACCATGGATGGCAAACCTTTTAGCTCTTCCAGTGATAACAAACAGCCTGCCGCAGCACACGTGCCACAGGTTCGCCACCACTGTGCTAGACTATGAAATCCCTAGTATCTACTGCATGGATGAATTTACTTAGAGTCATCACCACCCAGTCTTGGAGTGTCTAATTAGCTTCTTCCCAGGCAGAACGTAGCCCTATGACCTTCAGCTCCAGGCAAGAGAGCCCCTTACTGAACCCATACGCCCCAGGCTGCACCTGAGTTTGACCTGTCCATTACTGATGGGCCTGTAGTGATAATGTCTGGGTAGATGGAAGTTTGCACATGGAAACTACAGCCTAATATGTGGCGGGACAGAGTAAGGCATTGGGCGCATGCTCCGTGTACAGCACTCTGACACACCCGTCCTGGATCTGATGTATTGGTTCTGATTCTCCTTATACTTTGCATCCTTGACTTGCACTTCTACTCTAGCATAATATGCATGTAAATTAGACTTTTGGGGAGTTCCTTTCAGGAAAGAGTTTCATCCCACCTCGTTTTACAGTAAGTATATTCACAAACACTGCGCACTTTGAATCACACAGCCACCGGCCATTGCGAGCTCTGTTCCTGAGTTCTAAGGAAACATTTAGTGAAAGTTTCAGTTTTGGAATAGCATCAAGGGATGCCTCACCACCTCATATCCTTTCTGGATTGAGGCATGTAATAACCGCCTACACAAATAAATCACATACTTTTGCAAAAAAATTAATCTTTGAATTACCTTTAATTTATGATTGAACTTCGCAGTGCAGTATGTGAGTATCCTACCTTGTCTCATCACGGTGCTCTATTTCCTTTCAGAGTGCTCTATATACAATAGGTTAATCTCCCTATGATCAGCGTGCAGTGTGAATAAATGCTGTTTTAGGTCATACTCAAACTACTCATTGTTTCGGTTATTTTGTTTTAAAACTGTTTCAGCCATGTCCCTTCATGGATTGATTTAGTCCACAAACAGATTTAAACACAGGTTCTCTAAGTACAGTGCCTGGACCAATAACCTGAATCCCATCACCGTCGCATAGAAAGTATAAGTCCTCAGGCCTCTCCCAGGCCCGCTGAATCAGAAACTCTGTGAGTGGGGTCCAGGGAGCTATGTCTCAGTGACGCTATGGTGAGTCTGTTGCATGCAAAAGTCTGAGAGACATTGGTTTAAAATTCTGCCAGTGCAGAATGTGGAGGTATTAAGGTGTGTGACTACAGTTCTGCCATCCAGGAGCCCATGTTCTGATCAAGGGCATACGGCATCAGTTCAGACAGTTAAGCAGAGCAATCTTTATAAAATGTAAATTACATCATATACTCACTTCCTAAACCCCTGCAGGCAGTTCCCTTTGTTCTTGTAATGAGTCTAACTGCTTGACTGAGGCCTGCAAGGCCAGGCATGTTCTGTCCCCTACCTTCCCAGCTCCATCTGGTACCGTTCCCTTTCTTCCCTGTGCTCTGTCACACTGCACCAGGCTTCTTTCTGGCCCCCAACGTGCCCATTGGGTGTGGGGTCAGCAGGAGCGTGGAGGAAGGGGAAGGTAGGGCGAGAGCGTGGTAAAGGAGTAACAACAGGCTTGGACACTGAAGTATTTTTCACATGCAGCAAAATACTTCTAAACTCTTGCCTTCATTGATTCATGTATCGATGAGTAGATGGAGAGATGATAGATAGATAGATAGACAGATAGATAGATAGAATGCTCTAGCGATGTGTTGTAGTGTTATTGGACTCATCTCACAGCATAGCCACGCCTGAAAAGACTTGCCAAATCGGTAAGGAAATAGTGCATAGTTTTTGTTTCACCTTAGCGGCCTGTATTGTTACTGACTTCTCTCTCTGAGGGTTGGCGGGGCTGGTCCAGGTGCTCAGTCACTCCGGGAACCGAGTAACCGTGGCTGGAGAGACCAGTGTGAAATTGTGTTGCCCTACAACATTTATGGAGGAGACAGATGACTCTTGCTGTCCTCGCTTAGTTTTAGGAAAGATGGGCCTCATCTATGGGGTTTTGTCTTTTTATTAAGAATATGGCTCTTTGAGATATTAAATGGGTCATGTAATGTAAGAATAAAGTAGCTGGGTGGATTTTTATACACTGTGGAAATAGTGTTTCTCAAGATTCTCTTCATAATGACAAAGGAGGAAATTTTTAAAATATAATTTTTTAAATGAATTCAATGGAAGCAAAGGGTTTTTAAATGTTTAGAACTTCTGGACCCAAGAATAAGGGCTACTTTTTTTTTGGGGGGGGGGCTTTTCATCTTGTTTTTGTTTTGACTATCCCAGCTGTAATTTTCGTAGTCCCAGGCTATTATTTTATAAATGTACCATCTCTGGATTTGGACATCATTTGCTCATTAGGAAGCCTCTCATTTGAAGCCTTCTGCAGAGGAGCAAAAGGTCAGCTTGGAAGTGCTAACAAGGAGGGTGAGATACGGGGGAAGTGCTCCTGCCAGCCACCCCGCAGCTTCTTCTCACCTTGTAAATCCCTCGCAGGGAAGGGGGAAGTCTCCTTATGCCCACAAGCTCCAGCACCCTTGAGGGTGCCCTTTCTACTAAGACAAAGCCAGTCTGCCCTACTGGGTAGCTAAGTGCTCCTATGCCAACCCCACAGGCTGGGCAGGCTTCATCAAATAACTATATCTTCACATTCTGAAACATGCTCTGAAGGACAAATACAGAGAGCTTGGAGAGCTGAGAACCAGGACAGAGGCTCCCTCAGGGGGTTCGGGGGTCACAAGGTCAAGAGTGTGAAAGATTTGGATAGGTGTCTAGCTTGGCAGCATGGGACGGGACAAAGGAGAATGTCCCCAGGAAGCTGGCATCACTTCCCTTGCTAAGTGGGACTCTGCCCACACAGGCTACCTCAGCGGAGAACCTTCTGGGCAAATAACCAAGTGGGTTGGAAACACTGCTGCAGTGAACCCCAGCGGAAGAGTACTTCTCCCACAGACTTGGATTTCTGAGTCTGCTAATCGTAGATGCTCTGTATCTGAATGTGACACTAGCACCTTAGCACGTATTTCTCTACCTTTTATGCTTTTTCTAACTCTTGGTGCATCTCTCGAAGACACTCCTTTTCAGGGCGGGTCTGGTCCTTGAAAACAAACTGCCTGCAGGCTCTTCACTATTTCCTGGGGATTGCATCCCTGACTTCCTGGTGACGGTTGTGAACACCTTCCAAAAATCTACTCAGGTGTGGCCAGAACTCCGTGAGGGAGGAACTCTCTCTCCCCCTGCCTTCTCAGCCCAGAGGCCCCTTTGCATGTGTCCCACCAGTCCTGCTAGTTGGGACACAGTTGGAGGGTGGGTTCTCCGGTTTTTCTTGGTCCCTAGCATGTTGACTGCATGGATCAGGCCCCAAGAAATTGTTGTTAAAAGAGAAAAGCATTTCTGCAAATCCAAATGCTCTGGCAATGTAGAGATTCAATTTCAAGCATGAGATAAAAGACTTCCCCGATTCATTTCTCCATCCACTTACCCTGAAACATTTACTAAGAACTTTCCTTTAACTGTACCACCAAACGCAATGCCTTGCTTAGGACAGTCAAGTGTCAGTGCTGCTGGCTGTAGAAGAGGTAGGACCTGAGCTCTCTGGCTCCTGAATCCCTGGCCTTCCTGTCCTGAAGCCCCCGACTTCACACTCTCCACTGTCTAGGAGTGAGCGTGCAAGTGCCAGGCTTTGCGTGTGTCTGCTTCTCTTTAGTGAGGCAGAACTCTCCCTCTGGAGAGAGACCTTGTTTTCTAGATTTGTGACATGAGTCTTGACATTTTAGAGTGCCTAAGGACAGCTTGCTCGTCCGCACACAGCGAAGGTGAGTGTGAAATCACAGGCAGCAGGTAAAACTTTCAATGTGGTCTGAGTAGCCTTTTAAAAAATTCACAAACTAATGAAAACAGGCTTTGGAGCACCTAGGTGTCTATGAACTGAAGAAGACCTGCTGTCTTTCTGAGAAGGGGGAATTTTTGGATTGAAATGAAAGGTCTGTTTCTTCAGTCTGAAGAATTTGAGCCTGGCCTCCCAAGTGAGCTTAAAAATCAGTTCTGCCCAGATTGCTTTTTTTTTTTTTACACAGTTCCTAAAACCTAAAAATGGGGCAAACAATTCTGGCTTTCTGAATTTTGGGGGGAAATCGGATGATTGGATATACTGAGCCCTATTCCCTCAGGATTCTTCAAGCATACCCCTCATCCCAGCAGGCTCTCTCCAGTATACCGGTCACCGGTGTTGGCCTGAGCAAACCTGGACACATTTAGGTTTCCTCCTGGTCCCCATCAAGACAGAAGGTGACTCTGGTTTGGACCTACAGAAGAAGGCCATGGGGTAGGCTTGTTGTGGTCGGCATAAGCATGATGATACCCAGCTTTGTCCCGCCTACTTCCTGTCCACATGCCGTATGACAGAACCTATATATTGATATCAATGGCTCACCACCCATAAGAATCACAGGGCACTGGCCCCAGCCTTGCCTTAGTGATTCTGACACAATGGCCCTGAGGCCATGTCCTCCTGGACAGCTTTGGAAGGTTGGATTTATGGCTCATGCATGGCCCGCCTGCTCTTGGGACTAGTGTCCTGTACCCATCGCCACTCTTACAGGCTTCTGCTTCCCTTCCTGAATCCTCCTGGGGCCCTGCAGGCCACTGTCATAAGTGTGGACTCAGAGAAGTGTACACGTGCTGATATAGCTAGGCATTGAAGCTTGAGGCAGGAAGCCTACCAGCTCAAGCCCAGCCTGGGCGATTTAGTGAAACCCTGTCTCAAAAAGCTAAAAAAAATTTACTGGGTACAGTGTGAAGATCCTGAATCCAATCCCCAGTATTGGAAGAAAAAACAGACAGAAAAGGGGTACAATGCAGGAGACAAAAATATTGTCTTGGCTGGAAGTCACAGGTTTATCAACTGAACCTGGGCAGGGAGGAGGCAGCATGAGGATGTGAACACACACCGTGTCCTCTTCTATGTACTGGTTTGGAAGTCCTCCGTGCCTGCCGGTTCCAGAGGCTACCTGATCCGTGCTCCTTCAAGGCACCTGTTAGTTTCTTCCTGGATCCATGTGGTCATTTTTTCCTAAACAAGTCAGTCATTTTGCCAGAATATTTCTAGTGCTTGCTTCCTGGTGTTTAGATTTTTCCTGGTATTTGCTAAGCCCTTTTAAACTGCTATATATGTTTTCCATGACTCTTCAGAGACTGATTTATTCAACAATATCTGGATTCATTTTTTGACTATCACAATTCAAGATGTGTGTGGAGACGTGTTATTGGTATGTACTAGGCAGAGTCCAGGGAAATTGCTAAGCATTCTGTAATGCTGAGGACAACTTACTGATCCAGCTCAAAATATCAGTAGTGCTGTTATTTAAAGAACCGGTCATAAAGGGAACAAATTCTATATTCAACATCAATTGTTCTTTGCCTGGGGGCTTTTAATCCATTGGGAGGCTTCATACATGCACAGTCTGTCTGCCCTGCACCAGGATAGAATGCTTTATAAATACATGTCTGGCAAATTCTCTGATATGCGTGTAGACATTATTGTGACTTCTAAGATTTAAAAACATTATTGAATTTAAACATTAGCATTTAAGAACATTACTGAGTCCCTGGTACCTTTTGATCATCAGGTGCTTTTCTGAATCAAAGGATGTGAGAAATAAAACGAAACTTCAAGGGGGGAAAGGCTACAGAATATTCTGATGTTTAAAAAGAGTAAAGCTATGCAGCCTCTATCTTTCATGATAAATCTGAAGTTTCATTGTGCTCTTCTTTGAATGGGTGCCTATCCAGGGAAAGTCCTTAGTGCCGGATGGCCTCTCACCAGTGGCTACAGTGTTGGGGCAGATCTGGCAAGCAGATGTTTGTGATGGAAACTTTCCATTCTAGAATGTTTCCTTCTGAGGAAGGAGAAGCGTTAGGTCAGAGAAGAATGTCCCAGGACAATCTTTCCCTTTGTTAATTAATGCCGTCATCTCCCACCCCCCTCCCCGCCACCACCAGCAGCCTCATCTTCCTGAAATCTTCAGTAGGAAGATCATTTAACAAATACATCTGGCATTGGTCAGGATTTTTCTAGCCACACTTTAATAAGGAATGGATTTAATCAGATTTAAAGAAACATTAGTACTCATTCAATAATAGTGGTACATCTCTGGAAGGCCTCTGGGAGACATATTACCTAAAGCCAGTTTCTTAAGCACAACTAGTAAATGAATGCAGAATAACTGAGTGGATTATGTGAGGGCCTGGGCCTGAATCCTTAGTGACATTTATCAAGGTCCTTGGGACCCGTACTGTATTCAGTATTCTAATGCAGTAACCTAACTAGTCTTCATAGCAACCTATGAAGTAAGCACTAATGTTATAACCATTGCATAGATGTGGAAGCTGGGCTTATGCCAGTGAGAAATTTATGTAAAGTCACACAGTGATTCCTCCTTCTTTAACCCTTGGGCTACTAAGATAACTGCACTGATGATTTTGATCTAACAAGCTCTTCTTTTAAACTCTCTTTTTTTGTTGTTTTTTTTTGTTTTGTTTTTAAATTGACCAATGCAGTTCCTGTGCTTACATGCAGCTATTTTGCGAAATGATTTAAGTCAGTCACAAGAGATTTGGCAAAGGCTAGAATCTGTATACTAGTGACAGAAATAGTGTGGAGAACAAGACATTCACAGGTTGTGTTCTCTGTCTCGTTTACAGTCTCCATACGTCATAGACTGCGGTGCAGGCGACAGGGAGGGGAGCGAAATGATGTTCCCAGTCAGGAATCAAGCACTTTCACTACCAAGACATGGTTTTAAGTAGGTGTTGCAGTTTCTCAATGTGTCAGGTATCTCCTGGCATACACGGGAGGTCATGGTTTGATCATTTATTCAACAGCCATTTATTTGACATCTGTTACCTACTGTAGATATGATGACAGACCTGCTCCCTTACTGAGACTATAACAGATATTCCTCACATAATGTGATTTGCCCTAAGGGTGAGCATTGGTCACCATGAGAAGCAATGACCCCTATAGCCTGCCAAGTTAGGCTGACATCAGATGTTTATTGAGTTCCTACTATGTGCTGGGCTCCATCCCAGGAGCCAGATATTGTAAACACTTTACATTTCAGTAAGGGTAGGTGGGTGGGAAATCAGCCAGTGAAAAAACAGAACGATGATCTCTGGGACTACTAAGTTGCATGAAAAAAATACAGTTGATTGATAATAGAAGGAGTGACTGGGAGTAAGAGAAGCTCCTGGAGAGAGGGCGGTCACAGAAGGCTTTTCTAAAGAGGTAAAACAATAAGACAAGCCTTGCAGGATGGGAACTGATTTCTAGGCAGAGAACAGGGTGGATTGGCCTTGATTTGTAAGGTTCTAAAATTTCATTATTTGCTAGCAGGAAAATTCAGAGGTCAAGTATATACCACCCCTTCAGGGATTTGCTGGTGTTTTTTGATGGCCAAACCTATCTTTAATTTTTTGTAAATATTTCATGTATACTTGAAGAAAATGCAGTCTCTGAGTGGTTGTTCGTTGTGTAGGTTTTAGGTGAAGCTTATATATTATATAAATGAAGTCTAGCTATTAATGTTTTCGCTGTTAACTGCTCAGTTTCTAAGAGATAAGAATTAAAGTCTTCCCGATGGTTGTGTATTTGGTCATTTCTTAGTAATTCTGTCAATTGTTATGTGCTGTATTTCTAGGATATGCTTTTATAACTGTATAAAATTTTGTGATGCAATGGTACAGTTCCTTGTGATTTGTTCTTATCTTTCATTAATACCCCTTTATCCCTCTTAATTCTTTTATCTAAATTTTTTCTGATAATATTGCTGCAACAATATCAGTTTGATTTGTATGCGTGAGTATATATTTTCTCATCCTTAGAAAGCTGTGTGTCCCTGGTCCATTTTTATGAGCAACATAAAGCTGAATTTTTAAATGCAATTTCTTTGTCTTTTAATAGATGAATTTAAGCTATTTGTATTTATTGTAACTAATCTAGGTGGATTTAACTGTCTTATTTTGCATAGTTTAGTATCATGGGTTTTATTTCTTTTTTTTTTTTCCACTTTCCTATCTTGCCCTATTTGAATTGACTGTATTTTCTTTATTTCTTTGTATTTCTCCCTGCACTGGTTTTGGAGTTACATATTCTATTTCTCTTCTTCTAGTGGTTTAGATATTATCTAGAGCAGAGTTTGGCAAACACTCAGAAGCTCTTAATGCATCATCCTCAGTTGGTTTAAAGGCTTTTTCTGGTACTCTAGTTCCCTAGTGGTCGAGTCTTTAATGGTGTAAGGTGTAAATGAAAGTGCAAAGTGTGGTCACTGTGATGATTTTATCTGGGAGTATGGATTTCCAGCAGGCCTTTGCCAAGACCCATACCCTCTTGCCTGAGGCTGCCGGGTAATTGACGAACTGCACAGCTCCCAGAGGTAATTGGTAACATGGCGGCTTTGGAGCAGAGTCACTTGGTTTCTTCTGTTGCCTTTTCCTTTGTCTGCATTTGAGCTCTTGTAAGTGATGATAAATGTTAAATAGCTCCTGTAAAACTGTTGAATTGTCAGTTTTTAAACTGCATAAAACACTGACATTTTCATTAGATCCCCGCCCTGAGGAATGTCCGGCTTTCATCATAACAGATTTGTTTACTTCTGCGGAGAGTCTTAATGTGCTAGCTATGGAAGAAATCTTTCTGTCACCTGCTCTTAAATGGGAAAGTCTTTGTTCAGCCAGAGAGTTTTGGAAAAAAGATTTACAAGAGGGCTTTTTCACCTCCCCTTTCTCCTCCACTGTCTCCCAAAGAGGGAAGGGATGGGAACAGAATCTTTGAAGAGCTTTGGTGCTGGTCAAGAAAAATTTCCTCCTAAAATAATCCTCAAAGTCCTTTAGGAGACAAAATGTTGAAGAGATGCTATTAAACCACTATTGTGTGTTTCAGTGTGTCCTTTAAGATAAGTCAGTCACATCCATGTCTTTTGGACTCCAACTTTTGTTGACATTTAAAGAGATATCTTGATTTTGGATTAATTAAATCTTGTGCATTACTAGAGAAAATAGTTTTAACTGGAAATCCTTCTAAGTAAATAAGATGAGAGGATCTTTATCTTTGGGTCGTTGCATTAGATTTTTGGCATTTTTTTCAGATGATGACAAATCATTTATGAACAAATGTGGAATCACCTCCATTAACAAGCTGAAAAATATGTGTGCTGAAAGGCAGGTATCTCAGTGTGACCAGGGCTGGGAACGTGAACTTCCTGGCATCACCACGTTGGCAACTTATGGCAAGATTTTTGTACTTATTTTTACTCATTTCTTCCTCTTCTGGAACAACTTGACTATTGATGGTGTCATTGGCAGGTTTGTCTACTTTCACATTCCAAGAGAGGCACCCTGGCATGGGGAAGCAAGGTCTCTGAGTCCAGCAGGTCAGGTCGGCATTTACTTTCTGGTTCTCGGATGTCTTGTGTATGCAGTCGTGAAGGAGTTAATGAACTTTTCTGCGTTTGCATTTTTCTCATCTATAAAACTGAAATAGCAGACCAGCTCTCCAGAGCTGATACGAACATGAAGTGGGATGATATCTGTGAATTGCACAGCATAAAACTTGGTCCATAGTACGGGGCTCTTGGATGACATTTGATGAGGATGTTAACGATGATGATGAAGGTGGCGATAGGGTAATGGCAGTGAAACAGAGGAAGATAACGGTAAGTGGGTGGTAGGGAAAAGAACGTTGATAATGGTGCTGATGTGACAGTGGTGGTGGTGATAGCTGGCTGTTTAAAAAAAGCTGAGAAAGATTACCGTGTAATCAAAGAACTTGAGGAAAAGCAGAATTGTCTGTTGCTACCTGCTCTACAGTCCCCAGCCTTCTGTTGTAACTTCTAGTCACTGGAAGGCCCTGCCTTAGCAAAATTCCAGTATAGATGGCAAAACGCAGAAACCCTATGCATGCACACATTTGTGTTTCTAGGCCTAGATTTTTTTATTTTAGAGAAAGCGAGGAAGTGTTATTCTGTGTCATTTAATCATATTGACAACTTTTTCATCTTAAAGGAAACATGTTTGTTCCTTGGTGGTACGGTGGAGTTGAGAGAGTCACTTCCTTCCATCCCTTTAATTCTAAACAGCACTCTATGGTCATCCCTCCCTCCATTGTCCTAAGAGAGCTCGAAAGTGAAACAAGAAAAACCCAGGGGATCTCTGTTGCACTACGTGAGAGCATCTGAAAGGTGGATCTACTCGCCAGACCTTCGGTCACCTTCGCCCTCCCTCAGACGCATTAAGGGCTCAGCAATATGTACTATGTGTCATAAATATAATCAAGATCAGAGTGAATTCTGGGACAAGCATGAATGTCAATCATTCCTTTCAGTCCCACCTGGAATTTCGGGGGAGGCAGCTTGGGTAAGGGTGTATGTGCTTTAAATTCCAAAAGCCTGACTTCTCTATGCACTATTGCTGTTGCTGTGAGCTATGACCTTTGTGCAGTACTTTTACTTTTCTGTCACCCTAGTCCCTTTTACTGTCTGCGCCCTATCTTTTGTTGCCACGGATCGGGCCTGAGCACAGCTTCCTGTCATCGTCAGTGAAGCGTAGCTGCTTTCCACCTGCTACTGTCTGGTGCTCGTTCCTGTGGGCTACCACGCACGCTAATATCTTGGCAATTCTTTCCTGGAACACAAGAGCCTGGATTGTAATGGCTTATTCCATGCCAACATCGCACTTGCGATACAAGCAGTTTTTGGAGATCTGTTCCCTGAACATTTCTCTATCGTCTCTTCACCACTTCTCTTTCTGTAGTCACTTGAATACATAAGGGTGGAACTCAGAGAAAACAGTGCAGAGAAAAGAAGGGGCCAACAGCAAGCAGGGCCAGAATCTGAGGGCAGGCTCACTGGGCAGAGGCGAGATAGTTCCAGGTAGAGCGGGGAGTTTGCAGAGTGAGAATAAAGGGAGACACAAAGGAATCAGCGCAAGACCACTGCTCTAAAGGGGAGAAGGTGTCTGTGTTTCCACATCCTCCTCCTCGTTGCCCTGGGGCCTCTCCCTCGCATGTTCTGTGCATTGTATGCAACCTGGAATCCTACAGACAGCCCTTCTGGGTTCCATGCCTTCGGTGGGGCCCACCTTCTGCATCCCCGGTGCCAGTCCTGCTCTTGGATGGATACAGTATTCTGTAGAAATTGACCAAGGGATGATTACACCAAAGTGAGGGTGGTGGCTAAGGTGAAATTTCTCATCCCCCTGAGATATTGTGGGGATGAGATAGCGGAGTGGAAGGAGCACTGGAGCCGCACAATCCACTGGAGCAGGGAAGGCTGAGGAGTTGAATCCCAGGTGTAGTTCACTGACCTGCCATTTTGCCTTGCAGTGACACGGGATGTCATATCTTTCTTGGTTGCCGGTATATCACGAGCGTGTTATGCAGAACCTGCCACATGTTAAGCACACATAGAATTTTTTAATAGAATTTATTTCACTGAGTGAGTAGGGAGAAAAATGAGATAAATGGCATAAAAACTGCCAGAAAAAAATGGCAAAATAGGATAAATGTGATCTGTTTCCTGGGGTGAAAAGTTTTTGAACACTGACGTTCTATGCAAATGTGAAGGACTATTTTCCTACGTACATTTTAGCAGGCACATTATCGGTGCGAGGAATGACTCCAACGGTAGAATATCAGCTGCCACTGGCGGGCAAGTGAAGAGACACTATCAGCAAAGCCGGGTGGGGGCTTCCGAGGGCTGCTCTCATTTAAGCACCTGGGTGTCTACACCTATTGGCTTGGCCTTTAGATCAGTGAGCTCCTATCCCTTCAGTAATCTGATCCAGTGTGATTTAGTCATTTTTCATTCTAGCTGATGAAAAAAGTGTGCTCTGTCATTGTAGAGAGGACGCTGAGGTCCTGGTAAGGCCAAGAGAAATGAAAAAAGTGTTCCAGATAAAGAAGCAAAGCCTGGTGCTCACTATTCACTCCACCTTCTCCTCACAGCTCTTCCTTTTCTACCCTTTCCTAGCATTCTACTAGCATGAAAAAGTCAATTGCCAGCCAAATCCCAGAGGAATAAAAGAAAAACATCTGCTCCCAAGGAGACGGCGGGAGGGAGATAGAAACATCCATAAAAGCTAAAGACATGGGCCTGGAAGGTGTGGAATCCAGCAGGCTGTTTATTTTCAAAACAAAAGCTTACTGGTCAGGTACTTTTCAACACATGAGAAAAAAAATGGAATGAACAAAACTTATGCCCTGACATGGGGACAGGCCCCGTAGTGGCCCGGGCTACTAAGCAAGCAAACACAGCCTCTGCTGATGCAGGACCCACGTGTGAACTCAGAAGCTTCAGAAAGGTTGTCCCAGCCACCCTTCCCGTGTTGCTGGGTCACCTAGAATCCCAGCTCCTTGCCCTCTCCGCACATTGGGACACACCAAGGAATCCTCACCTGGTGTTTCTGGCAGACAGCCTGGGGTGGTTAAAGAGATGTCCCTTAGTATGCCCACTTTGGGCTGACATCTCGAGAACTGCGCTTTGCCACACATCCTGACCAAAAGACCTTTGACACGTAGCAGTAGTTTTCCTTTAGAAGATACGAGCCAGGGAATTAGATCGATGTCACTGGTTACAAAATCTGCGTCAGCCACTTATATGCCACGTGACCTTTCTCCCAGCAGGCTTAACTACTCTGAGCCTCAGTTTCCTCACTGGCAAAATGGAATAAATGTCATCTGTCTCCTGGGGTGAAGTAAGCGGGAAAATAATGTGGGTGAAGTGTCTGATAGGAGATTTTTTTGAGCCGGTGCTTGGCAGTGAACCCGGCTGGAGAAGCCCCCAGGACACGCTGTAGAGTTGCTGTTTGCTTATTGTCCTTGCACGTGTTTGGTTCGCTGGTCATTCTTCATGCCCTTGAGCTCACGGTCTCCATCTGGAAAACAAAGTGTGTGACTTGACTTCTGTTCATCTGAGCCAGGTTTAGGGTTCTCTTCCAGCCCCGGTGTCTAAGGACTGTCCCGTGCCATCTGTCCCTTGCTTTTGATCACAGTGCTGGGTCCCGCAATGGTGAAACATGAGGTCTGAGGTCGTACGGGCGGGACCCCCAGTCGGAGAAGATATAAAAGACAAAAATGAGGAAAAATTCTTCTCAGTGTTTCCCAACTGCTCTACAATGACCATTTACTTTGAAAATTTTGTTTGAAAAAATACTAAACAAAAGCAAGGGAAAATCAACCACAGTTCCACCCTTTTAAGTTTTCCACAGATGCAGAATAAGAAGCTAATGTCTTGCATTCCCTTCCCCTTGGCTGTTTGGCCACGACCCCAGATTCCTTGACTGTGGACAGTGTGCTGTGCATCCTTCCCGGTTGTTCTCCTGAGCGTAGAACACGTATTCGTGTATTCCTGTGTGCAAACACACATGTGCTGTTTGTACAGAATCATTGCCTGCTATTTGCGTGTTGGGGTCGCTGCAGTTCACTCAGTGCGGTAGCTGGTTCATCCTTCAGGTCAGCGTGCATCGCTCTGCCTCCAGTGTTTAATGTGCTTGTAGCTTCCTGCAGTAAAGAAGTTTTACCCCCTGATAGGCGTTAGGCTGTGTCTACTTGGTAGAGAGAAAGCCGCGCTGAACATCATTTGCATTTCACTGTATATTCTGATGCTTTTATTTCAGTGGAATCAACTCTCAGAGGTCTCGCTTCTGAGTTAGAGGGTATGTTCTCTTTAAATTTTCATAAAACCTTCCAAATTGGTTTCTATGATGTTTCAAAGCCCCATATGCACCCAGCAACAGGATGAGAGAGCTCAGATTTCCCCGTGACCTTAGCAGCTTCTCCTATCATCAATCTTCTAGTCTGATGAGTAGAAAATTGTCTCATTCTGTTCTAATATTTATTTTGGTTACTTAGATTTAGCTCATTTTCTTCTGTTCGCTGGTTATTTTTTGTCCCGAGAATGCCTGTTAGTATCTTTGGTCCAGTTTTTTGGAGTGAAATTGTCTCTTTTTTTTTTTTTTTTTTAAATGCCTTATTTTTATAAATTTTAAAAAATATGATAGTGATATTTTAGAATGCAGGACCTCTCAAGGCTGTTGGGAGAACAGCGATTTCACCACGCAGAGATAGGTGAGTGAGAAGTAGTAATAATCCTTCTGTGTGCCCTGCGGTGCATAGGGCATTTTTCTTTCACTCGTGTCATTGCCCTGTAGGCTGCTCAGGGCTATCTTGGGAGGTAGGCTGACCTCCTGGCTGTCAGACCTTCACCTTGCCCCTGACTGATGAGGTCTCCTCTTAGGCTTGACCTGAGAATCCCGAGCCTTCCACTGGCCTGTCTCCTGCTGGGACTACTGCCTGGCAACATTCCCTACCCTCTGCGCACTGCCCCTCCCAAGCCCCCTGTCACTGAGCTGCACACACATGTTAGAGGACTGGGAACTCATTTACAAGCTCCCCCGGGAATTCGGTGCCATCCAAAACACTCATGCAGGTCTTGGCTGGTGATAGTTTTTATTCTTACCAATAAAATCTTACTTACCATTTATTGAGTGCTGCTACGTACAAGGCCAGTGTTCATCGCTGTGCAAGTGGTCCACTGTACTCCATGGGGCGATACTCACTGCCTAGGCACGTAGATTTAGAATTGCTTCTGCTGGTTGTTGTCTCTAATTTTCACAGAATTGCTACAGTAAGGAGCAGCAGGGTTGACTGTGTGCTCTCCGCTCTGCTAAGTTCTGTAAACACATTATTTTTAAATCCTTATAATAACCAGCTGAGGTAAGTGACACTGCCTTCATCTCTGCAGCCAAGGAAACAGCCGCAGAGAGATAAGTCATTTGTCCAAGATTCACAGCTAATAAGTGAATTCAGACTCAGGTCTAGCTGACCCCAAAGCTTTGCTTCTCTCTATGTTGGGATCTGCTTACTCCTCACAGCATCCTCCAAAACACCCCAGACCATGATTCTTGTAGATCTCCATCCACAAGCCTGTCTACAACCCTCCTGTCACTATGCTATAGAAGAGCTGGTATAGCCAAAAGGAACAGGAAGTAAGTTGCAAGCACTGGCGCGGAGCTCATGTCCAGGAGCCATGTGACCAGGAGGGCAGCACGTGTGGCTCTCGGGGTGGGAGCCCCACTTTTTTGGTGTGCTTTCAGTGTGAGTCAGGGTTTCCTGATCTCTGTCCCAGGATCAGTTCTCTTCAGCCACACTCAGTGTATGGATAACTGCAATGCAGAAGTATAGGAGTGAAGCCAATAATACATCTCTCATCTTTTGACTGTAGTGTTGATGGATGGGGAACGGGTGAGAGGGTTTTTCTGGAACTGATTTATCAGGTTGAGAGGATTTCTCTTTTGGTCCTGAGTTCACTTCTGAATCAGAATAAATGGATTCATGTGTCTTTTTAACATTCTATTGGTTTACCAGGGCCTAAGTTGAAATTCATCCTGAGGATCCATTTATTCGGATGCAGTTGCCAAGGTTTTGTGCTGTTTTTTTCTTTTGGGAGAAATGTTCCTAACGGTTTGCATGACTGCTGCCCTCATGGTACCCTGACTGAGAGTGGGGATTCCGACAGGAAGGAGAGGGGAGGCTCTCTGAACCTGGTTACGGCAGGGTTTCAGAAGCCAGGGGCTCAGCCCCAAGTACTACCCAGCTTAGTGCCTTTTGCCAGTTTCCTGGGGAAAACCAGCAAGGAAACAACCTTGATATTTGCTCAGCCTCAAGCTGAGGGTAAGGAGGGAGGTGGGAGGAGTTCAGCCTAGTACCGTATACCCATTGGTCAGTCCCTTGGGCAACTTAATTGTATCTGTGGCTTCGAATTATGGCCTTGGTCAATGAAAAGGATGTTTTTATAATTTAAAAGCCATTGATACTTGTGTTTTAAAAGCCTTGGACCAGTAGCCAGATACAGCTGTTTACTCTGAGCATCCCAGTGCTTGCTGTGATACTCACCCTGTGTCAGTGGCTGCGCATCTCCAGCCTCTGATTCCTATCTGTGGAATAGGATCGGTAAAACTTGCTTTACATATAGAGTTGTTGCTTGGATTAAATGGGATCGGACATACGAGTAGCTTAGCCTGAGGCCTGGCCAAGAGAAACCGTCAGCAGTGCTACCCCTGGCTCAGCAGACAAAGTGAAAAATACCCTATCCCACAGAGAGTATGGTGGTATGAATTTTACTGCACTGGTATGAATTGTACCACCACCTTGAAGAGCAATTTGGCAGTAACTAGACCAGTATAAATTAGACCTTCGCTATGATGTAACACTGCAGTGTGCTACTGTATACTCAAGAAAAATCCTTGGACTTACTTGTGTACAAAAAAACATGTGCAGTTAGGGCCACTGAAGCTTTGTGATCGCAAAAAAGTAGATATAATACAAATACTCATCAACAGAAGTTTCAATATATTCATCCAGTAGGATACCTCACAGCATTAAGGCAACTGTATTAACACACATACATTGCAAGCATAATTTTGAATGAACTAAATTATATAGTCATGCATCCAATATGACAAAATTTGTTTAAACTGCAAAAATTTACAGATTTATGCTATACAGTGGTATCTCAGCTCACAAACACGGCCATCTTTCCTGTACAAACACAAATGTGGCCATCTTTTCCAGAATCATAGAATGAGGTAAGTTCAGGAACTGAGGTACCACTGTATTTATTGATGAATGAATTTATAGAGTATGATAGTAGTTAGTGTATAGCAAGCATGCATAGAGACAATATCTCCTACTTCAGTTTACTTGGGGGTTAAGCAAGGGAGTGGAGTAAAAACAGGAAGGAGTGGGAGGAAGACTTAAATTATGTCTATTTTTTCTTAAAATAAGATTTGAAAGGACTATGGCAAATGTTGATTTATTCTACTGGATAGTGGGTACATAAATATTTTTAATTTACCAATTTGTTCTATATATTTTAAATATTTTACAATGCAAATATTAAATAGATAAAATTGAATTTTCTTATGTGGAAGGGAAGTTAAAATGATAAAAATTCTTCAGGAGTTTGTATCTTCTCTAATCATGGAAAGCGGGATAAGGTGCTTTGTGATGTATCACAAATGTTGTCTTAATTACTTTTTTGTTGCTGAGACACAATACCCAGCACCCACAATTTAGAGGAGGAAGGGTTTATTTTGGCTCACAGTTTGTAGAGGTTTCAATTCATGGTGGGCTGGCTCCAAGGGAGGGTGGCATGGTAGAGGAGAAAGAGTGCGTGGCAGAGCAGAAAGAGCGCATGGCAGAGGAGAAAGAGCTCATGGCATAACAAGCAGGAAGCAGAACAGAATCGAGAGAACAGGAAATCACTGTATATATAAGGCCACGCCCACAGTGACCCACCTCTTCCCACCAGGCTTCACCTCTAACATCACACCCAGCTGTAAAGCCATCAGTAGACTAATCCAATATCACACACCCGTGGTCCAGTCACCTCCCCAAAGCCCCAGCTATGAGGCTTTGGGGGATGTCTAGATATAAGCCATAACAGATGTAGAAAAATTTAAATCATTGGAAGATTTTAAAAAGAGAGTTAAAGATGTTTAAAAATATATAACCTTTCTTTTAAAAGAGCTGTTAGAACTACACTTGTTTCGCATGCACTTATCTAAAGAAATAATAATCAACTACATGGGGCAATCAAACAGTGAATGCTGGGCTGGGGATTTAGCTCAGTGGCAAAAGCGCCTGCCTGGCAAGC
>NW_004955430.1:5326641-5422665 GCF_000276665.1 Chinchilla lanigera | reverse complement strand
AATACTTTGCCTTCACTTCAAACACACTTATCTCAACTTTCTTGCCATATTCTGAAGCAATTCTGGAAGTCCTCTTTTGTGGGCATTTATACAATGTATGATGTTTGGAATTGATTCAGGACATTGAGGCAGCCACGACAGTGCAACTGCAACTGAAGACACTCAAAAGAATCCTTCCAGAATTGCTTCAGAAAGTGGCAAGCGTGGTGGGATAAGTGCATTTGAACTGAGAGGGAATATTTTGAGGAGGACTAATGGCAGTGTGTCTTTTACTGTGAGAAATTTCTTAAAATTTAAATAATCACTATATTATCACACCTCATAGGTCACCAAATTGATCACCAGTTCTAATTGTATTTTTATGTCTATGAATTCAAAATGGAGACATTTTCTTATAAGAGGCTTTTAGTGATAGTTCCATTTTTGCTGTGAGAGTCCAATACGGCAATATAAAGTTACACTTTAATTATAAAATCCTTCCCCAGACTATCATGTGAGTTATGAAGAGAATTTCTCTGTAGCTGGAATCTGCTGGTCTGAGCTGATTTCAACATTTGTGTATAAAACACAGGGACAGGGTCTCAGTCTAAAGGCTGCTCTAAACATGTTTTCCTTGGGCTTTTTTGCAATACTTAAATGCCAGGGTCCTCTCCTTGCATCTCAGAATAGTTTTTGGGTTTCTTTCTTCCTCTCTTAGAAGCAAGTTATGCTCCTTTTTGGTCCCAAACACCCAGGGCTCTCTGGAAAAACATCAACTGCCACTAGCTTTCTTCTTGAAACTTCCCCAAACTCCTGTGTAATCGCTGCTCCTCCTCTGGTGCTCAGATGTGTCTCAGCGTTCCCGTGTGTCTCGAAGCCAGGCCAGCCTACAAACTTCTGCATGTACCGGGATGGAGCCTGTACCCTTCCCTCTAAACTCCTCTCCAGGAAGCCCCACTTCCCAACACTGCCCCTTCTAAAGTGCAGTGGAGCCTTCCTTCCCATGGCTGCAGACGGAGGGAAAAAAGGATTTTCTTTTCTTTTTTTCAATCTGGTTTTTTATTTTCATTCTGTGGTTCTGCTCTGCTTCGCTTTGTTTATGAGTATCAAAGCTGAAACCAGCTGTGTTTGTTTGTGGATCTTTTATTTCCATGAAACCTGCAGATTTTTCTAGGTCACTCTATGTTCTTAATAATCAAGAAGGTGGTCATTCGTTTGTCCACAAAGAACAGACGAGGGCATAAAAAAAACAACCCTCAAACCTACAGAGTGCCCTCAGTAGATTTGCCCCTAGCCTGCATGACTGGGAACAGCAAGTATATGGCTTTGTTATCTTCTACAGTGAAGTCACCCAAAGTACCCTTTCTACCAAAGGAATTTACAAAGCAAGTTTGCTTATGATTTTTGAGTAACACCTATGCCAAAGACCTCATTTTTATAAGTCTAACCCCAGCAGTTACTCAGAGGGATAAAGAATGGCTGTTGGGATTTTTTAAAATCATAGCTCAGTAATTGGACCCTTAGTTGAATTATTAGGACCCAACAGGCATTGAGGTCATAATCATCAAGTTGCTTGCTGGGGGCGCGTTTGGCTGAATGAAGGCCTGGTTCAGCTGTGGTAAGCCTTACCGTTCAGCAGGTCACTTCAGGGCAATTATTGGAGCAAACACCTTGAGGCTAAGGAAAAAAAGGAGAAACAAGAGACTGGATGGAGCTGTCTTTTAGAAATTTAGTCCACAAGCTGTTTATCCATCTTGCTACATGCTCCCCAGCTGACAGGACAGACAGCTGTAGGTACCATACTGGGTACTTTTAGAACATTCTAGAGAATCTGGATTGAACGAATGACACTGTCTGAATTTTATGGTAAACCAAGGAACCCAAGTCTGTGGATCTCAAGGACTGCAGGGAGGCAGCAGCCAGCCTGAGAGAGCCCAGATACTGCCCGAGCTCCCCCCGCCACCTCCAAGTGGACTGACATACATCAGGCCCCCAAAACAGCAAAGACAAGACCGTATTTGGATTTGCAACTCCCTGGGTACTTTGCAGGCAGGTCTGGTTCTTGTTGTCCATTGACTCTATGATAAAATTGAGGCTTCTGTTTAGCTTGAGACATGCCCTTCACTTGGATACCTTCCCTCTTAGGACAGGAATCCTCTAGCACTGAATGGACAATCCCAGTTTGCTGGTGGGTCTTCCTGTCCATCTCCCCAGTTCTGTCAGGCATTGCTGCTCTCTGTGTTCTGTAATACTCCCCTCACATGTCCTTCTATCCTTACCCTTTTTTTTTTGGAGCGGGGAATCTCCTGAAAAAAAGCACCCTTAGCAGGAAAACGTGGGTCTCGGATGCTCTGCTTGCTGGGTTTAAGTGACAGGAGCAAGTGAGAGAGAAAAGAGAATTTCTGGCCTCTCCAAACCTAGTACATCCTCTGGCTCTCCACTTTGCAAGGAAAAAGAGTGACTGGGGAGGTATGGAGAGGTGGTTACAGAATCCCATCTCCTGGAGAATTCTGCAAGGGGCACTGCCTTTCCTCTCAGTCTCTGCAAGGGAAGGTAGAGCCAGACAGCCATCTCCTCTGCACACTTAGTTAATAGTCACAGCAGCTTAGTGGATGAACACTGACAGAAAGCAGGCTGGCTCTGAGCACTTCATGTCTACTGACTCACTGAGCCCCAACCAAAGCTCCACAAGCTGGGTTGTCTTATTGATCCCATTGCGCAGCTGGGCAAGCTGAGGCTGTGAGAAGATAAGTACCTTGTTCCAGGTGTTGCACAGCTGGGAAGTGGGAGGCCTAGGCTTCAAGACCAGGTCATCTGGCTCCAGAGCCTCAGCTCATACCTACTAGGCCAGTGATGGCAATGCTTTTAGAGTTTTCAGTGATAAAAAACAGCCTACTGCGGCGTGCATGCCTGGGTTTATCACCACTGTACTAGGTTATACTATGGGGTTGGTGAAGCTGTGACTGCTAGTAATAATAATACCAGCAGCCGTCTACTGAGTGCTTTCCCTGCCAGCCACAGTTAAGAATGTCCTTCGCATGCGTTACCTCTACTTACGTTTGCAGTAACCTTCTGAGGTTGCTCCAGTGCTTGTTACTGTTTTATGTGTGAAAGATTAAGCCATGGGTGGCTTTATTGGTTTTTTGTTTTGTTTTTTTGAGACAGAGTCTCTCTCTATATAGTGCAAGCTGACCACAAATTCACTATGGAGCCCAGGCTGGCCTCCAACTCACAATGATCCTCCTGCCTCAGCCTCCTAAGTTCTGGGATTGTAGGCATGTGTCACCACAGCCAGTGGCATGGGTGATTTATCCTGAGCATATAACCAAGGTTGTAGCCAAGAGATTTTAGAAGCCTGCACTCCTAACTCATGTACCTCTGTTGAGAGGGTTTTTGGTTTTTTTTTTGCAATACATCTTTGTTATTCCCATTTTATCAGGTCGGAACACTGAGACCAACAGGAACTAAGTGACCGATGGACAACCTCTTGGCCGGCAGGTGCTAAGTCATCATTCAGATGAGGGCTTCCCTTCCAAAGCTCCACACTCTTAACCACCATGCAGTGCACTGTCTTGCACACGTACGGGGAGGCTGAGGCTCAGAGACACTGGACGGCTTGTCAGGACCCTTCGGCTATTTGTAATAAAGTCACAGTTTGAACCCAGGCTATGTATATCTTCCTGTTTTTCCCAGACTGTTTCAAAGTCAGGCTCAGCGCTTACTGTCTCAGGTGAGGGCTGGCTCTACTTGGAGCCCTGTAGAAGTGGCATGGGGAGTTGCGAAGGTGGATACAGTAGTGTGACACAGAAGCAGTCATTTGTGCTTGCTTAAAAACTCACTGAAATGGAAATCAAGCTACGCAAATGCAGTCATGGAGTTAGGTCAATAATTTTAGAAAAGATTCCACTATAAAAGATTGACAGCCAACCTCTGGATATTACTACCAAGGTCCATGAAAACAGACAGTAGCAAACTGTAGTAAACACTTCCTGGTCTGGTCACAAACTTGCCTCTGTGAGGACAGAATTCATCAGCGCATCTCTTCATCCATCTGTTAATACCTAGTGGGTGCCTACGAGCTGCAGGGCTCTGCGTCAAGGGGGAGAGTCCCACTTTCTGCCCTCACGGATCTTCTGTTCCAGCGGGGAAGGCTTCTGTGAAGCCAAGCTCACAGTACACCCTGATAGGGTGGGATACAGAACATGTAGGGTACAACTGGGGCCCAGAATCTAGTCCAGCCCAGGGAATTGCCTTGTACAGATGTGTTAGCTGGGGCCTGAGTGAAAAGTGAGATTATGTATGTGCAAAGTGGGGAATGAGGTTCCGAGAAAAGGGCAGAGTATATGTGGAGGCCAGCGTGCGAGTGAGAACAGGACTGCACAGTTTTGGCTGTGGCCAAGGAAGGGGATAGCATGCGTGTATAGTTCAGAGTTCTTGAGGATTGAGTTAAAAATCATGTCTCATGACCCTGGGTGAAGACTCATACAATAGGAATTAAATATATACCCTCACTGGTGGCAGAGTTCTTCCATCTCTAGGGGTCATCTGCTTATTCCATGAAAAGTTGATGGCTCTTCCTTTTGGAAGATCTTCTAAAAATTTCTGAGGAGCCCTGGGCCCTTCTTCTAAGAAAAAGAGCACAGTACCTGTGAAATGTTGCGTGGTTCACAGGTACCTCCTGAAGCTTGTCCATGAACTTGGGAGGCACGGACCCCTGGTCGGAAGCCCTGGCTGTCTCCACCCTCACCCTAACGCCTATATGAAAATTGTGCCGGTGACAATCAGTGAATTCCCTCTGTATAAACTTACCACTCTTTCCTGTACCTGCAGACTTCTCCTGGCACACTTACGGCCTCTGGGGAACTTCCTTGAGTTCATCAACCATCAATGCAATTACTGTCTTAAAGAGATTCAGTCTAGAACTCACCTTGATGGATGATCCTAGATGTGTCACCTTTCAAGTGGCAGTGGGAGAACTAGGGCTTCACTGCTAGAAAAAAGAAAGATGAGTTGGTCGTGATAGCGCACATCCCCATCATCTCAGTAGTAGGAGACGCCAAGGCTGGAGAATTTCAAGTTCAAGCCCGGCCTGTGCAACTAAGTGACTTAGTGAGAGCCTGCCTCAAAATTAAAAAGCAGAGCGAGAGCTGTAGCTTGGTATGAAAGGCCTAGGTTTGGTCCCGATTACTGGAAAAAAAGGTAGATTATTCTAACTACTTCTGCTGCTCCTTGGGCTGCTCATATTAAAACCAACTCCTTCAGGAGCCAGCAAGAGGGAGTCACCAGAGGCTGGGGATTTTGCTGAGCGCCACAGTGCCTACCTGGCAAGCACAAGGTCGTGAGTTCGATTCCCAATACCGGAAAAAAAAAAAAAGAGGGAGTCACCAGCACTATCTCTTGATTAGAGGAGGAGCACGTCCTTAAAACTGCTGCCTTACAAGATCCCTACAAGTGCGGCCCCTTTCCTTCCTACCCAGTGCTCTCCTCCACCACTGGCCTCATAGAGGCCCCTCGGGCAGGGCGGGCACCTGCTGCGCAGGGCCTTTGCCCTGGCTCTTCTCTCTACCTAGCATTCTCTTCTAGATAACATCTGGCTCCATCCCTCACCTTATCCAGGTCCTTATTCCAGCGCTGCCTGTTCAGTGAGGCATCATTCGGCCATCCAGTTTGAATAATTCCCACCCTTTTCCTGGTTTAGTTGGCGCCTATTTTCATCCGGCATACTGTGCATGGTTGATTTTGCTTGTAAAGCCCATGCAAGCAAGCACATAGGCTGTTTTGTTCACTATGGCTGAAATAGTACTTAGTCCGTGTTCCGGATCTTCAATCAGAATTCAACGAATTAGTGGACCAGTAATGTTTCCTGGGTGGGTTTAAAGAATACAGGCACCTCTGCATCATATGTGTGTATGTAGTCAATCAACAAACTTACATTCCAAAACAGAAGCATTTCTCAGGCCCCGAGAAATGAGAATGTCACACTTGCCAAGCTCTTGGGTCTCTCTCTGGCCTGCACCCTTATGGTTTTTCTCCGGTACCAGGAACCGAACTCACGACCTTGCGCTTGCCAGGCAGGCGCTTTTGCCGCTGAGCTAAATCCCCAGCCCCGCCTGCACCCTTATGAAAGCAATTAGCACTTCTGAGTTAGAGAAATGATTTCAAGGCTCTCGTGGGAGTTGGTAACAGTCTGAGGACCCCTGATCCAGGCAGTGATTTCCAAAGGAAATGAATCCAGGCTCTCTTGGTCTCTGGACTCTTTTTTTCTTCCAGAATTCCCTAATATTGAAAAGCCATTGCTGTTTTTTGTGACTGAAATAGGTTTCTTACTCTTAGAGTTTCAATAAAATGACAGACTTTATTCTTGGGCCTGTAGCAGTGCTGACCTCTGTGGACGGAACCCTGTAGGATTTACATATCCCCAAGAGAGTAAATGCCCTTGCCTTTGCTATCAAATGGTATTTGCATTTTTGGCAACGGTGGCAAAGCCCTTCTTGGTCTGTTTGTTTGCTTGTTTGCTTGTTTGTTGCGTGTTTTTGTTTCATCTAAAATGTATAATGATCCCCAAACTATTTTAGCACCTTTTGAGTTCTCTTCCTATTTCCCTGAGGCTGTATACTCTCTTGTTTGAAATACCACCGCCACAGAGATATTAAATCAACCATTGCCTCTTGGCACGGAATGTGTAGATACTTGAAGCAAGATTTAAAAGACATTCTGATTTCCTAGAAATGTAACAGTATATTGCCCAGGAGCAGGGAGCAGTGCAGGAAGGAGCATCCTTCGCCAGCCCTGAGTCTGCTGCTCTTCAACACGGAGGAGGTTAAATCATGAGCTGAGTGCAGAGCATGTGAAAGGTGGAGGATGTGTTCTGTTTAGGCGTCCCTGTAAACAGACTTGTTTTGCTGGGTGGAGGAATGAATCATTTCAGCCATGCACACCAGCTGCAGCCTGTGGAAGCAAAGCGAGGGCTTTCCCACAGCATGCACTGTATATTTCATTGTTAGAGCTTTGCATTTTGACAGGTAGTTCTTATCCTCCTGGAAAGAGAGGTCTGAAGCCAGCAGCTGGAGGAAGACCTGGCAAGGCCTGCTGTCTAAATTGAGAGCAAGCATGTGCAACGGAATCTCATTATAACACGACCCGTTATTACGTGGATTTTGATATCCCACAGGGCAAATATGTCTCCCAGCATAGAATGAACGACTCTATGTAGCAGATGCCTATTAGAACTTGTCTAACCCAGGAGATAGCCTTGTCCTTGAAACTGATGTTATAAAAAGGTTTGTGCCATTTTTTTCAAATGAAAACCACACTAAACACATATTCTCAATTATATATCCTAAATCAGAAAATAGATAAAACCTGTTCGGTGCATGGCACGTGCGCGCTGAGGATCTTCCTCACGAGGAACTGACACTATAGAAGGAGAATGTGGTAGACTGATTATAAAAATGTCCCCACTTCTTTGGGACCCCTATATCCATGTTTCTTGCAATGTGATTTTATAGCTATTTTCCTAAATAGATAGAACTCTGTTTTCTCTGTGCTTGAATCTGAACTGGCTTTGAGGCTTGGGCCCACAAAATGCAGTGAAAATGATAGTGTGCCAATTTTAAGCCTGAGTGTCAAGGGGCCTTGTGAACTCCAGTGTAGGAATGTGCTTGTGTTCTCACTTTCCTGACCTGCTGTCTCCGAGAACTCTGCCTAGCCATAGGAAAATAAGCTTACGCTAGCCACGTACAGGGCAGCCAGGGTGTCTCAGCCAAGGCTATTATAGGCCGGGTCACAGCCAGCTGACCCCCAAATGTAGAAACATGAGTGAGCCTAGCCAAGATCAGACAAGCATGACCTGCAATCAATGAGCAATGGTAAGTGGTCTTGAGGTAATTTGTTATGTAGCAGTAGCTAACTAGTACAGGGTGACAGACAATAGGTAAGTAAATAAATACACAAAGAAAAAAGTTTACATAGGGACTGAATCTTAAAGGAAATAAAATGTCCACTTGGATAGGCTATGTTAGACAAGAAGGCAAGTGAAGTCCTCTGTGAGGAGGGGGAGGAAGAGGAGGAGGAGATAGGGGAGCTGAAACCTGAATGAAAGCTGGCTGTGGGAAGAGCAGAGGCAAGAGCTTCCCTGGAGTAGAGATAAGCTTGTTGAAGTCCCCAAGGTAGCATTTGGGAAGAAGGAGGTAGGAAAGGAGTAGTAGGAGAAAAGGTCAGGGAAAACAGCAGGAACCAGAACCCAGGGAACCTTCTAGGTTGCAGTGAGCAGTTTGGATTTTGGAGCAGGTGCTGGGAGAAGTTGTGGAAGACCTGGGTACAGGGGAATGACCTTGGATTTATGACGTTCTCCAGCTTTTGTGAGGCAGCAAAAGTGGACACAGGAAGCTTGGCTGGTAACTGCTGCAGAGGTCAGAAGAGAGCTGCTGCTGATTCAGATGGGGAGGACCTCTGCAGCTGCCTCCATGCTCTATCCAGTCTTGCTAGCGCCTGCTGCATGCCAACCCGCAGTGGGGGCCACAGCTCCTTGTCTCCCCATTTCCAGTGCCTGGAACACTGTAGGGCTTTAGTAAACCTTGCCTCAATAAAGCGCCTCTCTAAAGTTTTGATACCCGTGCACGCTGTGATGGCCCAGCCGGTCTCTCTCCCTTCCTTTCATTCAAGTGGCGCGGCAGAGGTGCTCTCCCGGAACAGGAAGCACTCCACCGAGCATGCGTGTTAGTGGTTGTGACCAGCCATCTCTCAAGGGCCTGGAGTGGGTTCCTTTCCAAGGCCCTTGGTGCAGTGCATGCCTGGGCTCCATTTGGGGTTCAGCGTGACTCAGCCGGTGGCCATGGGGAAGTCTTTAGGCTTCCTGGCTCCTCTTTCTCCCTCTATAAAATTCCTCTCGTTTGCACTTGCCACTCACCCACCTTGGAGGTGGTGCCCCTGTGATTCAGTGTTTATGGGACACCCGAAGGGATGGAGGCAGCTATGGGGAGCAGATGCTGCACTGGGGACCCTCCCTGATGAGCTACTACTCCCCAAGTGCCTTAAGAATCACAAATACAGGAATTTTATGAGGACATAACCTTATTATTTTTTACCCTGTCTCTCACTGCCCTTTTATTAGTAGAATTATTTGGGGCTGGCTTTCTCCTTTCAACTGGCATAAATTTTCTTTGACTCAGCTTGGATTTTTTCCCTTTTTTTTTGTCCTAGGGAGGGTGGGTGGAATTTAGAATTAAAAAGTAGCAATGCAGTGGGAATGCAGACCTGTCTTAAATTTCACAGCAGTTCATGAACTTCAGGAAATCTGAACACACAGCATGCAATTAAGAGCAGGAGGGGATTTTTTTTTTTTAAATCGGTTGTGAAAGGGAAGGTGGTCAGCTGCAGAGGGGCTCTAGCAGGCCTCTGGGGGGGGCCTGGAGGCTGTTCTGGGGACAGGGCAGATGGCTGCATGCTGGTGAGGCAGAAGCCTTCACTTGTTTTTTTGATCTTTTGTCACCCCAGCTTGTCTAGGACAGAGCATGACAAGTCTATCTTCTGGACACAGAGCCAAGTTCCCAGGACTCTGAACAGGGCTTAGGAAAGGCCACAGGGCCCTAGAGTGTGACATCCCCCTGGAAAAAGTCTCCCCCGAGTCGCACATGGTGCTGTGTGACTAAGTCCTATCGCCACTTTGGAGGTGCAGTTTTCTGACCTGGTGCGGGGGGACAGGAAGCTGACAGCTGAGAACCAGGAAGAGGCCATCAGACGAGGCCATAAAGAGACAGGGGAGGGACACAAGCCAGCCAGCAGGAAGGCCTGCAAGGCAGGAGGCTTATTCCGCAGCTGCTTCTCTATCTGTAGTCCTGGCTCAGAGCTGAAGAGGAAAATCTTGGCTCCTGCTTCTGCTCAGGCACAGGAGGAAAAGCCTCGGGGAAGCAGTGCACAAACGCCAAAGGCAAGTGCTAGGGGCCCGCAGACCTGGGCCCCAGCCCCGCTGTGCTCCAGCCCTGCGGCCTCACCGTCACTGCTCTGGACATCAGATTCCTCATCTGAAAAATGGCTTCATAATAACTCCCCCAAAGGGTCATTCCAGGTGTCAAATGTGCTAATATATGTATATAAACTGCCAGGAGTTCCCAGTATATGGTAGGACCCCCATAAATGATTTAGTTTGAAGATTTTGTAGTGGTAAGTGCTATGAACATTTAGATCCCAGGCCTCTGCTTGAATTCTACTTTCATTAACGAACTAGCCTTTAAGCAAGCTGCCCAGCAGCTCTGTGGTTTTGTTTACTCCTCTGTTAAACAGGGACAGTAAATCGCTGTGCGTTCGTTTGTGGTGAGGAGTCAAGCAATGAATGTGCCTAGCACCTGGCCCAGGGCCTAGTGCTCCATCCCAGCCACGGCTGGGTGCTCTTGTCTTCTGGCTTCCTCAAAAGCCGGCCTGACTCCACCAGGGGTCAGTTTGGTACCCTTGCTTTTTCCCGTGCCCTTGTGCTGAGCCCCAAGTGGGCTAGAAAAGCCCCAGAGCCAGAGCAGCCTGGAGATCCCTGGTGAGCTGGCAGGAGTAGACTCGGGGTGTCCAGGCCCAGGAGTCAGGCTCACCAAGCTGCCGGTGAGCATCAGAGCAATCATCATTGACTTTTTGGTAGGTTCTGGCCATGTCTCCTGTCCAGAGAGTCCTCAGAATGGCTCTGCTGGGCAGTTTGGCTTCCATCGTTGCGGTTTTGCAGATGTGGAACTGAAAGGTTATATAGTTTTCCAGAGGTCCTGTGGGCTGGTAAGAGGGAGGCAGCCAGGCGACAGGACTCTAGTTTATCTGCTGTTCAGGAGAGCCCTGGGTCGGCCATAGCGAGGGAGGTGGGAAGTGTGCCGGCTCACAGAAGGGTGGACACATGGGCACCGTGTGCAGTGCGGATGGCACATGGCCTTAGAGCTGGCCCCAGGAAGCTGGGGAATGAGCCTGGGTCTGCGGGGACTTACAGTGGAGCGTGAAAAGACAGCTTGGGTGGTGACTAGGGCCTTCACAGAGCCACCTCCTCTTGAACCCTCCTCCAAGAGCTGCCCTAGGAGCACCTTCAGACCTCAGATGGCTCAGCAGGACTCTTCTTAATTGCACACATGCAGAATAAAAACCAACAGAGGTGTAGAGGGGTACAGTGACTCACCCAAAGTCGCATACCTGGGAGGTGACAGACCTAACATTTGATCTATACTCCTAGCTCTTCCCAAGGCCCCGCGAATCTTTCTCCACAACCCTCGTGTGGGGCACCCGCCCCCTCCTGGACGTCTCCGGGGGGGCTCGAGCTCATCCCTCGGAGACGTGCATTATCCCCTTGTTTAGACCAGGTGACCGGGGAAAGGAAGGTTTGGTTTTGGCAACATTTCTCAAAGGAACTCTGGTGAAAGAGTATCCCATCAAAGATCTCATCAGTGATTTGAGAGAAAGACAGACAGCAGCTATGCAATGGTATGGACAGCAGTAGGAAGCAGATGTAGGTTTAAATCCAGGCCCTTTGGCTGTGAAGCTAGGAAGCCTTGGGAAGTCACTTTACCTTAGGAACTATAGTTTCCTCATCAGTCAGAGGGAAGTAACTGAACCTACTCTTCAAGCACTTAGAAGGATGTAAATCAGCCCTTACAGTCCTTGGTTTTTGTACGAATTCAATATAAAGCAGGTGCTAATAATTGTAATTACGACTGCTACCAACCCTAACAAGGCAGCATTTCATCTTTGCACAAGTGCAGGATAAAGGAGCATATTGTCTAAATTCTAAAATGTCCCTTCTATTAATTAACAGCTTTGGCGATAAGGAGAAACACTACATCAGGCACACTTGATGAAAATAAGCCATATTTTCATGTCAAAAATGTTTAAGCCTCGGAAAATCATGCAGTCTAGGACTGTGGAAGTTCATGGCTCTTCTCCCAGTAAAGTTCGTTGACAGGCTCATCGTTACTCAGGCTGATGATATGTGGCTAGTGCCATGGCTTCACGATCAGTAACGCCGGGGTCAAGATAACAGGAGCATGTGGGCTACAGAGGCCCAGGCAGTGGACCAGGGCAAGCAGCAGGCCAGGGAAGAAGATAAGCCATGTGTGTGCTGACAGAGCACGGAGAAATGAGACGCGCGCACACCCCTCATGAGGAATACGAGCTGGCTCCTACAGCCGCCCCCATCCCTGTTATAGCCTGCCTGCAGCCAGCCAGGACCTGGCCCCTAGGCCCTGGGCTGTGCACCCCGCCATCCTGACTTCCAGCATCTGTTGCTCTTCACAGCGTCCTTCCAGATGCAGAGGCATGGGAGGAATAGAGCAAACCATAAAATCCAACGATCATCTTAATGGCTGACATTTATTGAATGCCTGCTGTTGCCCCGCTTTCTGGGAAGTGCATCAGCTCCGGCGAGTCTCAGATATATCTATGAACCGATTGCTAATGTTGGGCGTCTTGAACGAGGGGGCAACTGAGGCACAGAGAAAGAGTAATATTCTCCTAGTGAGCAGAAGAGGTAAGAGCCGTTGCCACACCCTCACTCAAGCCTCTGGATTGTGTCCTATAATTGTACAGCACGCCCCAGATATTTAAGAATACCAGTAGGAAAGGGGTCGTCTAGATAGAATACTTGGCAAAGCCTCAGGTTTGGGAGTTAAATCTGCTGAGGGAGTATTTCGTTCCCTTTTCTGAGGCCAAGAGAAGTTAAGCAACATGTTCAGGGTCACACAGCCTATATAGAAAGAGAACTTCATGGGTCTTGCGGTTTTCTTAGCCCTTGCAAGGAAATCTGCAGCATTTAGAAGTATTGCTTGTTGAGTCAAAATACTAATGCAGAAAAGGAAAACACTTCATGGTAAAGAGAGGGAAGCTGAGACTCTTCAGCGTTTATTTAGCTAAGATTTTTAAACACTTCATAGAATTTGACTATTTGAGGAAGGCCCTGTGGGGCAATGAAAGACATTAAAGGTAGATAGTGTGACTTTAAACCTGTCCCCTCCCTTCCCTGTGTGACTTTATTCCACATTCCCAGCTGAAAATGGGGTAGTGGCCCCCTTTGTCGAGCTATCGTGGGACTTGTCTATCACATGTACAGCGTGCTTGGCGGGACACCTGTGTGCCGGGTACTGCTACTATTCTCCAGAAGATTGCAAACATTTCCCGAGTGTCAAAAATGGCTACTCGTGTTATTTAATCATGGAACTGCTTCCGCCTCTTCTTCTTGGTGCCCACAAGACTGAACATGAGTGACAGTCGGGGGAGGGCACGAGGAAAGCTGCGTGCCAGGACGGCGTCCCTTCAGCAACCTCAGAGCCCCGTGCCTCCTGCCGGCCTGGTGTGAGCATTTCTCCAGCTGCTGGCCCAGTGGCCAAGGTTCGTAGAAATGGTGACAGCGCCCGCTCAGTCCCCAGTCTACTTTCTGGGCTGTTCCTGAAGTGCTGCCAGGATGGAACCATAAAAGGCGAGGCTCCCTGGCCCTCGTCTTTGTTTTCGTTATGAGCTGGAATGTCTCCGAGTCGCACGCAGCAAGGAAAAGCCCCTCGGTGTCCCAGTGCCATCTCGCTTCAGCAAGCCCATCAGTCTCGCCTTCTCAGGCTGCACACACTCGGCGGGTGGCCAGAAGAGCTGCCTTCCCTGGGACCGGAGGGAAGGATGACCTGAATTTCCACCCAGAGGGTGACTCCATGACATGATCTTGTAAAGAAGAAAAAGTGTGAGGAGACAATAGCCAGGACATTTCTATGGACTGCTAAGTTTGAAGAAAACGTTCATTTAGCGCCTAAAGGCATTAACTGAGCACCTCCTATGTCCCAGGCACTGTATAGTGTTTTAGAATGTAGATTTTATTCAGGTACAGTGAGGCAAGCCTATCAGGAAACAGCGGTCCTTGAAAACTTTCCAAGAGGAGGAGGCATAGCTCATCATGCAGGGCCACGAGTGGAGACACCAGTCTGGCCAGAAGGCAGAAGGAGCAGGAAACCTGGGCAGAAGCCCCTGTGGTGGTTTCTTGGGAAAGGCAAGCGAGACGGGGTGAGCGGGCTCAGCCGGGCTGGGTGGAATAACTTCCGCAGGTGCTGCCCTGGGTGCCTTGGGTGCTGCCCTAACTGGTCCTTGATCCTGGGACAGTTAAGGAAGGTGACAGTGGCGGGTAAGAGCTCGTGGGAGTGTCGTAAGGAAGGGTTTGTGTGTGGGCTGCGGACCCTCTGGGTGTACATAGAAGGCGGGCTCGGAGGCAGGTTGTTCACTCTCCTCAGGACTTGAGCTTCCTCGGCATCAGGAAGCCCCAGAGGTCAAACATCCAAGTAAAAAGACTTGCACAGGAGCTGGGCTCCAGAAGGAGCACAGAGACTAAACAGACCAATCCCTGTCCTCGTAGAGTTTTCAGTCTAGCAAGGAAGAATGCATCAAATTCCTGATCATTTTCAATTAATTACATTTATTGGTACATTTCAATCCCTCTTCCCCTCCCGATTTTTAAAAGCTTTGTTTCTATTTTTCTTTCCTTGTTTTTTTTCCCCTCCATTTTTAAACATCCTGCAGGTCGAACAGGGCAAGAGCAGACTTTTGAGATGATTTTCATAATTGTCACTGATGACCTTAATACAGCCTTCTCCTTTGAGATTGAGGATAGAGAAGAAAACGTCCTTTCTTGTTATTGATTTTGGGCAAAACTAAGCTTATGAAGAGCTGGAGCATGTCAGAAGTAAGGAGAAATCACCCATAAAGTGAAAAGACAATACACAGAGTGGGAAAAACTGTAGCCAGTTGTCCCACAGACAAAGGACTTACATCTAGAATATATAAAGAACTGAAAAAAATCAACCCCCCCCAAATTCAAAGACCCAATCCAAAAGTGGGCATAGGAGATGAAACGGCAAATAAATACATGAAAAATGTTCAACATCATTGGTCATTTGAGAGATGCAAATTGAACACTGAGATTCCATTTCACCCCAGAGAGAATGGTCATCATCAAAAAATCAACTGACAACAAACGCTGGCGGGGCTGTGGGGAAAAAGGAGCCCGTCTCCACTGCTGGTGGGTGTGTAGACTGATGCATGTAAACTGTGAAAATCAGTGTGGAGATTCCTTAAAAACTTGAGATTGGAGATCCTATTTGAACTAGCTATTCCTCTTCTGGGTATCTTTCCAGAATAATTAAAAACATTATACCACAGTGGTATATGTGCACCTGTGTTTATAGCAGCACAGTTTGTAATAGCTAGATCCTGCAAACAACCCAGATGTCCATCAGCTGAAGAATGCATAAAAAGATGTGTTTTTTTTAAATGTGATGGAGTACTACTCAGCTGTAAAGAAGGATAAAATTGAGTCTTTTATAGGTAAATGTATGCAACTTGAGAACATACTCACAAGTGAAATAAATCAGACCCATCTGTAAACATGTTATTGTCTCACTAGTGTGAAAAAATGAACAAGTGAATAGGATCTAAAATGTACAATAGATATTGTGAATTGGGAAGAAATGTGAATTCAAAAGAAAAGACAAACTGTGATAGGGAAAGGAGAAATGAAGAAAGGAAAAAATATATATACATATACACAGGATAGTTAAGATTTTTATGTAGCTAGTTTCTCTTAGTTCATTAAAAAGAAAGTCTTTTGCTAATATTATATAGGTAAGCTATCATGCCTGTATCATCTACTCTGAATAACTGCCAGGAAGACAACAATACGGGATGTATCAACTATTATAACTACCCTAATAACCTGTTTTTAAACGTGGTTTCATTGTTATATTTACCTTTTTTCTCTCTATAAAACAAAATTTTTAAAAAATTAAGGAAAACACCAACACCTAACTCAAGGGGAGGGCCAAGTGGGGGCAAGAATGGAGGAGAAAGGGGGGAAACACCAGGCACATCCCAGTCCTGCTGGCTCACCTGGACGCAGGCCCTCTGTTTCTCTGTGGGCATATTGGGGTGACTTACAGATCAGTCAGCTGATCTCTTTAAGCCCTGGGAGAGATGTACCTCAGAGCAGCTGCCTCGTGCCACCCTGTCTCATCCCGCTGCTGTGCCTCCTCTGGACACCCCCATCGTCACTCATGTTCCAGTCCCAGACCATTTGGAGTCAACCTGGGAGTCACTGTATTGTGCAGTTCTATGTCACATCGGCAAGTAGGGCACCAGCTGCAGATCAGGGACTTTGCTTCTTCTCCGGCCATGGTTCTTGTTCTGGCCATGCTTTGATGGAGTTCCTTTCTGATGTTGGGTACAGCTTTCTCCTCCCACCCAGCTAGCTGCCGTTCAACTGGAATCAGAAAGAGAACCGTTTTGGACCAAGAAATTGGAAGAGAGGGTGATTCAGGACACCATTAATCCTTGGAAGGAAAGAAGTCAGGGAATACAAGAAATGAAGCCATCTTGAAAAGCATCATCTAAAAGGAGAAACTTACTGACTACGTACCTTTCTGTCTCCAAACTATGGGCACCACAGAATGATAATCAAGCTCAATTAATCACCTGTCATGTCATTTTTAAGAAAGATGAATAGTGAAATGTTTTAAAATTCTTGACCTAATTGAAATCAGTGTTTATACAACTTGCCAAAGTTTAAAAAATGTGTGTGACGGGCAGAAAATGTTAGTTTAAGAAGAGGTTCAAGAACAGCAGATGCAAAAACATTGAAAACCATTCATCTAATTTAATTGTCAAGTTGTGCCAAAAATGCTAACATGATATCTTTGAAGAGTAATTGGTACAAAAAGTATCCTCAAAGAGAAATATTTCCACACGTCTGGCTCTTATCTTGCCCTCGTTAAATTTTTTCCCTCCCGTTGGCAGAGGGCTCCACGCTTGCTCGCTGTCCCTCGGAACAGAGGCCCAGCTTGTTCTGCAGGTTTTCAGCCACCCAACTTTAATGTGTTATCAAAACTAGTTCAGGTTCCTTCTTTAGATTGGGCCCAAGGTATTTATGGAGGGATTTTTAATCCTCCATTGCCCTAAAATCTAGTGTTCGTATGTATCCATTTAATCCTACAGGTTGTGAAGCTGTGACTTGCTTGGTTCCTAGGGACAAGGTGTGTTAGTCACCTTGCTGGTTGGACATACTATCTGACAAGCACAGTTTAAAGGAGGAAAGGTTTAATTGGTTCACATATTCACTCTATAATCAAGGCGGAAACATCATGGGGAAAGGACATGAAGGAACAAATCTCAGTTCTTGGCAGTCAGGAAGCAGAGGAACCTGTGAGGGGCCATAAATAATAGCCAAGGCCACAGCTCTATGTCCCACCCAGACATACCGTGGAGCATACTTTACAATCCGTCAGGTGGTTCCTTAATCCAGTGGAGGTGGTGCATCAGGATTAATGGTCACACAAGGGCACCTGCTCACTGAAGTATGATGAGTTTTAGGCTTGAGCAATATTTTCTGGAAGGGGGTCCAGAGGCAACTGGTTGCTTCTTCCCTCAGTCACATTGCCTAGAAATTCTTGGAACAATCCCAGTAAGAGATAAATGAAAGGTGGATGAATGAAAGGTGAGGAAAAAGGAGAATCTATCCCATTTTGTCACTCTAACAAGAGGGGACAGGAACAAGCAGTGGTTCCCGGAGAAGGGAGTGATAAGTATGGCTTTACGGTGATACCTCAGGTCAGGAGCTTCATTCCTGCTGTGGCTCTGGTCGCAGAATTCATTTCACAAATCTGGTTGTAACCGAATTGTATTTGCTTGCTTGCAGTTCAGTTGGAGTGAGAATCATGGAACAAACTCTGCAACCAGAATCATACAAAGAATTAAGTTCATGAAGCAAAGTACCCTGGGATAACAGCACTCTGTTTGGGGGCTACAGGTGATGCAGCTCCTTACAGTTACATTCCTGTATCTCCCTTCTGTGCAGCGATTTTATTTGCCGAACCAGACCCATCTCTGATCACATCCAGAGCCGCCTTTTCCACCCCTCGCCTCTACTTTTCCCTTACACTTAGCACTTTTCACTGCCTTAGAGACTACTTGCTTATCTTGTTCACTGTCTGTCACCCCAATGAACATGGTCTCCTTAAGGGCACAGATCTTTGTTTCATTCACTAGGTTCCTAGCACACAGTAGATACTTAGTAAAAATTGGTCAAAATGATGAATGAAGACTCAGGAGTTCATAAAAATACTGACGTCATAACATTTCTATTAAAAGGAAAGTTGGTTTTTCTCCTAAAAGGAGTTGGGTTTTTCTGTTTGCTTATCATAGATTATGTGTATTTTAAAAAGGAATCTAATAGAATGCTACATGGCTAGGTCTTCCTCTGGTCACATGAAGATCCTGGTATTACTGATGTGGAAATCAGCCAACATTGTATTCTGGACAGTAGGCAGGTGACCCTGTTCCAGAGCTGCTGGGTATGGCCAAATGACTAGTGAGCTCGTCCAGACCTGCCCTCAGCTGACCTGTTGAGAACATCTTGCCTTAGTCAGTGGAGTCCCACCCCACCAGCCATCACCACCCTCACCCTCCGTGGCGCCATCCCTGCCATACCAGGCCTTTGGTTTCTGTGATGCAAAATTTGAAGAACGATGTGATGCTGCTGCTGCTGCTGCTGGTTTTGTGTGTGTGTGTGTGTGTGTGTGTGTGCATGTGTGTGTGTGTGTGTGTGTGTGTTGTGGAGACAAGTTAAGCTGGATGAGGGACATTTCCTTGGAGAGACAGAGTTATGTCAGAAGAGCTTTTGAGTAGAGATGGTCATCTGGGCCCTTATGAGTATTGCTCTGGGACATACAGCATTTTGCCTCCACTCCTTCTGAAGTCAGACTTGAGGTTGGCTCTTACTTTGGCTGATAATTACGAGCAGAGGTAAAGTGTATCATTTCCAAGCAGAAGCTTTAAGAGGCATATGTGATTTTTCTCTTTCTCTTCTCCCTGCCCTTCTGACCATGGAATCACATGATGAGGTGGAGCTCAAGTAACTATGCAAACGTGACCCCTTGCAGACAGGTAGCATGCACAGGAAAGAACCGTGCTGTGTAACCACTGAGATTTTAGGGTTGTTACTGCAGCATAACTTGCCATGACCTGACTAATATATGCTCAATGCCCTTCACTGTTAAAGACAATCAAATAGAAAACTTGAATTTTCAGAGAGGATCTTTAAAATACACTCAGTCCTTCAGTAAATGTTGATTGGGCGCTGACTATGTTTGGGCACTAGACAAAATAGTGGAGCTACAGCTGTAGACAAAACAAAAACCTCTGTTTCTCAGCGAGTTTATATTCTAGTGTGGGGAAACAGACAGTTTCTAAAAGATAGACCGATGAAATATTTGTTGGGGCTAAGTGGTTGTGTTCAGTAGTAGCCAGAGGAATAAAGCAGAAAAGAGGAAGATGGGAAGAGTGTGGAAAATTCAATTTTACACAGGGATTCTAGGAGGGGCTCAGAGAGAATGTCGTTTTTGCATGGTGATCGGAAGGATGGAAGGGAGCAAGCTTTGCGGGTATGTGGGGAAGTGTGTCCCTGGCAGTGGAGACAGGACATGCCACGGCCCCCAAGCAGGAATGTGCCAGGCACACAGTTCATGCGCTGTGACATGACCGTAATGAACACAGGTAAAGCAGTCAGGGTGAGTCAGAGAGGGAACAGCCTCAGACAGTATAGGGCCTCAGAGGCCACAGTAAAGACTGGTTCTTGCTGTGAATAAGTAATCATTGGAAGAGGCAGGCAGACGTTTGTCATGACCTGACTTCATTTTGATGGGATTTCTCTGGCTGACGGGAGAAAACATAGGAGCGGAGTGAAGGCAGTTATGCTGTTAAAATGATCCAGAAAACAGATGTTGCATGGTTTGGACCACGGTGATAGCTGCAGAGGTGCAATGAAGTAGCTGGAGTCTGAGTGAGTTTTGAAGGGAGAGGTGGCAGTATCCGCTGAAATACTGGGTGCGGAGTATGAGGAGAAACAGGCCTACGAGGGCCCCAGAGCCTCAGCCTGGCCAGTCAGGAGTGAAGCGTCTCCCCCATCTGCAGCGGGGAAGCATGCAGGAAGAGCTAACCTGATGACTATTAGGGGCTCACATTTTGAGCTTGAGATGTCTGCTAATCACAGGTTGCTGAGTGACTCTTCTTCTCCCACCTCCTCACCACTCTGAGCTTAGACCACACGGGTCCCTCTGCTGCCAGATGGAATGGGGATGATGCTTTCACTAGCACTAAATCATGCTGCCATCCTCTAGTGCCCGCAGAGAGCCCCTCACCATTCGGGGCGCGGCCTTCTGGGAATTGCAGGGAGAAGTGCAGATTTCCTTCTCTGTAAGAGCTCACCATTATGAAGCGCACTTGGCCCGTGAGGCCCGTGCACTTGTAATGAGCTGAATGTAGATTCGACTGAGCTATAAAATAAAATAACTATTTTAATGTACAGCATCTCCCTGCCAAGGCAGCTGAAGAGAAGGCCCTGAGCAATAAAATTAGTCCAGAGAAAGAAATGAAAAACCACTGAAAGCAGCCACCTTCTAAAAGGAAACAGATTAGAAGGGCCCAAAGAGGGAAGTCAGCACCCGGAGTGAGGCCCACCAGACAGCGATAAAACAGCTTCGAGGGGAAAGGCCGAAAGGAAATTTTCCAGGCTGCTGTCTGTGGCTCCACTGATTGCAGAGTGACCTCCTTTCCTCTCGGCTTCACCTTCCCTCAACGGGTGATGACTTGGAAGCCCTGACCTGGGCCGCAGACCCCGCTTCCTTCAGCTTCAGGGGTTTCTCCTCCGTGTCTTCTGAGGTAGTCCTCCTCCTGAGGAGCCTGGGGGTCAGCAGCCCTCCTGCCTTTCCCCTCACCTGCTGTCAGCTGGATCACTGCCCACTTCTTATCATCTCCCAGCCCCACCCATCTAGCTACCTTCGCCTCCCAGCAGTGTTCTGCTTCCGCTCTGCTCTCCAGGCGTTCAAAGGATAGAGGTCTACAGTGAGAACCAAGTCAAGCTCACCTTTAAAACCCTCCAGTGGCATCGTGTTTTACCTGGATAAGATCCAAATGATGTACAGGGCTTCCAGTCCCATATAAAAAAAAACCCGCCCACTTCTCCCACCTCCAACCTCACCGTGTGCCACTTTCCTTTGCTTAGTTGGCCTTCTGTCTGTCTCTCAACGCACCAAGCCCTTTCTGGCCTAGCCGAGTGCTTACAATGCTTTCCTTTAGATCTGCACATGGTGGCCGAAGCAGTTTTCTCCTTATTCATAACACTCATGACATAAGGCCAGGACTTGAACCCACCCAACAGATGTTCTTGGCATACAGTAGAAGTTCCACGAACGGGCATCAGAGAGGGAAGGTCAAATCCACCAAAGTCCCAAGCTAGAAGGCACAGGACATTTCCCGTGAGTCGCTAGCTTGGAGACTTCTGCTCTCCACTGGATTAACGATTTGAAACATAAAAGAGAAGAAACTTGGAATTCAAGCAGGGTGTGCTTTTGGATTTAAAACTCAGAGCAGGAGACTTTGCCTGGCCCTGACGGTCGCTGCTTCTGAGTGCGCCTCTCCAGATAGAGTCTTCCCATCCAGCTCTGCACAGCCGTGGTGCTGTCTGAAATCAAATGATTATTTCTGAAAGTATTTTATTTTAAAAGCCTTTGAGTGACAAATGATTTAGCAAGTTTTCAACACTGTGCTTCATGTGGTTTCGGTTGCCAGAGGGTGACTTACGGCCAGGCCTGGGAGCTGTAACCCAAGTGAGCTTGGGAGGATCTAGGCAGTCACATCTTCTTTACGGTGTTTAATAAAGCTTAGCACTCTTTCTCTTCTGAGAGGTTTATTACAGTCCTTATGGCAGCACTGCAGCTGGCTGGCACAGGATACCAGCCCTATCTACTAGAGCGCAGTGTGGAGGCGAGCAGTGGATTTGCGGATTCACTGATTCCACCCAGGCCAGTGGTGCATCATGAGGGCAGAAAAGGTCATGTGGCCTGGTGGCACACACCAGGAATCTCAGCTACATGGGAGGCTAAGCAGAAGACTGCAGGTTCGAGGGCAGGTAGGTAACTTAGCAAGACCCTGTTTTAAAACTTCAAAGAAGGAGTGGTTGGCGGGGAATAGAGTTTAGTGGTAAAGCATCCCTGGATTTGATACCCAACACCGCCAAAATGAAAAAGTTTTAAAGACCAGAAAGGGCCAACTCTGTATTCTCCGTTCATGGTTTAGATCTCTCCCCTTTCTTCCCAGCAGGCTTTATATACCTTTTGGCCAATAAGTTCTCAACTTGGAGGTAGATGAAAAATTTTTTTGAATAGAGCTATCTCGTTACTGTGAAGAAATATCTCTTTTATTTAATATCTACCTGTCTGATATTTATGCTAGGTAGTTTACATACATTATTTATTGACTTCTGAACTGTTCTAGTTACAGTATTCCCATCTAGTTAGGTTTGGGTTAGAATGACAGATAGTTTAAAATAATGGTGAAACTTCTTTTTTCCTACATAAAACGAGGCTGGTGGGATGCAGTCCATGTCAGGGTGGTGGATGGCATGACATCAGCAGGGACCTAGGTTCCTTTAGCTTGTTGCTCTTGGATTCTGGGAAAAGGATATGCAAATTGTGGTCTGCGGCTCAGCACCTGTTTCTGGAAGTAAAGTATCACTGGAACCCAACAATGCCTGTTGACTTATTTATTATATATGGCCGCTTTCACTGTAGCATTGAGTTACTGTAGCTGCCACAGAAAGCATACGAGCAGCAAAGCCCAGAAAACTTACTCTTAGACCCTTAATGGAAAACACTGTCTGATTTCTTCCCTAGGTCATGGTTTCTACCTTCTGATTAAGAATAGCTGCTCAACTTCTGAGCTTCCTGGATGTATTCTCGGTTGTGATATAGAAGAAGAGCAAAAGAAAGAGGGTCTCCTTTTCTTTTTTCTTTTTTTCCCACAGTGCTGAGGAGTTGGGGATTATATATGCTAACCAAGTGTTCTCTGCTGAGCTACATCCTCACCCCTTGTTAGGGTTATTTTTTTTTTATTTTGAGTCAGGGTCTCACTAAGTTGTTCAGTAGAGCCTCAGACTTTCCATCCAGAGGAAGACCGTTTCCTGGACACTTCTTAGAAGTTATCTACAACCCTTCTATTTGCATTTCATTAGTCAGAATTTAGACAAGTAGTTACACACAGCTTTGAGAGAGGCTTAGAAATGTACTCTTCACTCTAGTGGCCATGAGTCCAGCTAAAAGTCAAAGTTCCCATAATTAAGAGCAGTGAACAAAAAGTGAGTGAACAACTAGAAATGTTTCTGTCACAAGAACCTGTGACATGAACATTATTATTATTCCCACATTACAGCTAGGGAAACGGAATCTCAAGCAGCTGAGTAACTTGTAATAAACCACGCCCTAGTTTCATAAATGGTGAAAATTAGGGGCAGGGGACACCATTCAGAACTGAGTACTGGAAGATAGCAAGGAAGCACGGACACTTTGCTCTCGTTAATAATTTTCCCCTATACGGAAACACTCTAACTGGACTTCCAAGTCTCTATCATCCAAGCTTTTTCTGTTCTTCAAGGCTTTGGTCACCTTTCTCAAGAGCAAAACAGTGCCTTCCTAGTTCCAGATAGCCACAGAGCTCCCCATTTTCAAAATAGTAGGAAGAAAGCCACCTCTCTGCTCCACAAGGAGATCCAATCAGATGAGATCTGTGTCACATTCATTATAGAGTCACCCAGCACCATACACAAGCCTGGAGCAGAGTCAGCACTTAGCAAACCATCCCTAAACTGAACACAAGTCGATTGTGCGAACTTTTGAAGAACCATGTCGTGCTTCTTTGTCTAACTCTTTTATGGTCTTGATCATGCTGAAAATATTATTGTTAACTATATCAGTGAAAATTAGTTCAGTTCCAAGTGGCGAAAGCCCAGCTCAAACTGGTTGAAGTGGAAATGAATATTTGCTAGCTAACACGACTGCAAGTCCAGGGAGGGATGGTTTCATTTGCAAGCACAGCTGGATCTCAGATCTCTCTACCTCAGTGTCTATCTCTTGATCCACCCCCTTTATTGCATTAATCTCTCTTTGCTTTTCTCTGCATAGTGGCCTCATTCCCTTCCACCCAAAGCTTCCTTTACATGGCTCAAGGTGGAGGGGGGGTGTCAGCAGTTTCACCATAATCTGTGGTCATTTTTGCCCAGGAACCTGGAGAAGAAGGGTTCACCTCTCTGTATCTTCATTTCCCTCTCTCAAAATTCACTTACCAGCTTTTACAGAAGATTCAGATAGGACGTGTGGCCAACCCTGAACCAATCACTATGACCAGGAACTGAGAAATCTGACTGCAGGTCCTGATCAGGGGCCCAGCCTGGGGCTTGGAAGGAGGGTGGTAGCTCCCTGCTACTCATGACATGGTGCGGAGGGTTTTGGTGCTAGATATGCAAGCGCAGGCACTTTTTTATGTTACTACCACAGAGGTGGCCCTTGAAGAAGATAAACATATATCAAGTCCCTGAGGACACATAGTCATCAGTCTACAATGGCCATTTCCACGACAATGGTCGCTTCACTTATGACTAAGAGGTAGTTGTTATTTCTTTTTAAATATACCCTTGCAAGAAACAAAGAAAAGAAAATACCACCACCCTCCTCCTCACAAGTGTGTATGCCTCCCTCTACTACCTAGGGCTGATATTTAGGCCTTTTCATTGTACCACAGTCACTGTTTATTTGGGATTCATGTGTTTCTTTGACCTTCTGTGCAAGGTTGATGGATGAGTTTTTAAGCATCTCTAAATGAATTACAATATATGCCAAACTTATATTTTTGTAATATTTCTGCCAAACTGGACTACAGTAGATGGCTTATTTCCACATTCTTTTGGAATGTGCGTGTTCATAAAATTTTACGCCTGTCAGTTGGTAATTTGCCAACATTCATTTGCTATCACATCATGGTCACTTTTTTAAAAAACAACAACAAAAATTTTTAAATGCAGGTATTAGCATGGATGGAAGTGTCTTTCAATAGCCTGTTATTTTGGATGTCTTACTCTGAGAAAGAAGAGCTCCTTAAAAAAAAAAAAAAATAGAAAAGAAATAGAAAAATGGAGGGCAACCAGGCTGGGTGAGCTTGATATTGTTTGGTGTTGCACAAACCCTCAGTTCACCAACCTGGGAGGTGGTTTTCTCTGAAGATAGGGTATGCACAGCACTTGAACTTTTCACATATGACATCCCCAAACTCAACTAAACTTTGCTAACTTATTCTGTTAACGGAGACTCTTGGGTAAAGTGACAATATACAAGTGTTATTACTTATATCTAGATGACCTCCAAAGCCTCATACACTCATAGATGGGGCTGTTGGGATGTGGCTGGATCATGGGTCTGTGATACTGGATTAGTGTGCTGATTAGCATAGTTCTAGGTGTGGATGATGAGTCTACTGAAGAGGGAAGATCTGCTCTAGGTGTGGGTGGCTTGTAGCCTGGATGGAATAAAAAAGGAGAGAAGAAGGAAAGCTTGCTGCTTCCTGCTTCCTACACCATAGACTATTTCTCCTCCGCCATGCTATCCTGCCCCAGAGCCAGCCAGCTATGGACTGAAACCTCTACAAACTATGACCTAAAATAATCCTTTCTTCCTTTAATTTCTGAGTGGTAGGTATTTTGTCCCAGCAATGAGAAAATAACGAAGACAACAATTTAAACTGGTCTAATTTTAAAAAAAGGTGGGAAGAGATCATTTTTCAGCTAAAGGCCTATTGACTTTAGCTATAGCTGCATCTGGAAGCTCACATGACGCTGTGACAGTGCTGTCTGTCCCCATCCCTCACCCCTTCTCCAGGCTGGGTTCATTCTCAGCCTGGTTCTCCCACTTAGGTGACAAGAGGATGCTATCAACTCCAGGCTAGCATTCTACAGTCTGTGTACAGATGGCTACTTTTCTCAAGTTCCAGTGGAAGCCCAAGGCAGACTCTCTTTGAGCTGGCTTGAGTTCTCTGGTCATCGATCCCTAAGCATGTGTCATTCATGGCCAAGGGGATGCAGCGTTTCATCTCTGAAATGTTTCTAGTCATCTCTTTTTGTACACTAATTTACCTAAACTGGGTGGCATAAACAGCTATTTCCTTATCCTTCACAATTTTATGGGTCAGGAACCCCAGTTGGCTCTATGTGGTACATGGAGAGGTTACTCAGTGACATTCCGCTGCTGGCCTGAAGAATCAGAGATGACTCTCTTTGGATGTCTCATGTGTGTCCTCTCAGAGCCACACCTGGGCAGTCTGCCTTATTACATGGTGGCCCAGGGCTCCAGAAAAACAAAGCAGAAGCTGCCTCTCCAGAGCTGGGCTGTGGCGTAATTCCCCCAGACTTCCTTGATCCAAGTGGTCACAGGTCTGAGAAGCTTCAAGGAGCTGGAAAGTAGGCCTCCTCCATCCCATGGCCTTTTGAAATTCATACAATGATGTTAGTAGAGCCATTCAATTCCATCACAACAAATGCTGTTTACAGTAATACCTATACCGCCAGAGGATTTGTTGGCCATAACTTCAGGTTGGCTTAGTGGCAGCCGCGTCCCATTTCCAGTGCAGGAACTCTTTGGCCACAGTCTCCCAGGAGGCTAGGACATGTGCCTTTCCACCCTTAGAGCAGAGCCACTTTCCTGGATGTACTTCTCGGGGCGGGGGGGTCTTGTGGTCATGTAGATTTTGAGACAGTGGGTATGGGGTAAAACCTGACATTCTGTGTATGTAACAATCTCCCTGATGGTTCTGATGGTTCAAGAACCAGACTTTGACAACAAGACCCTTGAGTGATGATTTTTTAGCTCCTTGTAGCTGAGCCCATTCTACAAAGGAATCCTGAGTTAAAGCTCTATACATGCTTACAGAGATGCTCTGGTTAAAGTAGATGGCATGGTGGGACCTGGGATCTAGCTAAATGCCATCCTCAAAGGGTCCTAAGAGAACATCAGTGAAGGGTGTAAGAATCTTAGAACCTAAAATAAAAGATATAGACTTAGAGGGAAGCTAGGATAAAAACACTTTAGAAGGAGAACATCAGCTCCAATGTCAGTTGTGATACCAATGTTTCTACAGAATTTTAAGTTTCACAAAGCTTTAAACTCACGTTATCTTTCCAGTATCCTGGCAGCTTTTGAAGATAGCACTGCTGTGGTTCCTGCTTGCCTGAAGCAAGGTGAGCCCAGGAGTCTAGCTCATCTCTACACGGTCTGGGCTGGAAGGAAGAACGTGGGACATTCTGGGAGGCCAGGTGAACACATGAAAAGAATTAGCCCTAGTCCCAGCCATAATGAGGAAAAATCCGGGTGAGGAATGCTGATCTAGCGTTGGGCTGCCTCTGTAGCTAAGGGAGCCCACATCTAGGTGCTGAATTCAAATCCTCTGCCTCTCTGCTTGGGTGTGTCCCCCTCAGCCCACCCAGTTTTGCTGTGAGCAGTGGTGAGTGGGAGGGCACCAGGCTGAGGTAAGGGAATCGGGAGCAGTATCTACTTGCACGGGTGAAGTACCTACGACAGTGATGGCGAACCTTGTAGAGCTTTTATTTTTTATTTATTTATTTTTTTTAGTTTTTCTCTGGTACCGGGAACTGAACTCACGACCTTGCGCTTGCCAGACAGGCGCTTTGCCGCTGAGCTAAATCCCCAGCCCCCCTTGTAGAGCTTTTAATGATACAAACAGCCCACTGTGGCACACCACACCTGTCATAGGTTCTCCGCCACCTACCTAGGGAGTACTCAGCAAGTTGCAGAGCCCTGTTGTGCAGTGTGATTCCAGAGGGAGTGATAGCTCCGGCTGAGAATGTCCAGCACCCCTTTGCCTTCAGGTTCGCTGGCTGAGCTGGGCCACCCAGGCAGAGACACCAGGGATTGGATTCAAATGTCAGGGACTATTTAAATTCTCTCCAGCCCAGTAGTTCTCAACTGCAGGCAGCTTTGCTCCCAAAGCAATCTTTGGCAATGTTTGAAGACAGTTTTGATTGTCATGACTTGGGGATGAGGGTGCTCCTGGCACCTAATGGGTAGAGACCAGGGGTGCTGTTGAGTTGTGCGTTGAACCACATTTTCCATCTATTATCTGGCCCAAATGTCAGTGCTGCTGAGCTGAGAACCCTGCTCCCACCTGACATTCCGAGATGGTTTCTGGGACAGGACCTCTGGCTCTGTACAGCCTTATTCCACCACAGAGCTCAGAAGACTATGGCTTGTGAGCCAAACCAGCCTGCAGCTTGCCTTTGTAAAGAAAGTTTCCCTGGAAGGTAGTGACACCCACTCATTCACCCGTGGCTGCTTTTGAGGTATATGGGAGCAGAGCTGAGTAGACATGGTCCGCAGAGTCCCTCATCACCATGCTGTCCTCCTGCCCAAGACCAAAAGCTGGGCTCTCCGGGGTTTGCTTGGCATGAAGGATGAAGAGGAGTGTGGCTACTACCATGCTTCAGAGAAGCACCGCACCCTGGACTGAAGTTCTGCCTCAGCATAGTCAAGATAACAGCCCCACCTTGCTCTCAGCGTGCGGATGGCTGAGGTCATGTCTGAGCAGCCCCGGTAGGCTCCTTCCAGGTAGAACGGCCATCCATATGCCACGGGATGGTGCTCTGTTCCCCTAGAAACTGGTGATTCCGAATGAAATACGGCCTTGCCCAGGGAGAGGCAGAATCAGGCCAAAGCCCGGGGTCAGGTCCTTGCTAGAAAGGAAGGATTAAAAAGAAATTAATCTCTCTTATTCTCCCTTTGTTCACCGTCACCAGTGAAGGGAGGCCAAAGGCAAGGAGGACATTGATAGATAGATGGAGGATATTGTCCTTTGACTCCTCGCCGGCTGGAGTTCTGGGCTGTGCTCCTGAAAAGCTGGCCTACCACGAGGCTTAGGCCCTGTCCACCCAGGATTCCTAGCCTTATTTCACAGGCTGGGCCTTTTGTGGACACATGTGGTGTCTGACATAGATGATTTGATTTCCGGCATGCTAGAAACCAGCAGCCCCCAACACACTAGCTGCCCAACAGGCACATTTGGATACCTGAGAGAAGATGATGATGCAGGCTTCAGAGAGGCGGGAGTTTAGGCTTTGGCAGTTTACAGGTGCAGGCTGCTGTGAGTCTCCAAAGAGCAGTATGTGGGCGGGGGGGGGGTGCGCTCGATGTTTCTCCTCACCACCTGCACACTTTCTTCTTTACTAGGAGTTCTTGGGAGTGGAGGGTTGTGGCTCAAAACTATACTCCACAGATAGTCAATAAAATCTGAACCTCAGTGATCGAGAACTAATTCTTTATAAGGAGGAAGGGAAGAAAATCATTCAGAAGGCTGAATAGGCAGAGACGACAGTGTCTCCGTGGTTGAGACCTACGCAGAGACGTCAGGTGGGCTCAGGTGAGCAAGTAGGGCGAGGGAAAAGCTAGGTAAAGAGGCACCGGGGAAAACTGTTGCCCCAGGGAAAACGATGCTGGTAGGAGCTGTGCATCTTGGTAAATCCAAAGGTGAGGGCACCAGCGCGGGCCTCTCCTGCCTCCCTGTCAGTGTTCAGCTTCCCCATCTGCCCCTACAGACCTCGCTGTGGGAATAGGGGCCGTGTTTTGCAGAGGGAAATGCTAATAATGTCTCCCTGCAAACCATGCCCACTTTGGGTCGTTTGCATCTGAGCTGCGCTTTGTGGAGGGCCACAGAATAACAGCGCATCAAAAGTTTGGCATGGAGACTGCTGTTTACCCAGAGATCTATAACATATTCCATACTTCAGTGATCCAGCGTGGATCTCAGAGGAGAATTTGGCCCATACTGTGGTATGAGACACATATTAAAAACATATCCCAAACATGTACACTCTCAGGCAATAGCATCGCAAAGCAAAGCAAAATATTATTTAAAATCTGGGCCAAAGGTCACAGGCACAAATACTTCTCGGAGACTGTTAGTGCACGCTGCAGAAGGCATTACAGTCATTTGATGCACAACATACTGACTTCTGCTCACTTCACAGTGTTGCATGCGGCTGGCCAGCCATGTTTATTTTGAGTCCTGTACCATTGTGAAGGAGGAAATGAGTTGCTACAGGGGAATTCAGTGGCTGGAGCATCTTCTGGAATCTTTTCTTTGCAACCACAGATGTTTACAACTTTTGCGATCTTGCTCCTGGGTACTTGGAAGGACGTTTTGAGGTAGATCGCCGTTCCCGCAGAGTCTAAGAATATTTGGGATCTCGTGTCCCCCGTCTGCATTCTTTTATTCATACCTGCATTCCTGAGATATTAATTAAACACCTACTATGTGCTGGGCAGTGTACTAAGTGCTGGAAATATCATGGTAGGTGAAAGCAAACATTTCCCTGCTTTGTGGGCCTTTCATTCAATTGGAAAAGGTAGATGTGAATCAAAGAATCACAAGGCTACATTAAATGGCAACTGGGGACAGGCAGAAAGGCAGGAGGAATTGCTCTGGGGTTGATTTAATGTTTGATATCTGCCAGTACTGCTGAGTCTCTCCATTACTGTGCTGACCCTACACATGAGAAAACACAGGCAGGGAAAGGTCATACACTTAGTAAGCCCCGGAGCTTGAATTCAAACCATGCCCTTCTGTCTTGGGACCCTTGCCCTTCACCCCTGCACTAGGAAGTGTTGAGCCCTGGGGGCTCAGGTGGGCCTCCATTACAAAGTAGCACTGGAGTCATCATCTGAAGGATAAGTGGGAGTTAGTTAGGTAAAAAGATGACATTTCTGAGGGAGCTGCATATGCAAAGGCCCTGTGGCTAGAGGCCATAGGGGATGCAGAAAGCAAAGGGGGCCATGGAGTGGTAAGGTGCAGCATTAGCCAGACCTTTGGAGGTATTGACTAGAATATTCTCCAGCTTCTCCCAGATGGACTTCCTGCCCATGTTGGATGGCTTTATGCTGAGAACTTTGGGGCAGGGGGTGCCAAATTATATGTGCCGTTTAACATTTAGTGATAACAGACTTCGCGAGGCAGCTATTCATACATAAGTAATCCTGTCCAGGGGCAGCCAAGAGGAGTGAAACCTGGAATCCTCTGCAGGCTGAGCTCTGCTGTAGAAGACTTCACTCTCAACAGCCGGAGACGGGAGGACCTCAGCCAGAATGGCTGCCGGTCAGAGGTGAGGCCAGAGCCGTGACGCAGAAAGGCAGCGTGACTCAGCTGTCACCTGCCCTTGTCTCCCAGGTGCTTGTCTGTCAGTGCGGTGTTTGCTGTTCCAGCGCGTGTCTCTTTCCGCTCTGCACTCTCAATCCCTTCCTTTGACCTGCCACTCACACTTCCCACCCCTAACTCTACTTCTCCAGTCCAACCCTCCTCCAAGTAGCCTGCCAAGCCACTACCGCGAGTCCCTGCCAGGCTCTTACCCTGTCAGCAGAGCTCTTTGTCGCCCTCTTAGCATTTGCCAGGGTTTTCTTTACATTGTGTCACTCCGGCCCCCCATGCCGCCCCCTCCTAAAGGACTGTAAACGCTACGTCCACGTGTGTGCACACGTCCTGGTCACACACGCACCGAGCGCAGCACCCGTCTCCGAGTAGACCTTCAGTAACTGCTTGTGAGCTGTTGCTGATAGGCTTTGCTGCTTCACTATTACATACTTTTTTCTTCTTTTTCATTTCTTCTGGTTGTAAGTGAAGGAAAAAAACAACTCAGAATCATTTAAGCCAATGACAGGATCTATTGGCTTGTGGAACAAGGAGACTGAGATCCACCTTCCGCCCTGCTGGGACCCCGATGTGGCCAGGATCTGATTTCTCTCTCCCTGCTCCTGTGCGCTGCGGGTGTGCTGCTTCCTCCTCAGGCTCCACGTCGGCTACCGTCTTCCTGATCCTGGCGCAATGCAAAGAGCCCCTCTTTTCCAACAGTGCAGCCAAGCTCCCAGCTCCGTTCCCTGGGTCTGGCTGAGTCACTGAGGGCCAAGGACTGCACCGCTGTGCCTGGCCACGCTGACTCACATGTGCGGGCTTGGGGACAGAAGGGAGAAGAGATGAGACGTTGTTCTTCCTTCCTGAAGTGAGGCGAGTGGACACTGGAGGGCAAGACCCATGCCCTCCACCGTGCCATTCGGGTGTGGGGAGCTGGGCCACTCTGCTTCTGAAAGGCCACAGCTGACACTGCTAGAGCGTGGCTACCCAGGGAATGGGACAAAGGATGACTCTGGCCAGAGTTCAAGCCCTAACCGTCCTCCCCAAAGACCTGCGAAGGAAATCCCCATTTTTAAGGCTGGTTAAAGAGTTAGGAAATGCCGTCCAACAAGTCACTGGGGCTTCTGTCCGACTCTATCCTTTTAGCCAAAATGAAATATTTGTTTGCATGAAGGACCACTGTCCTCTGAGTAAGGAGCAGAGCTTCCTCTTGTTCTGGGAATTTCCACCTCCCTGGGGGGTTATCAGTGTGCTGGTCTGTCTCTGGGTGTCAAGGGCTTGAGTCAGGCTTGGGGGCATTTGAGGTTCCTCCCGTCCTTGGGCGCAGTCATACTGGAGAACTGCAAAGGCCTGCTTGCTCCTGGTACCAGCTCCAGCCATAGACCTGCGTCCTGAGCTAGCAGCATCAGATTTCAGCTGCTCTAAGGGTGTCGGCTGATGAGGGTGTGAAAGGGTGTCCCACAGGCCTCCAGAGGAGCCCCCAGGGCTGGATTTGAGCTCCTGATCAGTCAGGTTCCCTGGCTGGTCCGTCAGCTTCATAAGGTGGGGACACTGCCAGTTTCACGTGCTACCACACATTTTCCTTCACTGTCACCATAACCCTTAAAGAACCCAAGACTAGAAGGTTTAAGGATTTTGGCCCAGGTCACCTGAGTGGTAAGACCTAGACTGTCTGATGTAGGGCTTCTCTTAACCATTTTCCTGGGCAATCTACCCTCTTACTAATGTACCTGTGACGCTCCCCCTAAAACTTGAGTGCCGTGGTAAGCATTTCTCTTTCTGGAAGTCACTCTGGGCTGTGCTCGGGTCCCCTTGAAAACGGGCTAAGTTGAGAAGATGCTGCTTCCTCTCCAGTCTTGTCTAGGCCTCGGCCTCTCTGCAGGACCATGGCTTTCCTCAATTTAAAGCTCACATGTGCTCAAGCTGGACTCAGAGGGCTGCTCCTCCGACGGAGACAACAAATCCACATTTCTGGCATGGTTTGAATTAAATGAGAATTTCCCGTTTTTCATAAACATTTACAGTAGTTGTGGATGCAGAGTTGAAAGGTTTAGGGTTTTGGTGTTTAATTAGAAACAAATGCCCTTTATGGTCCTGTAAGAAAGGGCAGCAGGTCTCAGATTATTAGGATTATTTCTGCTCTTTGTGCCTGCATTTTGATTTTTGGTCTGTGGCACCTGGTGCCGACTTCCCCAAGGTGGTGAGAAATGGGATCTGCAGAATCACTGGTGAAATTTCTGTCTTACAGCCAGGCCCTGGGCCGGCTGTGGGCCTAGCCCCAGGCCCCTTCCTTCCTTTCCACAGGCGGTGTGATGAGCTGAAGGCTTAGGAGGCCAGGCAGCTGCACCCTCTCCTGGAGCCTGGACGGAGGGATGTTTGCCAGCCTTGCAAACCCAGGTGCTCAGAGAGGAGGCTAGCAGTGCCCCCGGCCCGTCCCTAACTGTTGGTTTAAAACAAGGGCAGGCCGCAGCAGGGAGGCCTGTGCGGAAACCTGCCACCGGGAAGCAGCAGGGATGCAAGCATGGTGTTTGCAGATGGCTTTGTTTTGTCATGGAGAACAGTTCTGAGGTGTCCCTGCACAGTGGAAGAGGACAGGGTTACTCAGAGCAGCCTGAGAGCCCTCCTTACCTCAGGAGAGGGGGGTCATGGGGGGTCATCCACTTGGAGTCTCCTGTCACTGCTCCTCAGAGGCTGGCGCTGGCGGGCTGCTATCTCCGCTGGGTCCTCCCAACGCCTCCCTCCTGAAGGCAGGCAAAGCAAGGAAAATACTGCAATAAAAGCAAGGATTTTGTGCCTGTTAAGGGCATCTTGAGTTTCCAGAAAAGAAACGTCTCTGAAAATTTGGTGGCAAAGAAGCCATCTTTGACCTCAAAGAAGTTTTTCATAAAAATTACAAGAGTCATGGAAGTTTACCATCACAAGGGCTCTTACAAGCTATTTCAATTCGTCAGCCTCGTTTTACAGACAGGTCATGGGAGGCCCAGGGCAGGGCTCCTGTCTTCATGGACTGTGACCCAGCGCAAGTCCTCTGTGCCCTAGAGTGCCACCTGCTCCCTCAGTGTGTGCGGGGACCCATGCAAGGGTATGTACTGTCCTCCCAGGTGTGTTTATGCTTTAAAAGATGTTGAGATAGATAAGCTCAGGTGGGCTTGGATTATTTTCTCCACAAAACAGTTATAAAAGCACCATCCTTTGACTCAGTACAGAAAATTTTAATAAAGTTAAGGAAAAACCTGCAAAGCACTTCTATTCCTACCTCCTAAAGATAATTCTGTGATTATTACTAACATAATCAGGGTCTCCAGCCCTTTTCTTTTCACTTAGAAAATTAGGCTTTGAAGCGGAGGTCGGGCTGTGAAGTTTGAGTGTGGATGCTGCTATTCCTACCCTGGACCTGGGGCCGGTTACTTCACCCTGCAAAGACTTCGTGTCCTCACAAGGTCTTACGAGGATTCAACGAAGTTATTAACGTAGGGCGTTCAGCACAGTGCCGATGCACTTTAATAACTCGTCACTGTTACCATCTTAAGAAAAATAGAAAAATCTGGAAGCTCCACAATAACAAGACAAAATTATGAAGTTACAAAAGCCAAACAAAATGACACTAACCTAGAAGAATGATTACAAATTACTCAGCCACTCAAGAAGGAATTATTTTAGTAAGTTTTTAACCTCATTTTCTAAGTTTTTAAAAGATTTTTTTTGGTACTCAGAATCAAACTCAGGATCTTGCACTTGTCAGGCAGGCGCTGTGCCACTGAGCTATATCATCAGCTCTGGTTTTCTCATTTGGACAGTTTTTAAAAAAAAACATGATTTTTTTTTTTTTTAAAGGAAGAGATTACTAGACAGCATCATAAAATGAACCCTGTATCTTTACTCAGAAAATGAATCGTATATCTCAGGTGAAAATTTCATTCTAGGGGGTTTAAGCCAGCGGAAAGGAAATGACTGACGTTCCGGAATTGTGAGACTTGTATGCCAACATGGATGTGATCAAAGGGCCTGTCTTTTCTCCTTTTTACTTCCTAATTTGCCGGGTGGGGTTAGTTACACCAGGCAGTTTTAATAGAATAAAGTCATATAATGAACTTTTTCACATAAAGTACATTTTTTCCCATGGTTCACTCACCCTGTTTATGCAGCTTGTAAATATGGTAAATAAAATGGGCCCCTTTTCTCCGATGTGCAAGAGCCCAGACCCCTCAAAGCCAGGGAAGAATGAGGGGGAGGGAAAGGAGAAGAGGGAGGGGAAGCAGTAAGTGGATGGGGACTAGGCGGGCGCAGCATGAGCATGAGAACAGCGCGTGGCCGTGGAAGGAGAGAGACTGATTTGCTGCTTGCCCCCGCCCCAGCCTGGCCAAGGTCAAGTTAATGTACAGTCTTGCTGGAGCACTGGGGAAATGTCTCACCGAGACCGTGAGACCTGTCTCTCAATTCAGACCTTTCTTGTGCGTTGGGCCCTGAGCTCCAGGACGTCCCCTGTCTACACGAGAGGCCGGTTTTGCAGGGTAGAGCTTGAGCTGGGCTAGGCCTCTCTGGGCAAGTGCTATACTCCGAAGCTTGACTTAGAAAGTGGACTGTGGTATGAAGTTATGGGGCCTGGGGTAGGCAGAACATTTTACCCACATAAAAGAAAATGGGGGCTGGCTGAAGCAAATATCCTTACAAGTACCTTGCTATAGCAAAGTTTAAATTGTGGTTGAATCTGAGTGATGGGTATATAGAAGTTTATTTATTTATTTATTTTTTCCGGTACCGGGAATCGAACTCATGACCTTGTGCTTGCCAGGCAGGTGCTGTGCCGCTGAGCTAAATCCCTAGCCCCTAGAAGTTTATTTTGTATGTTCACTTTGATGGGCCGCAGTGCCTAGATATTTGGTCAGACATTATTCCGGATGCGTTCTGTGCAAGGGTGTTTCAAATGAGATTGACATTTAAATCACTGGACTTTGAGTAAAGCAGTTTTGACCCCTATAATGTGAGTAGGCCCTAGTCCCTCACTATTACAGAAGCTCATCATTTCATTTCTTAAATTGTGTACGCGTGAAAATTCTGAAATCAAGGAGCCCTGTGACCAAGTCCACCTGCCTCTCTTACTAGCTATGTGACCTTCAGCAAGTCACTGATCCTCTCAGAGTGTGGGTCTCCCTAACTGCAGCAAGGGCCAAGTCACAGTATCTGCCTCATCACTTTGGCAAGGATCCCATGTGAGAGGGGTATAACCTAGCTAACATTTATACATTGACCTAAGAACTTATTGCACTCTACCCACGGTGACAAAAGGGACAGCCACCTTGAATATGGAGAGATGAGGTCCCTACCCTCAAGCAGCTTACACGTCGGTAAAGAGATGGAATGAGAGATCATCCCTCCGGAGAGGTGAACATGACTAAGAATGGGGACTCCAGAGAGGGCATCCTAGAGGCAGCAATACATGAACAGAGCGGAATAGTAACACAGACCCTGAAGAGGGAAGGAAGGAGGCAAGTACTCCTACAAGAAGCCTGGGGGAAGCGAGGCAGCACAGGCCAGGGAATTTTGAAGAGGGCTTCGGGTCAGGTGGGGCCAGGCTGGAAGTCAGGCTGAAAAGGTGGTCCACACCGTTAGGCACAGTATGTAGTAAGGAGCGACAAAAAATCTTCCATCAACACAGTCTCTTCTCTGTGCCCCAACACATGTGTATGCGAGGGAGAGAGAGATAGACAGAGTGGGACAGTTATGGTACCCAGAAGCAGCTGCTGGTTTTACTATTATTATTACTGCCAACAAAAGCATTATTTACCCGGATGCTGTAGTTACCTCAAAGCTTGCTGAGGACAGGGCCCTGTACATTAAGCCTGTACTTAACAAGGTGTGTTTTTCTGCGCGCAGTCAGCCACCCAGGAGGACTGCCAGCTACCAGCAGTCTATGGCACAGGCCTTTCATCTCATGCCACTTTTCTTTCTTCTGATGTCTTGGCCCAGCTCTTAGCTCCGTGCCTCAGTTTCCCCATCTGGAATGCAATCATACCTGATTGAACAGCCTTGTAGGACAGCTGTGAGTTTAGCGATATCAGAGCTCATAAATGTGGAAATGTGAAATGGCTTTGAAAACTTACAAAAGCACAGGGAAAGGGGAAAAAAAAGGTAAAGCAGTGTGTGCTCCGCATCTGGTTTCCATATTGGCGCAGGCATTTTGCTTTGGGAGCGCTGCCTCAGAGTCGGCTGCTTCGTTCCAGGCTTAGGCCTCGGGGTCCCCAGTGGTGAAGACAAGAATTTTCAGATAATGAGAATAACCAGGGCATGGCACTCTACCCTTCGTAAAGTCTTTGTGCAAAAGGGCCCTCACTTCATCCCCAGCCCACACTGGTGGAGCCATTGGGCCGGCACCAAGTCCCCTTACCGGAGATCAGAGGCAGGAGGTGAGATGTTCTTTGAGTGAGTGGTGAATAAGGACTCCAGCTTTTTTCTTCACAGCCAGATACAGCTCTCTGCTTAGTGCATACACCGGAAATAAGTATGGATCGTACGGTTTTCGAACTGGTAGAACTTTAGAGATCCAAACAAATGCATTTTGTGTGACCTGCATGTGGTATCTTTTCCATCTGACTTTATTGCCAAGATTTGAGAATCTGGTGATTCACATAAAAATCTTGCTTTTTTTATTTCTCTCGAGAAATGGAGAATCTTCTCACTGAGGGTCTTCCTTTCTGCAGACCAACGTTGGCCAAAGGGGGAAGTGGCTTCCCTTTTGTCACTGCAAGAGCTCTCTCAATTTGTCCCTGTCCTTTCCTTTCTTACAGTGAAGCTGTGGCTCATCCCGTAGCCAAGTGAACATTGCAGATTTGGAACCTATAGCCTAAACCCCCCTCCTTGTTTGAGAAAACTAGGTTCCAGAGAGGTCAACGATGTAGCTTTTGAATGCCAGAACTGTTGTGGAGAGAGATTTTAAATGACTTCTTGCCCGGCTCAATCCTTGCCTCCTCCCAGGAAGACCCCGTGTCACCCCCTCACAGAAACACAGAGGTCAGATTCACAGCAGAAGCACCTGTGTGGCCATTTTCTTCCTATTGTTTCCCAACCCTGAAGAAAAAGGCCTGAGGGAAGCTCGGTGTGACAGATGAAGGGACAGACAAATTAGCAGTCACTGTGTATGCATATTTAGAAGAGAAAAGTCCCTAGCTAAACTGCCAAAAACCCATCAGTCCACTGTGTTTAACCTTTTTAATCTTCTGCAGCAATTGGCAAAACAATGGAGAATAATTCTAAGATGTTTTATTATCACAAATATAACCAGAAAGGAGAAGAATAACTTCGGGAGAAGGGCGTGAGGCCCTCTTCAGACAACAGCGATGTGGAGGACATCTCCCAAGGGCTTGATCCTACTTCGCCATAGGCTCTCACAGAGCCACAAGCACAGGGCCGTGGGTGTGCAGTCCAGGTGTGCTGCCTTCGGGCACCCGTGTGCACGGTCCTGTTTTGTGTCCAGGGACCTGCTGCTGTCTGCAAACTGACCCCCAGCTGCCCCCAGCCCCCACTGCAGCCCCATCTGATACTCACCAGGCAGCTCACACCCTGGCCTGGCAGCTCGAGGAAGGTCACTTGCTGTGCTGTACAGGGTCCTCCAGAGCCGGGGAAGCTCTGGATGGGAACAAGGCAGATGGCTTTTCTTCCTGGCTTGCCCGGGTCAAGGTAGCCATGCTGTGTGACCTTAGGTCTGGTGCTTCACTTCTCTGAATCTGAAGGGTTTGTGGAGAGGCTTCTAGAAGCTCCTTCAGGAGGGAAGCAATTTTTTTTTTTTTTTAATTTGCTGATTCCTTTAGAGGGAGTAAGGGACTCGAGCTCATTCCCTTGGTCTATGGTGCTCGGGGGTCCCGAGCCTCCTCTCCCCCTCCTCTTCTCAAGTAGAGGCTGAGCTGGCTCTTTTGCCTGTGGCCGGTCTCTTGACACTTCCCAGCGCTGAGCGGAGCTCTCCTGTACGCTGCCCCCACGGAGAGATGTTCATCTTCATTATTCCTAAAGAGGAGCTGAAGGAGCAACAGGGAGACTTTTTATGAGAAAGAAGACCAAAACTGGTTTTCATTAAATGTGGCTTGATGGAGGTGAACCGGAAACATCCACTGGAGCAATGGCAGCCTTTCAAAGCCCCCCTGCAGAAACGATAAGCTATAAAAACAAATGGCCCAGCAACAGAACAAAAAACAAGGCTCCAGGAACACTTGCCGGGCTGCAAGCCTGGCCCGCTGGGCCCTTCCCTGCCTAGACAGGCTGAGTCTTCAGAACCTGGCTGACGTAGAAGAAAAAACTAGGAGCACTTCCCCACTCAGGAGGCGCCATGGCAGTGGATGGGACACAAGCCACTGAGGAGTCCTGAGCGGTCCTGGGCATCAGCAGGCTGAATGCTGCCCCAGCAGCTGCGGTCCCTGGGTGCAGGGAGCTATAAGAAGCCTTTGCAGGCATCCCCTGCTGTCCTGCTAACACCTGTGGAGATGTACTACTGCTCCTTTCCGTCTGTAGCCAATAAGGAAATAAGGAGGGTCTGAGATGTTGAGCAGTGTCCCAAGGTCCCAGGGCTGAGTGGGGAAAAAATAGGACTCAAAGTATTCCAGAGAAATGCCCCCAACCACCTGCGACTCCTCCTCCTGTGAGGAAATAGTTATGAATTTGAACTGAGTTGCAGATCTCAGGAGAGAGAGTCTTGGAAATAAATCAAATAGCCACTGAGTCCAAAGTCCCCGTTTTCCCCATCAGTCGGGAGGAAGTGCCTGTGTCAGGAGCGGAGACAACATGCACATCTCCCTTCCTCGTGCCTTACTGGCTGTCTGTGCTCCCGCAGTTTTCTCCTCTATGAAATGGAAGGAGTCACAATGTAGTGTTAATTAGTGTCACTGTGACAGTGAAGTAAAATTCACTTGACAGAAGTTTATTGAGCAGCTTCTATGGGCAGACACTGTGCATGTCCTTAGGGATGCAGCAGTGGACAAAATAGACTAAAATCCCTTCCCTCAGGACCTGGATTCCAGTGGGGACGAGTGGCAATAAATAAGGTGATGAGGAAGTGGCGCTATGTGTAAGAAAATGGTGTGAGTGCCTCAGAGGAAAACAAAGCCCAGAAGGGGTATGGAGTTAGGGGCAGGGGTAGAGCCAGTTAGGAGGGTCTCCTGCGGGGAAAAAGACCAACTGGGATGAGGGAAGATACTCCTGGAGGAGGGGAGGGGAGGCAAGGCCCCAAGGGGGAGCAAGCTTGGGCTAGGAGAACAACCGTGAGGCCAGTTCTCCTTAGATGCTGTGAAGTGCCATGTGCAGTGCTGAGCTCCTGGGTAGCTGCTGCCACCCTGATTCCTGATGTCTAGACCACCCTACCTGCCCCAAAGCTTTCCCCACCGCAGCCCCGGTCTGCGAAGGTAGTGATGACATCTCTGTCCAGTGGATCCTCACTTTCTCTCCTACCTTCCATCCCTACGCTCCCTTCCCACGTAATTACTGACTCCCCATATGTGCTCAGGGGCCCTGAGGAAGGCACCAAAAATGGATACAGAACTCATGGTTCCTAAGTAGGGTTTAATTCTCCTGTCCCTGGGACTCTGGGAAACCGTGAGGTCTCCGACTTTTCCAGCCCAGCCATGCTCGAGCCGCAGGGCAGAGCTCTGGGTGGTGCTTTGCGCCGCCCTGGCAGGAGGACCCAGTTCAGTGGGTCACAGTAGACCTGACTACAGCTTGCCAGCCTCTGTGTATTTTTTGTTTGTTTCATTTCACTCTTTTGCCTCATTTTTTCTTTGCGGTGTTTGTATACTGTTTCTGCCCCATGTGGCACATGGAGAAGCTCCTTCCTGGAGGGGAGAGATTAGCTGATTTGAATGCTTCTTGAGCAGTACCAAGGGGAGCACAGCTGGGACGATGGCTCCTCGCATGCTTGGATGCTCAACTCTTCCCAGGCATGAGTCCTGACACACTGCCATCATCTGTCACCTGACACCATGCAGTCAGACTCCACCTGGTCCCATGGCTGCAGCCCACACCTTCTGCCGCTCTGCGGAAACACAGTAGGGTATCCGTGTTTGTTCCCTGCTTCTAGCCCCTCCATCCTTCGGTTCTCTCCCCAGCAGAGTCTGGATCTGCCTCTGAGAAGGAGCTCTCTGGCTGCCTTTAGATGTGTAGTGGTGCAGAGAACCCCACTAGGAAACCACAGCAGGAGTCCAGGAGAGCCGTGGCCATTGCGGCAGTGAGGATGGAAAATAAGTGGGGGTTTGCAGAGATACTCTATTCAAGAGGTAAAAGCGACAGGACCCAGGGATGGAGTCCATGGAAGAAGAGCGATCCTTTGGAGAAGGCATTCACATGGACAAAAAAAATAAAAACTGGTAATGTAAATGACTGCGTAATTCAACAGATGAAAAAAGCCGGAGCTATTATATATTATGTGACAGTAATGCAAAAGGTATTGCCACAAAATTCTATACCTTTAGTAAAGATTTAAATGGATGTCAAAGCTCGTGTCTGACACTGGCCGTAAGACCTTGGGAGGGGCATTTAACCTGTCTAAGACATGGTTCTTTATTAATGGGGTTGATAATGTCTGTCACATAGGAAGCAGCACCCATGCTATGATTGTTACGTTAAGTGGTACCATACTATGATGAATTCTTTCAGGAATCCCAGAAGTGCCAAGTAAAGAACAAGCATTTAGTAAATAATTTAGAATTCGTATTTACCCTAAGTGACTGAGTAAAGGGGGGGGAAGACAGGTAATACCCTAGGGGACAATTTATAGAGGGATGTCTCCCCACTACCGCCATCAATATGGGGCAGAGAAGGGGGGCTGTGATCGGTGGGGAAGGATTGTCCTTCTTCTTCATAGCCAGAAGCAAAAGGCTGATGTGACGGGACTGGGGGCTGGGCCAGGGAGCGGGACAAACGGCACCTCAGTCAGTAATAAAACGGTGTTGCTTAGGCCCAAGAAACCCAGTATCCAGTAACTGAGCTACATGCACAACGGGCAGAACGGCCTTTTCCAGTATTCGAAGCAGGAAGGTCTTAGAGCGCAGCAGGCCGAGACCTGAAGCTTGGGGATCTGAGTGTCAAAGAGGGGAGGGGGAGAGTCCCGGGCATCCTGGCGATGTCTGAGGTCTACATCGCTTTCTAAAGAGACCTTTCATCCTAGCTACTGTTGCCTAGGCAGCCCTGTTAGTGCCATGCTGCCCTGCCATGGTCATTGGGAGTGGGTGGGCACCTACAGCAGCAGCAGCGGCCTTACCACCTGGATGGGGGGCTACGAAACCGCCTCCAGTGACAGCTAGGATAGGCTAGCCAGGCTCTTACCTCTGGGCATGGGGATGAAGGGAGGTAGAGGTGTGAAGCTGGTGGACCGTGAGGGGTGCAGCTGCAGCAGAGGCCACAACTGGCCAGGGCAGCTGAGGCAGGCAAGCTGAGATGAGAGATAAGCAGAGTGCACGAGGAACTAGGAGAATCCCAGAAGTGCCAAGTAAAGAACAAGCAGATATCTGTCCACGAGAACAGGGTTCACGGAGCAAAACCGGTGGTGAGTAGGACCGACACAAGCAGGAGCAAGGTGTTCACACTGTCCTAGTTCCAGACGCTTCTCCCGCTGCAGATTGGCTCAGTCCTCCCCTAAACTCAATTTTCTTGATTTAGCTTAAGTATGCCCTGGATTTTCACAACCAAGAGAGACATACAGAGTACAGTTGACTGCTCACTGTGTCATCTACATGACCCACCTCTGCGGTCTGCTCCAAGGGAAGGGAACCTGGAGCGGGGCCAGCCCCTAGCCCGCCCACAGCAGGCAGGCCCGTTTGTAACCATGCCGGAGCCGAGCTGGGGAGAGCACAGCAGTGACCTGGCCAATCACTCATCTTTATGAGAGCATCCCCCACGTGGGAGCCTTTTCTTTTCATCAGGATGTTTTTCTTGATGTCCAGCCGAAACATTCCCATTTTTTATTTCTTCCTATTAGTCTAAGCTCTGGCCCTCGATATCACTGGCTGATACAAACCCGGTCTCCCCGCGGCTCTCCCTCCAAGTTCAGATATTTGACTGCTTACGCGTGGACGGCCTTTGCTGCTACTCCCCTCCCGGACGACTCCTCCGCAGCCTGTGTTGTTGCTTCATCCTTGCTGCTCCGCTCCCCCCAGAGACGAGGTCTGATGGAGTTCAGGGACAGATGGAAGGACAGATTAAACTCTGGCGTGTAGGCAGGCAAGACAGCAGGGCAGGAGAAGGGGAACTCTTGGATTTGCAGAGGAATACAAAGGACCTAGGAGATTTGAGGAGACATGAGACCTGGAAAACCATTCCAGTGGGAAAATCTGAAGAGGGATCCCTATCTCATCATAGAATCCGACTATGACTATGTGTGACTGTGTAGGCAGCCCAGAAGCTGTTCTGGGTGGAAGTAGGAAATGGAGAATAGGTAATATTGGCTCCACTGAAATCCACTAGAAGGTATAGAGGAGGAATTTTTGAATATCCCTTCTGGTGTTAGGGACAGATATCTGGTGTCTTTTAGGCAGGTTTGTGCACTGCCTTGAAGTGGTTAAAAAACAGTAACCCAGACCAGCTATCAATGAGAACGGGGCAAAGAGGGAATTAATTTGGGGGCTACTCAGGGTTCTCCCTTTCTCCGTGGAAGGAGATCTGTAGTTAGAAACAAGAAGTATAGAATGCAGAAAACACTCCTCTACAGCCCCAAGGCTGACTGTACCTGTACCTGGCATCTGTCCTTCCTCAGCAAGCACTGCTTTCCAGGTAGCTGGTCTGGCCTACTCAGTTAGCACCGTCCGTAGAATACACTTGCTGTCTTGGGCCATGTTCTTTTTTGATACAGTCCTCAGTGACCTGAAGATCTAGGCTCCAAGTGGCAGGAGCCGCAGTGACCTCTGTTAAAGTTGTACTGAAAAGAATGTGAACGAACATGTGCAGGAGAAGGAACCAAGCTTTGCAGATTTGGATTCTAACCTTGGCTTTGTCATAGACAAGCCTGGAGGTCTTGGATTAAATTCTTAGATTTCTTCCAAGCCCTGGTTTCCCCAACTCTAGAATGGGTTTTACAATATCTTCTAGGCAGGATTGCTTTGAAGATTAAAAATTATAATTGTCATTGATTTTGACAGAGCCCCAAAGGTAGTAGATGCTTGATAAAAGGTATTTGGCTACATTCGCAAAACTCCTTAAGACTTGTTCAGATCTAGTGACTTGAATTAGTAATGTTTTGGGCTGAATTGGTTCAAACAACATTGACTTGGCACCGTACACTTTAACTTCTTTTCAACATTTGTGAAACTAACCAGGGCAAAAACATTCCTGCTTGGGTTACTATCTGGAATCTAAGGACAGTCTTTGTCTGGCTTTTTAGACAGCCCGTTTTGTATAGGGACTCACTTTTGGATTCTGCAGATGCTATGTGCTGAGGGATGGCCAGTTTTTATGCTGGAGAAGGCAACATAAGCACTGTGAAAGCTGCTCTTGATGCATCGTTAAACTGTCCCATGAACTTTATTTGCAGAGATAATCAGATGCACAATCCAGATTAGAGCCAAGAATGGGAAAGACTATCTCTTGCTTTTATTTACAATGGAAAATCAGTGGCTTTGCCTCCAGGGTCCCCACCACCCAGGCTCTTGTCGTGCAGGACGCAGGGTCCAAGCCCCAGAAAGCGCCAACTGTGTGACTTGACAACTCAAGGCCTCTCATCAGAGCTGTGGTTTCCCTGGGACCTAAGCAGGGAGCTGGACTGTTTTGGGCTGGCCCAGGGTCTCTGTAAATATAAGTTGTTTGCCATCTTAATTTCTAAAGCATGGAATTTGAAGTTCTGGCCAAAAAATATCAGCAACCTTGTATATTACATGTAGCTTGCATAACAGATGGTGGCCTGGGAGGTTGATGCTTTTGAAAACTTGATGACTTCATGGCTTGAGGTCATGAAAGAATTTTTTTCTCTCAGATTGCATTTCAGGAACGGGGACTCTTGTTCAGGAGGAAGACCTGAACTGAACTCAAGCCTTGAACCTAACTCCTCTGTTTCTAAAACGCCTTTCCAAAGGAAACGTGTGCGTGCCCGCACAAGTGTGTATATGTATATTTGTTGTTTCACATCCGTACCTCTTGTTTCTTCTCTAAACTCTAACAAGAGAAGCCGTTTTCAGAGGGTCTTGCAGTCCCTGGAAAGTACGGATCAGCCACCCCTAATGGGACTGTCCTAGCTGTCTCCCAGAAATGGCATAAGCTTTGCATAAGCATTTGGTCTGTAGGGGCCCGGTTCTAACTGACCTTGCTCTTTAAAGGAACAAAGGCATTTCTTTCCCAGAGAAGAGGATTTTGACTTTAAAAGCAGCTATTCAGGGTACCATTATTGTTTGAAAGCAGCTTTGAGTGTCACTCCCAGGAGAGAAGGATAAAGAATGTTAAAGCTGGGAAGGGCCTTCAAGAAACTCCCTTTCACCTCCCTCATTTTACAGATGGGGAAGCTGAGGCCCCTGAGCTCCAACAGTAAGTCAGGGCTGACCTCCCCTGAACTCTCAGGGTTTCTCATTCTTCTGAATGAGTATAGGCGCTTACCTGCCCCTCCCAACCACTTCAAACTCTGTATTTCAGCCTTGCGATGGCACTAGCTCCGCCTCCTAGCTGTCAGTCTGGAATATTCCTGCTGCACCAGGCTATTGGGCGGAATACCTGGGAGACGTGTGAGATGACTCACACAAATGCCCAGTGGGCACTTCTCTGATGAACTGGAGCCTCGGTTCTCCAAGTGAGTTTGGTCTTCTCACCCGTAGTCTCTTGAAGGCTTCACAGAAGTGCGCACTGTTCTGTCCTGACCGTGGTTTAAAGAGCACTCAGTCTGTCTTACCTCTCAGGTAGAAAGCATGCATGCGTGGAGATACGACCTCAGGAAGGGCATACATGAGGCCCAACCCACAGATCACCGGCCGGGACTTACAGTGACCGCAAAGTGCTCCTAGATGCCCTTGGAGCCCTGAACAAATCTTTTTCTCCCTCTGGGCTTCCATATTTTTGTTTATAAGCCATAAGACTTTATCATCATTTCCCAAAGAATATTCTGAGAAATATAGGTTCACAATATCCTAAAAAGTTCACACACACACACACACACACACACACACAAAATTACTCACAGGATGTATTAAATCCATATTATTCCTTTTTAAAAATTTAAAATCACATCCATTTGGTCAATTCTGAACATAAATGTTTCTGAATAAATGCATAGTTTTATTACAAGACTTAGCAAGGCCTGCTTATGTGACTGCCTTAGAAAGTCTCTAAGCATGGGTGGAATATACACTATTTCTCAAACATATTTGGCCACAGTGGTCTTATATAAGCAAGTGCCCTGCCTCAACTTGATAAACATGGTGCAGATAATCTCTCCAACTATGTGCTTTTGGGGTTTTTCCCCTTTGGTGCTGGCATTGTGTTCTTGCGTACCGTCTCCTTTTATGCACGCTAGCATTGTTGTTCTTTTATATGTTAGTAGCTCTATTTTCTGAAATAATGGATGGACCCGCTTCCAGGTTTTTCTCTCTCATTATCAGTGTGATTCTGTTTGCATTTTCTCAGCTTATGTTTTTTCAGATGCAGAAAATTATGTAATTAGCTGTGAGGTCTCAGGCCATAATTTGGGAAACATTTCCCACTTAAATTAAAGGCTCTGTGTGCCCACCCAATCAGTAATTGTGTGGATCTTTCAAATGTCTCTGTTGGCTTCATTTAATTGTTAAACATTAATTTAGTTGGGGGGAATCTTCAAAGAAGGGGTAGAGGGTAGAGGAAGCATGGCTGGTAGGACAAAATATTAATAGGTGGTTAAAAGCAAAACAGTAATTCTTCCCGTCTAAGCTTGCAGCCTTTGGTTGGGGAAAAGAAGCAATCAAGGATTCTGGGATTATAGAGGTTTAATTGACTTAAAATGACCAAAAAGCAGCCAGAGGTAGGTTTACCTTGTCTTTATTTTTTGCTTGAGGAGACAGAAAGTAAAACCGAATTCTTTTTTTTTTCTTTTTTAAATTTGAAAACGCCCTTTTCCAAGATGGTTTCCAAAAGCGTTCTTTAAAGAAAAAGATGCTGTTCAACAAAGATCAAAAATTAAAACGGAAAAATCTCATTTTGCCAGCAGCTTTGCTCACATAACTGTTTAGCTCAGCAAACTCCAACCCAGACCCCAGAGCAGCGGTGCAGGATTCAGCACCTTCCCGGGCATCCGAGCGGAGGCGGGAGATGTGTGGAGTTGCCATGGTGCTTGCTGTCAACAAAGGTTACCCCTGGTGGAACCTCTTTGGCCCCATGACCCACACACAGAGTTGGAATAATAGACTCTGTAAGTGGCTTCTGCTCTGCAAATAGAGACAGAGCTGGAAATCAATTATTAATGAGCTGGGTGACATTGACATTCATCCACATTTAATAAGCACAGCCCAGCAACCAGAGGAGAGTGCGTTTTGCCCAGCAAAGTCTCACGGGTTGGTGGGGAATTCAGAGAGAAAGAAAAAGCTAGGGACAAAAACCCAAAGAGGAAGAGATGATGGTCTATAGGCGCTAAACAGATTTTAATTATTTAGGTTTCTCTGCTTGACATTCCTTTTGGTACCAGTTTTTATCTTAAGTGACCTTAAAGGATTTGACATGCTGATCGTACGGAGTGTGTCCTCTCCACCTCCTGCCACATGCCTACTAGGGAGACACCGAGAGTGGTGGGGCTCCTCGTGATTGGGGGAAGGGCGCAGCACTGGGTTGGAGTAATAGGCAGCCTGCACTGATGGCTCAGAGCCCTCCACTCCGTTTTTGAACTTTGCAGAAAAGTGAAATGCTAATGAAGTTTAGGGAAAACTAAAAAGATGTTCAAACATGTGTCCCTATGGCCTGAGTTCTCCATGCAGAATAAGTAGGACTTTGGTTTTTAAGGTTTTCTGCAGGAATTACACTGGTTTATCTGTTTAATTTCCTTCCAGGGCAGCCTTCTGTATATCTGAAACAGAGGTACTAAGTTGCCTAAGTTTCTGCAGCTTTTGTAAGAAAGGGGACCTGTCCTTATTTAAAATGGTGCTTTGTTCTGACATAGGGATGGGGTCAAAGACACCAATGGTTTCTACAACCATTTCACAGATTGGTAAGGTAGGGCCCAAAGAAATGAGCTAACAATAAAATTTCCTCAGCTGCAAAACTTTGAATGAAAAATGTCTGCCAGCTCAGACTTTATCCAGTCTCAGGCCTGGCATCTGCCCCTTTGGTACCCCTAGATCTGTTCTAGAGTCTGTCACTTCAGGGGGGACCCGTCGTCCTCCATCTCTATGCTCTAAACCTTTCCTGCTCTTAAATTGTTCTTTCAGAAGCCTTGTCATTTGCAGACACTCTTTGCTTATGGCACCCAGTGTGACAGTTTGGGATGATCTCTCAGGGAAATGTAGCCAGCCAGCTGCGCGGGTCTGCAGTGAGTTGCCATGTCCGTGGAGCCCAGACCACCTCCAGCACACTGACAAAGGAGGCCAAGGTGCCCGGCAGAGGCTGGAGTCAATTAAAGGCCATGACTTGGGAAAATTTCCCCCTTGCATCTCCCTTTTTAATCTGGACCCTTTCCCTTTTGATATTCTAGACGCTTTTCTTTTGCCCTCTGTCAGCGTAGAAGTTTTAAAGGTGACTGATGTCTCAAGTCAATAATTACATGTGGCAAAAGTTCTTAAGCTGCAGGTTTAGATGCTTCTAATTTCAAGGCAAAAGCTTGAGGTTTCACAGTCCCTTCCTGGCAGGCAGGGTTTAGAGCCTTGAGCAGAGGGGGCTGGGAGGTCCTCCGCACACTGAGAGCATTCTGGGGCTGGCCTTCCCTTCCAGCAGGTCCCTGGATACTGAGTTCAGCTGTTTCCCGCATCCTTGTCTCCTGTGGTCCCAGAGTAGCTGGCAATTCACAGTCATTTCCACCAAATGCTTTAAGTCCTTTTCAGGTGTTATACTTCAGTCTGTCAATTGCGCCTTCAGCTCCTTGGACAGAGACTGACAGATTCAGGTTCTTTAAAAACTTATCCTAGGCCCCACCCTGCGCTAGCTCAGGTGAGCTTATATTTGTCGGGCACAGACTGTACCAGGGCACCACTGCAGACAGAGCAGTAGGGCTCCTCACTTTCCTGGAACTCACAGTCTAGCTGGGAACATCAGCAGCTGCATCAGGGAAGCGCCGGGTTGGAGCCGGCATGGGGCCTTGGGGGCAAGGACAAAGGCCTTTGCACTTAGGCCAGGAACAAAGGGAGGGCTTTAGCTGGGCTTGGTGACACGTATCTGTCAACCAGGCACTCAGGGAGGATGAAGCAGGATGACCCAGGAGGAATGAATGTTTGAGCCCAACCTGGGTAACTTAGCAACTTAGTGAGACTCTGTCTCAAAGTAATTGTTTTAAAAAGCTTAAAAAAAAAAAATAGGAAAGCACTGGGAAAGTAGCTCAGTGTGAAGGCTCTGGGTTCAGTCTCCAGTACCAAGGCAAAGGGCGTGGGGGAGGACTTCCAGAGGAGGAGCTAACATGTCATCTGAAGGTCGGGTTTGCGTTTCTCAGCTAAAGGCACAAAGGCGAGCGCTCCATCAGACAGCCCAGTAGCTGGGGGTCGGGGGCTGGAAGATGCTACAGAGAAGACTGGACTCTGACTTTCAGAAATAATGGGGAGCTACCAAATGAAGGGTGCTGCAAGCTTTTGTCTTAGAAAGCTCACCCTAGCCACGCTGGGGACAGTGGGTTGGAATTGGGGATTTGAACACATTGTTTTGTCTTAATAACAAGGGATAGAAGAAGGTCTGGGTGGGTGGGGAAGATGGTCTCACCCATGCTCCAGGCAGAGGAGGGTGTGACAGACCCACTCGTGTAAGAGACTTGTGTGGATTTTACCTCCTGTCTCCCTCAGTTACCTGCTACCTTAGGCTCAGACCCCGAACACTTGGGTCCTGGGTGTAACTTCCTTCGCTCTGGCAGCCCCGCTTCACTGTGGCTTAGACTTTTACTTTATCTCCTCCCGTCCTTTCTCTAGCTTTTCTCTCCAAAAATAGTATTCCTGGGTCTGCACAGGCTGCTACATGTGCTCTTGGCTGTAGCTAATTTAGAAGGGGGGTCATGAAGAAGAATTCCATCAGGTTGGCTTCTAATACCCATTTATTTTTGTAGTTTCCTGCTTTCCAGTATTTTAGGGGATATTTCTGCCATCACTTAGAACAGGAGTCTGGTCAAATAACAACTCAAGCAAAGTAGAGGGTTGATGAAAGCCTGTTAGGAAGTGAAGCTCCAGCTGAGCTGACCCCTGATGAAGTACTGTGTCCTAGGTACAAAAAGTTGAGTTGTAGCCAAAGCAAAAACACTGGTGGAAGAGGCTGCCCTGACCACTGGCCCAGTGAACACAGACCCTCCCTGTTACAGATGCTAGATTCCAGTGGCAAGATTCTTTAGAGAGACCCACCTCTCCACCATTATGTCTTCCACTGGACATAGGTTGAGCTATTTTTTCTTGAAAACCACAGCGATCACTGTTCTGTTTGGATGTGTTTTCAAAGTGACTGGGCAGCACTATGTCATTACCTGGTAGTCCTTCGGGGAACAGCCTGACTCCAGCAAAAAGACTAAGGATTTGAATAAGACTGGAAATCATATTCTAACTGCTGTTGATTGAGATCTTGCTTTGTGTCATTAGGCTCCTTAGTACATGGTCTCATTAAATCGCCAGCCACACAGAGCAGAATTCCTATTACCTGTTCGCAGAGGTGAAATCTGGGCTTAAGAGATGATGTCACTTGTCTTGTGCACTTAACCAGTAAGTGGCAAAGTTGAGATTCAAACCGGACACATCTGATTGCAGACACTGCATTCCCGGGCAGCTTGCCCCACTACCAGTGCTTGCCTTTCTCTGGGCCTTGCTTGCTCTCATCATTAAACTGATGTGCAGCCTTAAACTCAATGAAAATCTACAAAGGACTCTGAAATACGGAAGTGAGGAAATTCAGAGGGGTCCTGGGTGAAGTGTGGGTCTGTGAGAGTTGCGGGCAATCCAGAAGAGAGCCGGAGACTCTCAGCTCAGCCTTGTCCCCTGAAAACGAGTATATGTCGTCTGACACTGTTGGTGCCATCCTGCCCACTCTCTGCTCAGGGCCCCGGGCTGCAAACTGGGTCTGCTTCTCCCGTCCTGCCCGTTCCACCCTACTAACTTCTCTTAGTTTCATCAAAACCCTTTACTGTGTCCTTTGCCTTCTCTTGTCTGTGGTAGCAGCTACCGCTACACAGGAAGTAGGTTCAGGATTGGGGGGGGGACTTTGGTTCCTCGGCGCAAAGAGTGGCATGAGGATTAAATGCCAAAATGCACATTATGAGCCCTGAAGGCAATTAATAGGAATACGGTCATCTTTCAAGATGCACAAAGGAGACGAAGGAGCCTTTAAAGAACCTCGAGCCTTGGTTAGAAGCCGTCCCGTGCTGTTTCTGCCCAGGGTCCGGAATCACCCAAATACCACGAACTTCTATTGGACTGCACCTGTATTGCCACAGGGCTGAGCCACTGCCTCGCCACTCCTATGTGGGATATCCCTGCCAGACTATGGGGCACATGATCAACCAGGGAATGCCCCTCAATTTGGTAAGTTTAACTTTGACGAAATGGGGCTTGTCCTGATGTCCTTCCGGCATTGACTTTGTCCTTACGTTGTAGCCAGTGCAGTGGGCTAGAAAGACGTTTTCTGACCCATGCCCCAGGACTCTGTGGGCCAAAAGTCCTCCCAGTGAAACAGGGTTTTAGACAACTGGAGAGGCGCTTTCTTGCTCCATTATAAGCCCTACGACAGCAGGGAGCCAGTCTTTCTCTGTTGCTGTTGTAATACCAGCATGTTCCCATGACTCAAATTCCTATAAGTTCACTGTGTTTTGAAATGAGTGTAAAAATGAATTAGCTCACTGAAAACACTGCGTACGTGAGGTAGCAGCAGTACCACACTGGCATCTTTGAAATGGTTGCGCACCTCACGAGGGTCCTGCTCAGAGGCTGCGTTTGACCCTGACTCCATCACAGAACATCTGTGCGGTCTAGTACAGTTGTCACGACCTGCTAGATCCTCAGTGTTTGCACCTCTCACCTGAGAATGCAAAGAGCACAGTATGCTCTTGGGGAAAACTGAGTTGGATACATTCAAACAGCCTTCATAACGGCACTTGATGTCGGACTTGTGCTCAATTAATATTGTCATTGAATTACACAGTTGAGATGCCATTAGACAAAAAAGTTTGTTTGCTTTTTTACTTATTTGAGGACCAGCCCATGCCTAGGACACAGTAGGAACCCTTGTAACTAGTGATGTTAGTAATGATAAGAAAAATAAGCATGCTGTAGTGTGTTGGTCTCCAGATTCAGAGGGAGGGACCTGTACAGCTGGAAGGGGCCTGGGGAAGGCATTACAAAGTTGGCAAGTGAAGCCCGGTCACTCCCGTGAGCACCGCGGGACAAGACTGCTGGTCCAGACATGACTAGAAGTCAGCCCTGTGTTCTTCCCATCCGTGTGGGGGATACGTGTAGCCAGTTACTTTGAAATGGCCCCTCGTTATCTTGACGCCACGGAGGAGATCTGGATGTCCCCTGGAAGGAATGGCGTGGCTCAAGCAAAAGATCTTGTGCAACCTTGGAGTCTTGGCAGGAAGCTGCCCTGGATCTGGACTGTGAGCACGGAGAGTTGAAGATACTTGTCTGCCTTTTAATTGACCAATGGTTTTGTCATAACTAATGACTGAAATCTCCAAGCCTTTCATTCAAACAAGAGAAGCACCCTCTCCATAGGTTTGCTTTGTGCCTTAAAACTTTGCAAGTATGGCGAAGCTAGAAAGAGAGAAGATAACTGTGTCCTCTCCTTGACCGTGGTGACTCAGGGAAGGCACATCATTCAGGAACGGCAACCAAGCTGGGGAGCCCCTATCTATCACTGAGCTGGAATTCTCGGCCTTGGCTGAGCTTTCCCATCAGCAGGTTGCAATTGAGGGGAATCACCTCCTTTGCTGGTGAGATCATGAGCATCTGTGATTTCTGCATGTGGTTAAACACCAGCTCACTCTTTATCTTCTTTTTAAAGGAACCAAGAATCTTTGGGGACCTCTCTGGGCTCTGACATTCTGCTAGCAGGAAGTCAAGATTCATTAATATGAAAAATGACACCAAGCACACACACGCACATCAGGGGCAGACAGTGGGCTGAGCACACATTAATGTTCAGGGAGCACGGGTGGGGTGGCTGGCTATGGGGAGGGATTGGCTTCTCTTCTGTAGAAGTGATTCCCAATTACTGCTGTACAAGATGGGGAGCTTGAGTTTGCTTTGATGAGGGATCCCACTTGTGACTCAAAGGTTGTGTCAGTTCATTCCAAATCATATTGGTAACCGATGGGAATCTTGCCTTCTAGAGAATTACTACCCTGGAGGACATCCTAGCCGGTAAGTCCAGCCCAAGGAATAGCAGGCCACAGCGCCCAGAGTAGATTGTATTCTTAATAATCAAATCTCTCCTCCCAGTGCCCCATGGCTTCCCCTCCCCTTAGCCTGTGCTTCTCTATGGAGGCAAAAATCTAACTGTCAGTGGAATGCAGGAGCAAAGAGACTTGGAAAAAATCAGAGAGAGGATCGACTCAGAAATGCAACATAATGAGATTCCCTGAGCAGACATCAAAAGGTCAGTTGGGCTCTGGAGCCCCATGTGATGACCTCACAATCAAACTATTCCTTCATAGTTCTGTTAGAATTCAAATTGTGCTCATGTGTGAGCCGGAAAGGTGTTCTGGTGGGAGAAGGGCCCACCCCCACCTCAACGGCTGCCTGCAGTAATTGGGCTCCGTAGCTCTCTTAACACTTGGATTTGATTTTCCAGGGAAGAGCGGCCAAGTTCCTGTGCATGGGTGCTCCATTTCCAAGCATCCCTTCCTTTTGATTTCACTTCTCTTTAGGCTCTAGCCTAATGCAGGGAGACAGTGTGGCTTTTGATGCCAGTAATCTTGGAACTCTTTGCTCCTCCACTGCAAACTGGGCTCTTTCAGGAAGACTTTTGTGGGCTCCGAGTACAGGAAGGTGAGCTGAGGGAGCGATGGGGCTGTTCTTAGGCAGATCTCTTAGGAAGTGGCCACGCCGCCTCCCCCCAGAGCACTAGGGGCTGGTCACTGTGGAGCAGAAATGTGTCCGATGCTTCAGGCCGTACCAGGGGCCACAGCCAGATCCAGCCTGCCACCTAGGTTTATTCTATTGGATTAAGTCACAACCATTCATTTACTTGTTGTCTGTGGCTGCTCCTGGGCCACAGTTGCAGAAGTGAGTGGTTGGGACAGAGACCATAAGACTCACAAAGGCTACGGTGTTTGATCTCCAGCCCTCTCCTCCCTTGCTAACCCCTGATCTACGGCATGATTTTCATAAACCCGTAAGTTGCTTATGCCCCAGAGTAAGGTGTCCCTGGATTTTGGGTCAAATAAGTTGGTAGAGGCAGCTCAGGGCTTTAGCTGCAGGAAAACCATACTCATTTGTTGACTCATTAATTCAAGGAGTTTCTGGTGTGAGATAACACTTCATTTCTTCATCATCATCATCATCATCATCATCATCATCATCATCATCTCCAGTCTCTTAACCTAAGAAATTTGGTTACTTATTTGGTTACAGCTGTCACAAAGAAGGTGACCCTGGTGGAAAATCATTGTCCTTTAGAACAAGAGGAATCCCTGGGTCTCATAGTGCAGTGATCGAGCTTTACAAATGAGGAAACTGAGGTCCAGTGAAGGGCAAAGTCTCCTTCCAGGTCACACAACACTTTAATGGCAATATTAGGACCAGAACTTAGGACCCCTCTGCTAGGGGACTTGTTTCACCGTTGCCCCGTCAGTAGCAGCCACTGTCCTGACAGCACTGGGGAGCAATAGTTGGCTGTGTGACTCAGCAGTGGCTGCTTCTGAAGACCAGGTCCCTGGTTTGTTCTGAAGTGCAGCTGATTGTGGTGATTATTCACGTCAATTGCACCTGTCACTCCTGTATAATGCCAGACGGGGGTAATGTGAGCTCCTTGAAAGAGGAACCCCCTTTTTTCAGAGTGATTATAAATTAGATATGAATGTAGGCTTAAGAGCCTCTCAGGGAATTCTTTATCTTGCATATATTTGCTAAGTAACCTTTGCAAAGGTTAGGCTACTCTTAGAATTGAAACACAGCTTTGATGTTTAGGAATTCCAAGATATTTGGGGAATACAGTGTAATAATTCCAACTGGTTCCTCTAAGACGTTCTGTATACTCGCATGTCCTAGTATTGAGGGAGTCAAAACACAGGCTGTGCTGCAGAGGTAAGGCAGCAGCTCACCGGAGAGCTGGCTCATATTCAAGGCAATATGAATATCTGGGGTTTGGCACATAGGTTAACTAGAGTTTCCTCCAGCTTTCAATAATTAAATGTTTGTGACTGATGCGATTTGGCAGATAGTGAGAGAAAAAAATCAAAGCATCAAAGGTATAATTTAAATGTGGACATACACTGAGAGTCCATGAGATAGGATTCCCCTGGTGCTGGCCCAGGCACTCCCACCTCCTGGTGGATCTCAACATGTAGACACGAAGGCATATCAGCTTCGAAGACTAGCTCCGGCTTCAGCTTCCCGGGACTCCCTTACCAGGGCACAGTTTTGGACTTGGCCTCTCTGAGATTCACTTTTCTCACCTCTTAATTTAAGGCAGCAGGTCCCAACTAGGAGCAATGTCATCCCCACTCCACTCCCACGGGTGGTTGGCAAGGTCTGGAGACATTTTTGGCCACCACTGTAGGATGCTACTGGTATCTATGTGGGAAGAGACTAAGGATATTGCAAAGCAGTGGATAATTCACCAAACACAGCCGGGTGTGGTGGCACACACCCATAATCCCAGCACTTGGGAAGCTGAGGCAGGAGGATCACTGGAGTTTGAAGCCAGCCTGGGATACATAGTGAGTTCAAGGCCAGCCTGACATAAGGAAACCCTGTCTCAAACAAACAAACAAACAAACAAACAAACATTCACCAAACAGCCACCCAAAACAAAGATTTTCCTAACCGAGGATTCTTGTGCCAAAAAGTTAGAAGTGCTGAGGTTGAGAATGTGTGGTCTACAGAAGGGCATTAGGCTTGTTTCGTCGTTGGTCTGTATCTCATTGGTCTATGAACCGACAGCTAACAGAAACACAAGAAGTATGTGTGGAGCAAATAAAGGTATGACCACGCGAATGATTGGATATTATGTCCCTTTGATGAGTACTGATTTTTTTCTAATTAATATATCTGCACAGTTGTAAAACAATGCCCAGCACATAGTAGGCGCCCACTTATTAGTGGCTCGCAGTGAAGCTGGTAACATTTACCTGAATTTGCTTCATGCTCATTTTGAATAAGAATTCATTTGTTTTCATCCTTTGCCAAGATAATAGGCAGTCTGCGCAGGCAAGAAGCCCAGGGGGGCTTTTACAAATATTGGTTTACAAAGACTCTGTTTCATCCCCTGTTTTGCAGATAGGTAAGCCAAGGGCCACTTGCTTGCGCCTTCATTTCCGCTCCCTCTGGCAGCCTTTGCTAGGCAGGGTTTTGTTTCTCTAAAATGACCGTTTCATTGCTCGCTGTTCCGAAAGAACCTATTGGTTAATATTAATGCGTTTTTATCTTGGACCCTTTTCTTCTGGTTCTCTTTCTCAATCTGCCTCATATTTTGCTTCTTCCTGTCTAATATCCCTGTTGCCCCTGAAGCTTTTTCGTATACACATGAGCTCAAGGCTCAGAGTAAGCCTGCGGTGTGTTACCATCTCCATTTGACAGATAAATAAACTGAGACCCAGGAAATTAAATGCCTAGGAAGCACTAGCTTCTGGTTGTGTTTTATTCCTCCTCCTAGGATTTGAGGACTGGAAGAGATTTAAGGATGGGGTCAGAAAAAAAGTTCACTTGTCAAAAGCCACTCAAGTCGTAGTACCCGGGTCTCCGGCTACCTTCCAGGCATTTTCTGCCTTTCTCTTACTACCTGTGCCTGAAAAGCACTTTGCAGTTGAGTCTTTCTTCCTTTTCTTACTTCAGGAAAGAGTCACTGAGTGCCACCGTACTCTATTGTAACATCAGAGAAATATTCTGTGCTGGGGTCTTGGTCTGCTGATTCACACTGGAAAGCTTTTAGTTCAAAGCTAAACTATTCTGAAATTAAAATTTCTCTTATTGGAAATGGAGATAGCAAGCATGGCCCTATGTCACAGAGTTGTCACGATGGCAAGCTGAAAGAAAGGCAACAGAAAGAGTTTGTGAGCTGTATTCTGGTAAGAATTTCTCTAAGCTCTTTTCTGTCCTAAACCCAAGTCTAGAACTACCAGATATTAACACTTCTGTTGTACTGGCACATTACTGCATGATAAAATAAAAAATGGTAATCACACTGGCTAATATTTATTGAGCTATTATTGCTGTCAGACACCTCATTAGGGCCCCTGATATGTACAATCTCCTCAAATCCTTTGAAGGCCTCTACGAGACACCTAGGTTTGTACTATTTCCAGCTCACAGGGGGGGCAGTTAAAGCCCAGAAAAGTGCAGGTAGGACCTCATTAAAGTTTGTGTAGCTTACCACTGGCTCAGATTCCCTTGGATTAAAGAGCTCAGGATCTCAGGCATTCACATATTCATTCATTAAGAACCTCTTCAGGACCAGCACTGTGCCAGACACTGCGTAGTCAGGTCAATACTCCCTGATCCGTGACCCCCCATTCAGGCCAGAACTTCTGGCCAGGACCATCTTCTCCTCCTGGAGGAGGTGTAGAGACACGTGTGCTACCGCTGGCTCATAATGCTGTCAGCTGTGTCAGCTGGTGTCCTTGGGAAGAGGATGACATTACTGCTTCCAGCGGGGAATAGCTGCTCAGCACCAAGGGAGGGCAGGGAGGCTCCGGCACAAAGCCACAACCACACAAGCATGGCAATTGTGTGCTGAGCCCCCTGAAGACCCTGGACAGGGACCAGTCCACTTGAGTTTCCTGAGCCGTTGCTGCCTGCCAGAACCCACTCTGTGGGACTTTTGTCCCTCCAGGCTCATCTTCAAGGGTTTCCTCGGGACAAGGTTACTTCGTGGCCTGAAGACCACATGGATTGAAATCCCTGAATAACTCTGTTAGGGCTTCCATAGTGCAAACACAACTGCTGCCTGTGGACAAATATTGACATTTGCTGCAAACTCTCTCACAGGCAGCCACTCTTGGGAGAACCCCGACTCAGGCCTCTGAACACAGGTGCTCAACCAGGTACAAGGAGCCAGAGGCCAGGGGAGAAGCTCCTTGAATCGCAGATGGCCTCTCCTGCATGCGCCATAAGTGGTCTTAGTGCCGAGGAGCTTGAAGTTTAGGCACAGTGGGAGCAGAATAGCAAGAGTCTGCCAGGACTCTAGTGTTAGTTTCTAAGGATGCTGGAACAAAATGCTATGGACTGGCTGGCTTTAAACCATTCATTCACTCATGGTCCTGGAGGGCAGCAGTCCATAATCAAAGTGCATGGCAGTTTTCCACCTGCCATGCTATCTCTGAAGGCATGGAGAAGGCATATCTCCTCAGGAGGGAGAGGAGATCCATCCTTACCTGCTTCCCTTTTGGTAGTTGCTGGTAGTCTGGTTCTTCTTCTAAATAAACCATCCCACTTTCTGCCTTCATCATCATGGCATTCCTCTCATGTCAAATCTGTGCCTGTCTTCTCCTCCTCTTCTCAGGACGCCAGCCATTGGAGTAAGGCTCGTCCTAATCTGGTATGATCTTGTCTTAGCTGGATTCTGTTTGCAAAGACCCTGTTTCCAAACAGTGGCATTCACAGACTCATGGTGGGCAAAAATAAACGATTGCTGAATGGAATAAGCAATTGATCGAATGAATAAGTCAATGAATGATTGAAAGAGTAAATAGAAAAAAAGCAATACCCATAGCCTTCCCAGTCTTGTGGAAATCGGAGACTGATCTGCCTGTCCATGAATGATTCTGGGCCACCCAATTCAACCAGGGGCCCAGAGGCTTGAATGTATGTGCAGGGCTTGAATATGTCTTTTCAGGGGACACAGCTGAACCCACACAGTCTAGGCAGTTGTTTGTCCCTTAAGGAAAGGTTATATGGTCATCCAGCCTCTCTGTTGCCGTGGAGGGACCCTGCCAACCCACCCATGGGGCCTGAACACACGAACCTCCTTAATGTAGACATGAGGTCCTGCATGGCCTAGCTCACGCTCCTCCCTGCCTTGCCCGTGCATCTCCCTTCACGCTCACAGCTTGGTTGTGTTTGGCGTTTGCATTGCAGTGCTGAGGTCTGGGCCTAGCCCTATTTCAAGCCTATGTTCATGCTGTTTCTGTCCTCAGAAGGGCCCTTCCTTCCCTCTTCCTGTGGGCAGCTCGAACTCGTGGTCCCCCACATCCCAGCCTGGAAGTCATCTGCTGTGGGAGTCCTTGCCGACCCTCTCTGACTCTGTATCGGGGCCTTCTGGACTACCGCGGCACCCTCTGCTCCCTCCCGCCCACACCTGTAGTTCGCACTTCACATCGCCTTGAAGCTGTCCCTCTGCTTGTCTATGGCCCTGACTTGGGTCAAATCTCAAAGTGTTCTGTGCCTTCCTCCTCGAATCCCTGGCCCTGCCTCATGGCCAGCAAAAATAAATGCCCCTTGGATTAAATTGTCAATTGAATGAAAGTGTAAGCAGAAAGCAAAAATAACAGTAGCCCCGTGGCCTTCCCATTTTTGTGAAAATGAAGGACTTTTCTGCCTTTCTGCTAGTAGTTCCTACCACCCAATTCTACCTGGGAATAAGCTTAGCGAAATAAGGTTTTGGAAATGGTTTGTGTGCCAGGGTTTAGTCGGGACTAAAAATCAGCCAGGAGGGCAGTTCCTGCAGGAGCCTTGATTATATCGAGTGTGGCCAGCAGCAGGGCCTGCTGAAGCCTCTGCTGCAGCACCACGGTCTCTTTTTGCATTTTCAGCCCCATTTCCTTCCTCAGTAAAGGTGGGAGGCAACCAAAGAAGCAGGTAAACCCAGCTAATTTCTTCTGCTTTGGCACATGTGTGGTGCAGCTCTTTTGCATGATGGAATGTCTCAGCCCATGAAGAATAAAAACTGTAATTCCTCCCTTTTTTTCATTGTGTTTAGCCAAAACAAGCTGTGAAAGAATGTAAAATATATCATTTTGTTGGCACCCGTTCACAAGTGAGGCAGTGAGCTTGCTCACATTTACAACTAAAATTGGATTCCAACCTTCCAAAAATTTATGACAACTGCTCCTTCTTGTGGCTTAAATGTTGACATATAATTAATTTAGGATTTCTTCCTGAGGCTTCCTGTCCAGGTTTGTACCTGCCACAGAAATATCCTTGAAAGTTTATCTAACAGCTGGAGCTATGCAAAACCCACTGAAGCTTTGTGCGGCAGGGTGGGCCGTGCCAACAGGAAGAGCCCAAGAGAAAGCGGGAGGCTGCCAACAGGGCTGCCTGCCGGAGGTGCCCCAAGTTGGAGGCATGGAATTTGCTATTTGAAGGAAGCTTAGGGAGCCTCCTGCCACTGTTCCTTCCTGGCCGCAATAAGGTGCTCCCTTTTCACTCTGCATGCTTCTTTTCAGTGAGATGACTGGTCTTGAACAACCTAGGCAGGTGCTTTTTCACTGTGGCTCAGGCTGATCCTAATGTCCAGCTCTCTGCTGTATATGGACTCCTGTAGAGGTGGAGGCAGTAATCACTGCTAACTGGACTTTTGTGAAATGTCAGGTGCCAGCTGAGGGCTGTGTAGGCATAGTCCATTTCATGTATCCTCTCAACAGCCTGGGGTAGTTAGAGTTATTGTTGTCACTTCAGGGATGAAAAAACTGAACAGAGGCTCAGAGAGGATGTGTGTGCTACCTGAGGCCCCCAAATTAGAAAGGGGAAGATGTAACAGGTGGCTCACCTATATGGAGCTCCTGTGGGCCCTGTCTCAGACTTTCACACTGAGCGGCTGTGACATTAAGAAATTACCCAGTACACAATGTCGATAGCGCTGAGGCTGAAAGTCACTGCTGTGCAGAGCAGCAGTAGAATAGAAGTGTTTGACAAATGTTTGTTACTGTCAGTCAACCCAGCTCTGTCTTTATCCATGTAATATTTTTTTGAGCACCTACTAAATGGCAGGCAAATAAAACACCTGCAGTGAGCAAGATATACTCAGCCTGTCTTCACGTAGGCTGTGGAGGGTGCAGTGAGATGATAACCAAACACGAGCCGAAATGCGTGGTGCCGGGTTGCCCTTAAAATCGGGAGTCCATGGGGGACAGGTAGAGGCAGGTGTTACGGGAGTTTTCAGCAAGGTTATTTGACCAGGAATGATGGCCAAGGAGAGACAACCCTGCAGAAGTGACATGGAAGCTGATAGCTAAGGATTAGCAAGAGACAGCCAGGTAAAGGATAAAGGGAAACGGGCCCAAGGCACAGGAAACAATCTGTGCAAAAGCCTGTGGGGGCTTTAGCTCTGTGCCTCTTTCTGCAGTAGAAATCCCTACCAACAGCAGTGATAGGTTGGCCTGCCATGCAAGAACCTAGCATGCCTCTGTGGGATTTGCAGTACAGTGCGTGAGGCTAGATCCCGAGGAAGTTCTCTGCAGCAAAGCTGAGGCATCTGGTGTGTCAGGTACCATGTAGGGGCTGCCAGAGGACATTGGGGTCCTGACTTTGGCAGTGGCTTCAAAGGTGCCCCCAAAAGCCACTGGTTTCTTGCTTCAGACACCCAGTTTGTCTTTCCCCAGTCCCTGGTCTCTGGCCCAGTTCTACCCAGAGGCATTTTTCCAGCCCTCATCCCTGGATGCCAAGCTCTGCCTGCCAGGACCTTGGGGTTTAGTAAGGAAATATCTAGCCAGCTTGGGTACTATGAAAATGCAGTTTGCTGTTTGATCTTCAAAGTGACCAGCAATAAAATCAGTGCAGGAATTCCCTCTCAGGGCACCTCCACACCAAAGTGGGAAACATTTATGATAGCTGAAAGCCCCATAACAGCTGGGAGAATGGGTCCATTGGAGAGGCCCCTTGTTAATGTGCTTTCTTGTGCTTGGAGCCTCTCCTCACCATGATGATTCCAGAGTTCAATTAGATCCCTGACCTGGAGCTCAAGATGAGAGACTGAAGCCCTGTGCTTGGTGTGCAGACCCATAAGCGCAGACTTTGTCATGAGACGTAACTAAATTCAAACCAGAAAGCGTCCTGTTTTTTTGGCACTGTGCCAATGTGCCTGGCCTTAGATTCCTTCTCAAATAACCTCTGCTTTTATCCAACCCCTCACTCTTTGGAGGGAAATGTCATTGTTTACCTTTAAGGTGGTCTGTCTGAGCAAACTCCATGTGTGTGTGTATTTGCCGAGATAGATGGAGGCATCCTGTTCTTTTGTTTCTTACAGTTTATACCAGAGTATGACACACAGGGTAGGTACTGACTTCAGATCTGCCATGATGGAGCTCACACTTGGATTTGAGGATGGCTTAATTTGTTGCTTTGGCAATCCTGCTCCCGTCCACCCATCTAGCACAAAATCAGTGATCACCCTAAAAACCCTGTTCTGTAGCATCCTGGCCAGTGTTCTTGCTGACCAAGCAACCTACCCAACATAAAGAGACAACAATGATATCTTCGTGGGAACAAGAATGGGAGCTGTGCAGTCAATGGCCTGCTCCAGTGTCCCAGGAAGATGTCATTTTGTTTATACTATAGTAAAATTTATTGTGGACAGAGCAACTAGAAGTAAAAATCCTATGAAGTCCGGTGAATTTCATGTTATATTCCCATAGCGTTTCAAGGTTACCTATGCAAGGGTAAAGGCAGGAAGGCAATTCCATATAAGAGAACCTAGGAGTGGGAGTCACCTAGCAGCAGACATCCTGGCCATTGCTGGGGAGCCCATAATTTGGAGTGAGACAAGCTTTGGGGTTATATTATGGCTGTAAAGGCAGCCTCTCCCAATAATCTTTTTAGCATCCCACTTCTTCAAAGACAACCTACACCCCAAGGCCCTCATGCAGCCAGAAGACATGTGAATATCCCATCAGTTGTGTAGAAGCCGTAGATCGTAACCCTCCAGATAGTTTACTCAATCTCAGAATGATAAATTATCAATCACTGCATTCCTCCTAAATGAAATTAAGATGCTAAGATATATTGCTTGGGGCTTCTGGATGGGGATTTTTTCATTTGAATCTCCAAGAGAAAATGTATTACTTCAGAATCACTGGGAAAGGGAGACATTCTAGATCTCTGTTAAGGCAAACATTTGGTGGTGGGGAAAGTACTTCAGACATGTTAATTTTTTTCGTATTTAAAAGTGATTCATCATCCCGAATACCATGAATCCGGAAGGCCATAATACTAATAATTCTTGGAGGGGAAGGGAGTCGCACGTGCCTTGATCTTCTAACATGGACATTTCTGAAGGAAACTATCAGTAACCTTAACATTGAGAGACAAAACCACTGACTAGAAATCCATTTCAAAGCAGAGAGTCCAATGAGAACCCTGGAGAGTCATGAAAATCCACAGTTACTTTTCAATTAGTGTAGTGCAAAAAAAAAAGAAGTCATTCTCTTCCAGTATATAAGGTACACCACCAGAGATGTTACTTCCTTGGAAAGTCTTTGCAGCCCTTCTGTGAGATCAGGCCAGGGTCCCAATATGCTCCTGAGTACCTTTGTCATCTCAGTGTGCAGGGGTCACACTGCCCCTCTATTTACTGGCTGTACTTTCTGGGGCGATAGGATAGGTTAACAATAGCATCTTCTTTGGTGTGTAAGACTGGGTGGTGCAGAACAAAAGCATCTGTGCTCAGTGAATGTTGGTGGGTCATTCTTGGTTCTTGGCATAACTTTAGTCAGTCACATGTTCGATTGAATTATTTGTGGAATATAATGTCAGACACGCCCACTTGATATGCATTTCATGAATTCAGAGTTATTGGTTGTCTTATTCAGCTGCAATATCCCTGGCTTGGCTTCTGGTAGATTTTTTTTTTTTTAAATGTGAGAAGTAGTAATAGAAGAACAAAAAAAAAAGGGATCAAGAAGGGGTGGGAGGAGAGGAAAAGAAGGAAAGACAGAAGGTTGGTTCTTGTGCTTTTCATAAACATAGTTTAAAGACAGTATAAAATCCAGACTGAATTTACGTTTGTAGCTCATTTAAGAACTCATACCACTTGCAACTGTACAACCAAAAAGAGGTACCATTTTTCCTTTTCTTTATTTGCTGATGAATGAGGAATAGGCCTCAGAGACCCTGAATAAAGGGCGGACTTCCCCTGGCTGCTTGCTGGCTTGTGTTTTTACATTTCGCTTTTCCTTCCCACCTACCAAAGAGATGCCCCTCCTCCAAGCTATTGCCTTTTGTTGCAGAAAACCGATTTGGTGGTTGCTTAGAAAATACAGTTTGCAGCAAGTTGAAATTATACTTAATCAAATGCAAAACTCCGTTCAGCTTATATCTGCCAAAAATAAATAGTTTAAAAAATGAATTTCAGATTGCTGACAATGACGACTGTGTTTACGGCAGTGGCGTTGCCTGCCTTCAGCCGGCCATTGCTGGCGGCATGCACCCAGCATTTAGAAATTAAACAAAAACAGATTGAACTTGCTGCATTAGCTGTTGCCACATCTGAACGCTAATGGGTTTAGTGACCACAACCTACCCAGGCCAGAGTGTGTCAACAGCCAAAGGACCAACCTCAGTTGCTGTTTGTGCTTTGCTCAAGTTGTTACAAGATTAATTCTTTGCAGCTTATTCTTCCTGCTGTTTTGGCCTCTCCGTTGCTCTGTCTGAAAGAGGGTAGCAGCCAGTCCAGGCTCGTATAGCAAGGCCACCAGCACCTCAGCCTCTGAGGTTTCGTGACCTGTGAAGTAAAGGCTCTGTCTCATTCCTTCCTTCCTTCCTTCCTAGTCATTTCTCATATGCATTCCGGAAATGGATCAACCCAAAAGCAAGAGCCTCTTGATGTGCCAGTCATCTGGAAAAGTGGAGCCTTCCTGCCTTTCTTCCCCTGCAAGAAAGCATGCTGCATAGTGTTTGCACCTCAAAGAGGGTTTCTTTGCATCACAGCCAAGCCTTCCAGCCCTGCCTGAGAAACAAGGTTAAGCGTTTCCATCTCTGGGCAGCCAGTCCACGCCCTGAGTTGCAGGACTTTGGCAGGGAAGAGGTTAAATTGCTCCTTAAAAGGCTAGATCTGTGGTTTCCTGCCCACACTTGCTCTGGCCTAAGGCAGTGCTTGCTGTTGGGGAGGGGGAAAGGGAGGTCTCGCCTGGACCCAGGTGGCCAGCAGGCAAACCATGTTATTAAGAAGCAGGGATACAAACCTTGATCTTCAAACGAGACCCCCTAATTAGTTGCCAGCCTAAGAGTAAATGGCATTCCACCTCAGCCAGGCGGGAAGGGTGCCTTCAAATCCTGGAGACTAATTGCCATTGTTGGCCTGATGAAGATCCTGTTGTAAACACTTGTCCTCTGAGCCACTTCTGGTGGGTAAGCTGGAGATACTGAATAGTTCCTTTCTGTTTCAGATTCTTCCAAACACCTGTCCATCTTGGAAGAGGCATCTCCTTATGGACATGACAGTGTTCTTAGCACCCAATTTAGAGAAACGGCTCCCCGTGGCTTGTACATATTATGGCAAGCTCATCCTAAACCAGAATGGTTGATAAGAGATTCTAAAAGATGTTTTGCTTTCCTTTCATCTGAATTTGAATGTGCCATCTCAGAAATAAACCTTCACCCTGAGCAGAAGGGATTTATCATGAAGATAATGAGGCTTCGGTTGTCAAGCCTCTCAACTACACAGACCTCTTCCAAGACCCCAAAAGGGGCCCTGTTGATGTGTTCTCGAGGCCGTATGCTCTGTCAAGTTTGAAGTAGTCAATTTGTGTATTCTTTTTCTTAAAGAGCCCCTCCTAGATGGTATAAACACTGGAAGACACAAAACCAAAATGTGCTCTATAATATTTGGAGTGTGTTTCTTACCTTTACATCATGTTTCTTTTTACTGCTGGCCTGAAATATTTTCTCCCTGTTCTCAGGCTTCTGGGTACTGTGTGGCATTTGCACAAGGAAAAGCAGACTTCCATAGGCCTCATACTGGGCTCTAGGTGGCAACTAAATTGACTCTTGAACTAGGCAATATTCTAAAAGCATGAACCAAGAAACCTTGGAACTGTCTCCTACAAGGCAGCCTAGATAACACCGAACTCAGATGTCCAAAGAAGCCAACCTTGAAAGAGGTCAGGGAGCCACGTGGATTGGGGCTTGTTCTTGTGTCTCAGGAGCACTGGGATTCTTTTATGCAGACACTGCCGTGGTCAATATGAGAGACAGGGAGGAGGAAGAAAGTAGTCTGTACGATCTATTACTGGGAAAGTGTGCATTTTTGATTCACATTCGCGATTGACTTTTAATAAGCATCACCTAGCCCTGAGATGACATACGCAGTATTAATATGCACAACGCATTATGATGCAGGCCAAATGGCTTATTAGGGCAAATACCCCTTTCTACTGAAGCAGAGCTCCAGAACCGTCTTTAGCCAACCAACAAGTCACTATTACTCAGCACTCAGTCCTTCGTGTAAACATTCTGGGGTAAGGCAGGAAGGTAGAAGTTCTGTTCACAGGCTTAGGCTATTTGCTTATAGGGTTCATTGTCTCCAGTGAAAGCAGATGGTTCCCCTCTGGAGGTAACCTAGTAACTTCCCACAACTAGATGCGGTACAGAAGTGCTAGCCCTGCCCAAGAGGGGTCTCCCAGGATGCCTCGGGCAGTTGTCCCTCGCTTCAGAGCATGGGTGTTGTTTGGTCAATCAGCCCTCATCTCTGACGTCATTAACAGCACCCCCAAAGATTCCCAAAGCATTATTTTAATCTGTATGTTTCCCTGATTTGAGATGTTAGAAATTCTGTGCCCAGCTTTGAGTTATTTTAACTAGTCCAGGAAAGAAACACTAACATAGGTTTTGACAACAAACAAAACCAGTTTTTGTTCTATCAGTTACGTTTAAAAGATTCCAATTTCAAACTAAACACAATGTGTGGTTATTCTGTCAGCGATTTATATAGCCACCAGGGCGCCACGGTTACACACTGCATACATCATTGTATTTTTAAAATGTACTTAATGAACATTTTTTTCTTTTCTACTAACTACTTCATTGCCTTAAATGAATGCATTCCAATAGAATTTGTAACAAATGACCACTTTGTGTTTGCATTAATGCCAAACACGTTTAACAAATTTTTAACAAGGAACCCTGGCAAAATGCCAAACTCCTAGAGGGACACTGAAAGAATGCTATAAATTTAAACTAGATTTTACCTTTTCACTTAGCTCAGCAAGTGTCTTAGGTGTCTCACTATCTCAGGATTGTAGCATTTCTATTTTATGTCAGGTAAGTTGTACATTTTCATTATTTTTATTGCTTAGGCTGTGCCTATTTCCCCAGGACTTTTAAACCTGCGACTCTATATGTGAAATACTGTGAAGCAGCTTAGAAATAGATCTTTATTTCTGCAAAACTGTTCATATCCTATAGAGGTTAGTAGATACACATATACTCATACATGTCTTTGTTTAAAAGAATGCAATCAACCAGTTATGTACAAAAACAATCAGAGCAATCGTTCTCAGCTGGGGGTGGTGGTCTACCCTTCTGGGTTTTGATTGTCATGACTCGGAGAGGGGCGGTGTTACTGGTACCTTCATGCGGAAGAGCTGGGGTGCTGTTAAATGTCCAGCAATACACAAGACGGCCCCCACCCTCACCCCACCATCTGAATGGCCATAGAATGAAAGTACAAATCCCTGAAGTAGAATGACAAACGCCTTGACTACGGCAGCCTCTCAGGTTAAAGAAGATACTCTGTTAAGACCTAATTACAACCAAAGTATTTCCACTTAGCCATTGTTTTTAAAAATGGCATAGGATATCTAACGGTGGTGTTAAGTGGTGGATTTTTTATTTTTGTTTTTACTGCTTTCTGCGCTTCAGAAGGGAAGATCTCAGGCCATAACCTCTTAGCTCAAAATATAGACTGAGGTGGTGCTAGGGCTCCCTGTTGGCAAAAAATTTGGCGGATGGTTTGCATAAGCAACCAACACATGCTATGCTCCTACTGGGGAGTCCACAGATAGCTTTGGCTGGTTGCATAGACAGGCCTTTGTATTTCAGTAGTTCTGCAATTGTTAGAATGTATAGTGGCTAAATATTGGTTCTGTTACAGTATTATGGTATTAAAGTAACTCATTGTTAAAAAGGAAATTTATTCATGTTTTAGTTTTCTTTTTTTGGTGTGTTCAGTACTGAGCATTGAACCTAGCTCCTTCACGCTGAGCTATATCTCCAACCCGTTTTTAATATTTTATTCTGAGAGTCACACAAAGTTGTTAAGGTTACCCAGGCTGGGCTCAAACTTTCCATCTTCCTGCCTCAGCCTCCCAAAGTGCTGGGATTACAGGATAAGAATGTTCTTGAAAGAAGAATGCTGATTAAATGCTGAAAGTGTTACAGAGGGATTAAAAAACTGGGAAGGTAAGGCGCAAGAGACTAAGGTGAAAGAAATCCTGGCCTCCTCTTAAAGGGAATGCGGACGGAGGTCAGATGTAGGAGTTCAAGGGAGGCCCAGAAAGGTGGAGAATGTGACTAAAAACATGGGGATTTAGCTCAGCAGCACAGCGCCTGCCTGGCAAGCGCAAGGTCATGAGTTCGATTCCCGGTACCAGAAAACAAACAAACAAACAAATAAACAAAACACCATTCCGTTTCCTCATCTATTAACCAACCAGGTCAGTACCGTGATGCTATCAGGCTTGTTTGAGATAATTCTAGCAAAAGCTGAGAGCACAGTGGCAGACAGTATGCACCAAACGTGAGCTATTAATACTTCTGAGCACAATAATAATGATAAAAATAAATCGTAAGGAGACATAGCAGTATGTGCTGCTGTTTCCATGTACGTATCACATGTCAGTAGGAATCCCTCCATTTAAAATATGGGTGAGTTTCACACAGCGCACAGAAAGGGAAGATGAAATTGAATCACACAGTTGCCTCCTCCCGGCAGGTTCTGTCATCCTAGCAGCAGTTTGTAATTCTGAGCACAGGCCTGCAGGCCCGCCTTCCCCAACCCCCGCCCCAAGCCCTCTGGGCTCTGAAGTGTTACATTTTATTGCCCTGTGGAGCTGTAGGAGGCCACTCTCAAGGTAAAATGTTGCTCTCCACTCATATTTGTGAATTATGGCTTCAAGGTGGTTGCTCCTATCAAGAAAATTAAATGATTTAGCATAATTTGTTGCCACTTTGATCACAACAATAATAAATAAATCTTCATGAGGAAAACGGGAAACCCATTCTACCCTGTTTTAAAAGATGTTAAGTAATAACACAGATGTAGTTATAGATTTTTTTTTTTCCTGAGTAGAAGTGATTGTGTTGGGCTTTCCTGTGAGCTCGGTTGCTCAGTGGAGCTGTTCTACAGGATGCCCAGGGCCGCGGGAGAGGACTGCTCCTTGGTGGTTAATTAGTCTATCAGGGGCTCACCTTTTATGTGGGCACCATGTGCAAGACGTTAGGGGCATCTACGCTGTTGTGAATGGGTGTCTGTTTTTGTACCTGGGGGCGCACGGCACACATTTGGAAAGCACATGGGTTATAATGGACATTAACCCAGATGTCAAAAATAGCCTGCGTTTTACTACTGTTATTAAACAGTTTCCCCTTTAACCCCTCCGTGTTTACCAAAGACCCCTTTCTCCCGGCCTGTTTCTGCAAATCACTAGTGAAAGGGCAGGGGAAGAAAGCCATAATCGGGCAGGTGTCTCTATTCCAAAGAGAAACAGTCTGAAGGAATATTTGTGAGACACCGCACATTTATAGCCTGCTCCCCCAGGGGTGCTTGTCCCGGGCAGGATCTCACGGTGGTGCTCAGCTCACCAACTGCTGCCATACCCACCCCTGAGCCCCAGGACAGCCAGCCTCCCAGCACGGACTTCTTTCCACCAAAGAAATAGCTTTATATTTTAGAATGAGGCCAGTTATAACTTCTTTGGTTTAAAAATATCCAAAAAGTGCAAAAAAAAAAAAAAAAAAATTCTGAAGGATAAAACTTTCAAACACCTCCCAGACATACAATTAATAATATCCCAGTTTATATGTATTTTTTTTCAGCTTTTTCCCTGAAGAGTTGTGAACATCTTTCCTTATCAAAAGAAAATCATCTCATAATTGTCGTCAGTCACTTAATAAAACTTAAGCATGCTTATCACAGCTCCCTGTTCATATCCTTTATGGCACAATGTTTAGTCTTCATTCAGGAACTGAGCTGTGTGTGCATTTGTGGTCTCTCTCCCCGGGGGTGTGCAGGCTGCATGAGAGTGTGGCTCTTGTCCGCCCACGTGGCTGTAGCGTCACTGGCACGAAGCACACTGCCGGACGCAGAGAGGCACCATGTTCTTCCTCTATTGTTGCATAACAAACTACTGTGGGTTTAGTGGACACACACAGCATCCACTTACTATTCCACGGTGCTGTAGGTAGGTCAGAAGTTCAGATGGGTGCAATGGGGCTTTCTACTTTGGATCTCATGAAAGCAAAATCAAGGTAGACCTGGCTGGACTTTAACGGGAAGGCTCTAGGGATGTATGCACTCCAAGCTCGCTCAGCTTATTGGCAGATTTCAGTTGCTTGTGGTTCTGGAACCGAGGTTGCTGTCTCCTTGCTGGCGGTGAGCTGGCGGTCCTCTCACATCTGAAAGGACTCTCGCAGGTCTTCACCCCTTGGCCTCTCCACCTCAGCGCAGTGACTCTTACGATATTTCACAATTCACTCACTTTCTTTTGCTGCAGTTGAAGTAAAGTCTCTGCTTACAAAGGGCTCCTGTCAATGCTACGCTTGCCCAGATAATCTCTTTTTACTTCATTTAAAGTCACCTGCTAATAGCCTTAGCTACCTCTGTAAAATAATATAACCATGGTCTAATATGCTTTTAGTCCCAGGGCCAGAGATAAAGGTAGGAAATCTTGTACTGGGGAGTCCTGGGGAAATTTTAGGGTTCTGTCTACTCTTATCACTCTCTAATATATGTAGGAAAAACTAAGCAAATCACCCTGTGTCCGACACTGTACAAAACACAGAGGGACCCTAAGGGAACAAGACTGGCCTGCCACTGCCCTCATGGAGCTTGCAGTCTGCCTAGACAAGTGATGGCCCAAACTGCAGCCCAGAAACGCACTTATTTATCACAAAGGGCCAGCACTACGATTCAACCTGAATACTTACGTTCTAGTCTGGAAAAGGAACAACCATTACCTGATGCTCTGCTACCGGGGCACCTTGGCTCCCTTGCCAACAGAGAGGACCCTGTGTGCCCGCTCTGGCACGTGTGCCATAGACTCACCACCACTGACCTAGACCATGCTTGTTCAATGAGAATAGAATGCAAGCCACATTTGTAATGTTGAGTTTACCAGAAGCTACATTTTAAAAATTGATAAAAAGTGGGCAGAATTAATGGCAATATATATTTTGCTATATTCAATATATCCAAATTATCATTTCGACATAAAGTCAATATAAAAAATCGTTACCAAGATAGTTTACATTCTCTTTTTCATGTTAAGTCTTCAAAGTCTGATTTCATACAGCCCATCTCAACTGGGACTGGCCAGTGTTCCTGGCTGCATGTGGCCAACGGCTTCACATCCCGGCTTCACAAACGCCTAAGCTGAGACTGGAGAGTAAGTCAGGATTACTCAGGTCAGCTCTGGGTGTAAGTGCACGTCAGACAGAAAGGTGTGTCTGCGAGAAGAGGGGAAGAGAAAGCTTCGCACTGCGGAAGCTACTTCAGCATAGGTGGAAGAGAAGTGTAGGAGACCGGGGCTGGGGAGCGAGGGAGAGGCCGGAGGGATTCTCCCCAGCATGGCCAGAAGCCTGTGGGTCCTCCATCCTGAGAGGCACAGGATGCTGTGGGAAGGGGCTATAAACAGGGGTTGTAAAGCTTTGCTGGGAATGTGTGGATGGAGCAGCCGTCACCATGGAAACAGCGCTGTTTAAGAAAATGTAGAGTCGGGTGCAGTAAGAGAAGACGCCGGAGGGGGTTAGGGCCGCTGGCTGTGACCATCCAGGTGACAGAGCACTGGTCAGGGATTATCTCACAGTGTGTGGCAGCCCAGATTGCCTCATTGCTGGAAACCAGACCTCCTTTTTTTGCTGCTTAAAAGGCATATTCTTGTTTGCCCCTCAACAAGAGATCATCTGCCTTTCTAACTGATGAGCCCCCACCCCCACCACAGGCCACTCTGACCTCCTAGTGAACGGATTGTTTGATTCAAGGAGTGGTAACACTTTCTGCAAGTTCTGTCCTCTGCAGCATAAACCTTACCCAAAAGCAGTGTGCTGTAATTGCGAGGCACTGTGCTCTGCTTTGTGACCTGTTACCCAGCTGGAAACCTTTCTCACAACTGAATAAATGATTGTTCTTTGCTACTTTATCTTGGAAAAACATCAAGGACATAGGACATTCACTGTAATTATTTTTCACTCATTTCCCCATCTGTAAAAAAAATGACCTGTGCGTTTTAATACTCTTTGGGTTTCCCTTTACCTTTTAATCATGTGGCCTTTTAATATATTGGTCAGCCCCTTTAAAAGGATGATTAAGAAATGCTTAATGCACAAAAGAATTAGAGCTATGCACAGCTCATGAAACAGAAAGCGTGCTCTGACTTACAATTTTCATACAAAGTTTGCAGAGATTTTATGTGCCAGAATGAGTAATATGATCTGCTCTAGGAACTCCCTAACTTTCTGGCTCTGCAAAAGTCATTTTTTGCCCTGATTCAAGTTTCTTAACCAGAAGGGTTACACTGAACTCCTCAGAGTATGAATTAGCAGAGTTCATCCAAGCCACATATTTCATTTACACCGCTTAATGATAGCTTGAAATAGCTGCCTACCTGTGCAGACACTGGGATCTTTAGCATTCTTGTGAGTCAGTGTGGCCTGAGCAATGCTGTGTGTGTACTAACCACTGAATCAGACAGCTCTGGGTGTGTGTGTGTGTGTGTGTGTGTGTGTGTGTGTGTGTGTGTGTGAGCTATTTCCCTCCCTGCCACAGTCTCCAGATAGCTGCACTATTGCCATTGCCTAGAACCTCCCACAGCACTCGAAAGCCCTATGTGACTGATAACTGCACAGGCACACACAGCGAAGCATCACAGACAAGGAAGCCACTGTTGAAAGGGCAGAGTGGCTGGCCCCCTCTTCTCACCCCGCTAGCTGTTTCTTCTCGGCAGCAGTTGTGTTCCACACCCAGGGTCCTGCACTAGGATGGTGAGAAAACCTGGGCACTTCTGCACACCTGTTCCCTGGGGCATGAAGCGGGTGGATGGATGAGCGTTGTTCCTATGTGGGTGTGGGGATGAAAGCCGGCTTAGTTTCCACGTGCTCTAAGGAGATTCTCATTAAAATTTTTATTGTGGTAAAGCATGCATAACATAAAGCTTACCATTTTAATTGTTTTTTAAAGAATACATTTCTTCAGCCCTAAGTACCTGTACAAGTTTCTACCATCATCACCACTATTCATTTCTATGATTTTTTTCACCACCTCAAACAGAAATTCTGTATCCATTGACAAATAACTCTCCGCTTCCTCCTCCTCCTAGCCATGATAATTGATAATCTATTTTCTGCACCTGTGAATTTTCCTATTCTAGATATCTCATATAAGTGAATCATATTATTTGTCTTTTTGGTCTTGGTTATTGGAGTTCGCATGATGTCTTCAAGAGCCATCCACATTGTAGCATGCACCAGAGCTTGGTTTTGTTTTTTTACATGGCCAAACAGTACTCCCTTGTATGTATATATCATGCTTTTGGCTACTGTGAATAATAACACTTTGAATATCTGTGTACAAGTACCTGTTTGAATGTTTGTTTTCAGACTGGGGCGTATTCCAATGGATGAATGACACTGTTGGCTCTCATATTGTTTTAAATTGTTGCTCATAGACAATTTATAAGGGAATGTTATGTTTTCTGGTGTCTTGAATATCTTTAAATCTCTAATCTCTGTGCATCACGTTATAAAAATGTAAATCCATAGTCACTGTAGAAAAATGTGGGGAGAAAATTTGATGCATAACTTACTTGTGTAGAAATAATTACTGGGATATTTTGATGTCTTTCCCTCCCATCTCCTTTTGTACAGTAGGAGTCATATGCACATAGAGGTGACACGGTTGGAAAGAGACCTCTTTCTCAGATGCATTTGCATAATTTAACTTCCGTTTCCCGTGTCTTTTCTCTGTGCTCCCTCCCCTTGCCTCCTCCCTGCTTCTGCCCAACCCCAACCAAAGAGAGTGGTAGAGAGGCCACTGCAGGGCAGTTTCAGCAGGATTGTCAGACACTGTGGCCACTTCTTCCCCTGCTAAACCATGCACTTTCTTGTTGCAGCTGTCAGAAGGGCTGAGTAAAGGGGAAGCACAGCTCTGCGGCAATACTCTGATAATCTATTGCAGCACGGTTTACGTCACTGTCCAACAGCACCGGGAGCAGCTCGGCAGAACTGAAGGGGAGTTTGCACTTTCATTATCGACCACGGTTCTGTTCTACTTAATGTTTCCTCCATCATCTCATGTCGTTTCTTGTGGACTTGGATACATTGGAAAAGAAGAACGCACAGGAGGAGAAAAGTGACACCTCCTCCTTTTTCCTCCTTTTGCTTATGAGATTTGGGCACTGAAAACACGTCCATCTATTCTGAATGTCGTTACTTGATAACATTTTGTTTCTGTTACTTAAACCTCACTGGGTACATTGAACTCCATGGGATTTTTAATATGGATTCAGCTTCTGTTGGACAACTAGCTTCATCTCCAGCTATCCCGCTGGTTCAGTCTAAGGGGTCATTCCTAATGCACTAGATTATCAAACTGTGTAAATTTGCTGTGAGTGAGTGGTGTTGGTAGTGTTTGTTTATCACGATGCGTGAAACTTCTGACAAAGAAACCAAAACACCAAAAATTGTGAGCCTTTACCCTCCTCTATTTCTTTAATGTGCTGGTTGAAGAACCACATTTTGATGGTGTAACCAATAGTTACCTCTGGGCCAGGTTGGAAATGAAATCAATTTTTTAAACCACTAATACTTGCCAAGAAATCGCCTTATGAGAACATGGTGTGTGTCTCTGACAATGCATGGCACATCTAAATTGGTCATTCATAATTTTATCTCCCTGCTTACGCACTGGAGAGCGGCAAAAGCCTGAGGCACCTGCATATCTCCCCTTGTGTGTTCCCGTGCCCAGGGGCGGGATGTAAGCAAACCTCAGGCTCTTACCATTCCCATTCAGGCAGGTCTCCATGAAGAAGCTGGGACTCATTCACACTTCAAGATCCAAATGCTGTGCAGTGTTAGCTTAGATCTTCTGTAAATGAAGGGTCATTTCTCTTTTTTTAAAAGTTTGTCTCCAACATGGATTCCAAAGCATTTTCAGCATCCAACATGAAATCATCGATGAATGAGGAACAATCACAAAAGTTGTGTATCTGTATATAGCTCTATACAACATGTCTGTGGATAACGAGTCATTATGTAAAGCACATGCCAGGGAAAGAGACCAAATTTCAGGTCTTTTATATACAGTAACATGGTTCTAAGGAGAATTAAACTCCTACCACTTCCTCTAAAGATGAAAATTATTAAAGTCATTATAGTTTCATAAAACTCATGACTGAGTCTGGCAGACATGTGCAATTCTTATATTGATCCACTCTCTTGTCAATGGAAGAAGCCCTTCCACATGTATGCAAGTGGGAGATAAAAACCTGTATTTTTAAAGGACAAACAGTGAATTTAAGCATGAGTGGCCTTAATAAATATAGTTGTCTTTTTTTGCTGCTGTGGAAAAGATCCTAAACAAATGTTCTTGAAGTCTTGCATTGAATTTAGTCATTGCTATTATTTTTAAAAATGTTGGTGCAATGAGCTCTGGGCCTCTCTGGTGAGCCACTGAGATATTTAAAAGACAAACACCTTATTGGGTGGGAAGATGAACCTGTCTCTGAGTTGCACCATTCATTTATGGTGTGCAAGATTCATATATTCAAGCAAGTTTCCTTCTTTTGGCTTTGTTCTTGTTGTCAGTAAGTGTACTGAATTATTGTACTGAATTACGTAAAATGTACATGTTGCATAAACAATCCAAATACATCGATGTTTTCAAAGTTTGTCCTTTAATTATCAAAGGGATGTAGGGTTTGATTGGAGAAGCAAACAGAGTTCTTTGCAAGGTCAATTCCTACATTCTGACACAATGTCACACTAAAAACCCAGGCCATAGACGCATCCCCATGAATGGTTTGTCCTCACTGCCTCCTGCAACCAGGTCCTGACCTGAACTCTGCAACTGAATACTTGAAATAGGAAGTAGGAAATCTAGTAGGAAAAATAGGGTCATTGAAATAGAAAAACAAAAAATAAACAAACCATGTATAGTTCGCTATTTCTATGTGTGTGCCAATTTTGTCACAGCTGTTGTTTTGGGGATTGTTTTCTGCCCCACTTTTGTTGGTTAAAAGTATTATGGGTCTTCCCTTTATGCAACCGTATTGTTTAGCCCCTAAAAATTAAATCCTATCAAATATAGCATCTTTTCTCATTTTATGTAATATTCTCTTGATGTTTGGAAGTTACAAAAACATCCCTTTTCACACATTTAAAATAGTCTCTGGGTTTACAAAAAACACTGTGATGTTGGGAAGGTTATTTTCTTTGTGCAGACATTAGCAAATTCCCTTCTAATTATAATGTAGCGAAAAGAGTTTGGGCTAACCTTTAGAAGAAGTTGGTCTAAGTCTTACCATGTGCAAAGCAGGCTTGTACTTTATACCCCATTTGATTTATATGTACAGTCTCGATTTTGTATTTAATGATTTTTGTGTATTCAATATGCACGTCAACAGCGTGTCAACTTCCATTTGAAAGTGGGTTTTACTTTTTAAACAGTGTTTATGATGAGACCTCCAATGTACTGACATAAGCTCTCTCTGCGATGTTCTTGTGTAGAGTGGCGTCTGAATGCTGCCAGGGGTCGATGTATCTACTTTCCTGAGACCCTCGTTTGATAGTGCTTCTTGTAATATTTCCTCAAGTGAGTGGCATGTGGGTTGTGATATTGATCATGTGATTATGGACATCGATATGAAAAAAATAAATAAAACTAAGGAACCCTCGAAACTACCAGTGGGCATGTATTAGCCAGTTATCGTAACCTTGTGTCCAGTAGAAGTACAATGTACAAGGTATGTACAGTTCATAAATTTGTTATCATGTGTATGAGAAGTACTTTGTGCTGATCGCCTTATTTATATTCATCAAATAAACTTTGTTTCTTTCTGAAGTGAGTTCATTCCATCTCTAATAAATGCTTCAATCCTGGTGGTTTCTAATATTTGGGGGGCTGTGGGGACCCATTTGAAGAACCCAATGGACTCGAAGACAAAGGAGAGAAAAAAACAGAAGTTTATAACTCATTTAATTGGACAAGGAAGACCTAAGTCCTCTTTCTGGAGGACTAGATATAGAGGCTCAAATCAAGAAATTAAGTCATTGGCAGTATCTCCTTTCCTCCTTCCCTGTTTGTTTCCCTTTTGTGCCCCTGCTTTCCTGCCATCTCTTCCTCCTGATCCTTCTCTTTTTCCATCTTTACTTATCCCTCGTCTCTTCTTGCTCTCTCTCTCTGAATTGGTTTTGGTCTCTGCTGAGCTGTACCACAGGTGTCTCTGAACCACACTGAGTGTTTTTAGAGTAGAGACATTCTCTCTTTAAGCATCTGTATCTGCTGCCTAAAAGGACACATATTGATTCTTTTTGGATCATGCACCCAATTATCTGTTTTAAAGGAGTGTGCAGGAGTGAGGTCATGATTGACAGCCTCTCTGGCTGTGGGCGTGGCAGTTTCCAGTGGGAAGATACAGTTTCTATTCTAGAAGAGAGAGACCCAAAGACTGAGCAGGACAAATACTAGCTAGCCCAGCCACCATCTGTGTGCCCACCCACAGTCCTCCATGCAAGGATCACAGAGGATGCTCTCTTGGCTGGGTATCCTTGTAAAGCCTGCAGAACCTAAAGGTTTGAATTATAGCCCACAGAATGAATTTCCAGATCTTACCAGGATTGAAAGCAATGAGTGATTGCTGGAAACTGTGATACGTCGTGTAATCCAACATCCTCATTTTATCAGCTGGGGAAGCTGAGTCCTAGACGTAAGTGACTGATCCAGACATGCATGGTAAGTTCACCTGGAAATAGGACTACGCATCTCTGAAGGCTCTCCAGGAAGGAGGGGAAGGGACAAAATCTTCCAGATGGCCGTGGACAACACAGGGGAAATATTTGATTTTGGTACTGTATGGGTTTTAATTCTTTCACCATCAGGTACATTTGTGGGGACCTGAAAAGTTGTTTACCATTTTGATTCTGTTGCCTTTTTGTATAAAAAACTTTAGTTAGACAGGAATTTTTGACTTCATAGAGCTTCCCGAAGCATCTGGCTGTCTACAGCCGTACCACTCTGAATGCGCCCGATCTCATCTGAAGCATCTGGCTAGCATGCAGGCCTGGTTATATAAACCCAGCAGGCCAGAAGGACCCCCTGCTGCTCGTAAGCCAGTCCCCTTGGTAAGAAAGGCAGCAGCCCACACACTGCTGAACTCAAATCACAGGACACCCAGACACAAACCATAACACATCAAATCACAGGGTAATCGGTAACTTCAGTTCCACTGAGGCAATACTCTTAATGATGTATATTGAGGTCTGGACTTCCAAGTCCACTTTGATTGCTTCTAGTATCTACAAACTGCTGTTACAAAAAGACTAGAGACATGTTCTAATTCTTGGAATTGCTGACCCACAACAGTAATCATACTGATAATAAATAAACATGGATAATAAATAATTGAATGTTACTGAGTGTTTGCTAGGAGCCAGACCATGATGCTAAGAACTTAACGTGCATCAACTGTCTCCATCCTTGACAACAGTCTACTGATATAAGTACTGTCATGTCAACATTTTGCAGGAAAGAAGCTTAAGGACAGAGATGCACGTAAACAGCATGCAGTTATTGAGCTCTTATTTGGTATCAGCACTGTGCTTCGTGCTGTGCTTCCAAGAACTCATTTATCCTCACAGTAATCCCGTAAAGCAGGTGCAATTATTAATTATTGGGTGCTGTGCTAAGGGGTGTGGACATAATGGTACTGGCCACTGGTTCTCAGCATCACGCAGTGACTACCATTCTTTTAATGTTTGCTATATCTGAAAATAATACATAGTCTCAACTAAATTTAAATTAAACAGGTTTGCATTTATCTTTACATAAGTATACAATGAACAGTAGTGCCATGAAAAAATTTTAACCAACTGTCCTTCAGACAAAGGACTTCTATCTAGAATATATAAAGAATTAAAAAGAAATTAGGCCCCCCAAATTGAAAGACCCAAGCAAAAATGGGCATCTGAGATGAATACGCACTTTTCAGATGAAGAAATACAAATAAATATATGAGAAAATGTTTGGCAGGATTGGTCATTCAAGAAATGCAAATTAAAACAACATTGAGACTCCACCTTACACAAGAAAGAATGGCCATCATAAGGAAATTAATAACAAATGCTGGAGGGGCTGTGGGGAAAAAGGAACCCTTCTCCACTGTTGGTGGGAGTGTAGACTGGTACAACCACTGTGGAAAGCAGTGCGGAGATTCCTCAAAAAACTAGGATTAGAGGTTCCATTTGACCCAGCTATTGCCCTTTTGAGTATTTTTCCAGAAGAACTGAAAACATCATATCTTGGTTACTTTCTTCTCATTGCTGAGACAAAATACCTGATGCCCAAAATTAAGGAAGGAAAGGTTTATTTAGCTCAGAGTCTGTGGAGGTTTCAGTCCATGCTCGACTGGCTCCAAGGCAGGGTGGCACATGGCAGAGGGCAACCAACCTTTCATGGCAGAGGAAGACAGCACAAGCAATAAGAGCAAGGGGAGGAGTGGTAGTGGCAAGTAGCCTCTTTCTCTTCCTTACATATGCAAACTACCCCCCAGGGTAGGTGTAGCATTCATATCCATAATTCCAACATTGGACCATGAATCAATCATAAACTCTAAAAGGCCACCCCATGACTGCATGTGTCTTTGGAGGGACACCCAGACACAAACCGTAACACATCATATCACAGTAGGATGAGGGAAAGGAGAAAAGAAAGAAAGAAGGAAGGGAGAAAAATAAATAAATTAATATACACACACACACATATATATACACACACACGAGATAGCTAAGATAATTGTACTACTAATTTCTATGGTTTGTTAAAAGGAACAGTTAATGCTTAAATTTTTTTCACCAGTTTTACATGATTCTATCTGGTGATCTGAACAACCTGGCTGAGGTAGTATTTGCCCCTATTCGAAGACAACAATATGCAATATAACAACCATTATTGAACTCCTATCTTGTTCTTTGAGATTCTGTATCATTTCTAATGTTCTTAGATTATTTTTTATTCTCTTTAAAATAAACAATAGCACTATGCCATAAATGAGAAAGTAGCATCAATTGCTATGCATGAGACATCATCAAATATTAAGAACTAGAAACTGAAGACTAAGAATAGAAATAAAAATGACAAAAACAAAGCTCTGAGCCCAAGGTACTCTCTTTCTTCGTTAAAAAGAAAGCCTGGCAAAGGTTAAGAAAAGGTTCCTAGGGCTAAGCCTAGTTCAGAGTTACTGAATCAGAACGATTGAAAAATGGTCAACAAGGGAACATGCACCCTGCGCCTCAGAGTTATTCAGGCTGTGTCCACGTGCCACTAAAACTATTTCTAGGACTCACCTTGATCTTTGAATTTTAGGAAACCTTTCTACAGCAATACCAATCCAGTGATGGATTTTATTTTATTTTTCACTGATGGATTTTAAAATAAACTTTCTGATTAAGATTTTTTTTTCCTCGAGAAAGTCTCAGATTTACACAAAAGCAAGCATACCATGCAGAGTATGCTTTATTTTCCATGTACATATAATTTCCACTATTATTAAGACCTTAAATGAGAATGGTACATTTGCCACTAGTAAATCAATATCAATACATTATTAACTGAAGTCCATACTTCATATTTTCTTGGTTTTGCCCTGATGTCCTTTACTCTGTTCCAGGACTTCATCAGGGATTAGACATTATAGTTAATTGTCTTGTCTCCTTAGGTTCCTTTCGGCTATGAGTTTCTCAGAGTACTCTGGGTTTTTATGGCATTGACAGTCTGGAGGAGACTAATCAGGTGTACTGTGGGATGCCTTGGAGTGAATTTTAACTGATTTTTTTTCTTACTTAACTGGTTATGGGTTATTAGCAGGAAAAACCAGAGTTTATAAAGTGCCATTCTCATGGCTGAGGTAGTATTTGCCCACTAAAGTCACTCTCCACTCTTTGTGATGGATTTTTTTTAACTACACAGATAAATGATTGGACCTCTGTCTTGGAATGATCCAGTGGCTATGTGGATTATGCACTACCCAGAGAAGAAAAACATTCCAAAAGCATTTTGGACCAAAACTGTTTAGATCAACAGGTTTATTGTTTGGACAAGTTTTTCTCTCCTCTGTGGAGACTTTTGCCTTCTCTGGCTTTGCCTGTCTCTGTTGGTTTACATGAGCATCTAAGGAAGGAATGGTCAGTGTGAACAGGGTAGATCTTAAGGCTGTGTCCACTAACGTTGGCACATGGACAAATGCAGAATGGAGTTAGTATAGTTAAAAAACATGTTGCTGTCTGCAGTGACACTGACTCCACTTAGGGAAGACTAGGGAGACAGACCTTGATAAATTCAGGACAAAGCCTCCATGTTCACAGGCTGGTGACCTGCTGGGTAGTGGGTCATGGCTCTCAATTTAGAGGTGATGAGGTAACATCTTCACCTGATGATCAAATGGTTTGGGGTAAACTGATGATGAGATCACACACAGAAGAGAAAGAGGAGGATAAGTCAATGCAGTGAAATATTAAAAATTGGGAATCTGAGTAAAGGAGATATGAATGTTGTTTTCATTACTCTTCCAACTTTTCTGGAAGTTTGAAATTCTTTTTAACTAGTTAAGTAATTTAATTTTTGGTACTGGGTTTTGAACCCAGGGTCTTCACACTAAGTTATAACCCCCACCCCTTTTTTTATTTTTCTTTTTTTTTTTTTTTTTGGTTTTGGTTTTTCTCTGGTACCAGGAACCGAACTCACGACCTTGCGCTTGCAAGGCAGGCGCTTTTGCCGCTGAGCTAAATCCCCAGCCCCTCTTTGTTTTTTTTTTTTTTTTTTTTTGGTTATTTTTCTTTTGAGATCTATCTTGCTATGTTGGGCTGTGCTCAAACTTGCACTCCTGCCTCAGTCTCCCAGAATGTTGGGATTTTAGGCATGCACCATCACATGTAGCTTAAAATAAATTATTTAAATTTTTAAAAGTTAGGGACCAGTTATATAGCTCAGTGGCATAAGCGCCTACCTGGCAAGTGCAAGGTCATGAGTTCGAGTTCCACTACCAAGTAAATAAATAAATAAATACATTTTTAAAAGTTAGAACAGTAGTGGTAAGCTTGGAGTCTATGAGATTAGGGAAGAGTTAGGTGTAGTTGCCATTTCTCCATTGTTCTTACTTCTTTCTTACACATGCAGCTTTACTCCAGGGTGGTGCCTATCTGACCTCTGAATATATCTGTGTTCACACCTTCTGTTAGAATCCTGATTGCACCACATGCTACAGACTGATTATTTGCCCTGTGTTTATTTCTTCATCCTAAAATTATAATTTCTTCCTAGAGAGTTTTTATCTTCAACGAGGACCAAATGAGCACATAACATGATGCCAGCCACCTACCAGATCCCAAAGAAATGGAAATGATCACTATTATTAGCAGAAATACTATGAAAAATATAAATACTTAATGAACTACATTTAATGATCACTTTCAGACTCTCAGCCATTCTCTCACAGAGCTGCTGCCGAGCTGGTCTTGTTCAGATCGCATTTGCCACGTCAGGGTTTTCCTCAACCACATTTAATAACCAGTTTCCAGATCTGGATATTGGGGGCTGTAAATTTCCCTGGTGACTGTTGCCAATGACAGGGAAGGAAAGACTTGTGTAATTACCCCCTCCCCGTACTTCCACAAAACATCTGAACTCAAGTCAAGAGCAAAAATGTGGGACAATAAAATGCCAAGTTTTTAAAACACAGGAGCAATCTGACCAACCGGTATACAAAATGTGTACATGGTGAGAAAAAACAAAAGCAGGAGCAGTGCTAGCATGGCATCAGCATCCTCAGAAACACTTGGTTTGGAAGGGACCATTTCCTCTCCCCGACCCAAATGCTGCATATTCATACATGTCTAAGAAAGAAGGCTTTAAGGTGAGCTATGGGTTGGTTGGGAATCAGTATCTTTGCCTGTGACCAAAATCCATCTTGTGCCTTTCCTAATGGATTCTGTAGCATGGTTGCTTGTAAGTAGTGTCAGATTATTCAACATCCTTCAAACAAACTGGCTTCATGGAGTCTATGGAAATATCCCAAGAAGATATTAGAAATTTGGGAAATACCAACACTCCCTAACTCTACTTGGAAATGCCAGTGTAGTCTTATTGAAAGTGTTGGACTTGGGTCTCAAACTGTTATTTATGATGTTCTGATTTCTAAGGATTATAGTTTTCAGTTTACAAAAAGGGAGAAGGAGGTGGGTTGTAAGGAAGGAACTCTGTTGCCTTAGGGTTCCCTCAAAGTGTTTAAGTTTTTTTTTTTTTTTGAAAGAAGGCGATGGATAGGCATTTAAATTATCTTCTTTGTAGCATCCATGCCTTAGCAAGATATTTCCGTGGACGGCACGGATCGCATTTGGTGTTTATGAAAGGAGCTCACCACAGCGTGTAGGACCATAAGGCTGAGGAAAGACTGAGCAGCAATAGGTCAGAACTGGAATTTCTAGGGAAAGCAAACCCCAATCTCCTGTACTTCCTGAGATCATGAAGTAATAGGAGATGCATTCTTCCAAGGCCCAGATCTGGCTTTCCAAAGAAACTTAAGTTCACACTATGGCTAGTGTGAATTTTTCAAGAGTAAGCCCTCAGTGATACATGTGTCTATGTGTCAAATGTGGTGTCCTCCCACCACATTCATGGCGTAGGGCCTTATTTTCCTTCCTATGACTACAATTTCACTGAAATCTTACTTTGCCTCAAACCAGTCCAAATTTGTGACAGAATAATAAATTTTAAATCACCAAAGACTCAAGTAGGTAGAAAGGAATAAAAGTTGGCTCCAGGAAGGGTCTCCTCAAGATTGGACAAGAGAGATTATTAGAGCATTTTCTGTGCCCTGGTATTTTTAGGTCAAAGCACAGATTTCTCCTGGTTCACCTGGAAGTCTTCTCTTTCCCCCAGTACATGACTTTGGATTCTAAAGCTTTATCTACTGTTGAGTGTACCCACAAAAGACCAAAGGGCATGTGACTAAATAGTGCTCACGAGTTCGAAGGTGAGTAACTGGGTTCCAGATTTTGTATCATTTGAAAATAGTTGACGTTCATCTTTTCTCACACTTCACATGAGGGGAATTGCAAACTGCTGTCTAAAACTTTTGATTGTGCTACAGGCTATCTCTGAAGAAAAGTATACATAAACAGGGGGCTGGGGATTTAGCTCAGCGGCAAAAGCGCCTGCCTGGCAAGTGCAAGGTCATGAGTTCGGTTCCCGGTACCAGAGAAAAACCAAAAAAAAAAAAAAAACCTCAAAGCAAAAAGTATACATAAACAGGACTTCTTTGCAGAACACTTCTTTCCTTACCCTCCAAAACCGTTCTCACAGGCAGGATGGAATTTAGCCCAGCTAGGTAAAACAGATACATGTGCAGCAAGGGACAAGGAGCTGTATTTTGTTATTGTTGTTTGATTTTTTGGGGCAGTACTTTGAAAAAACCTAATGTCAGTTTGGACATTGATATTAAACCAGCCCATTCAAATCCAGCCAGGTAGAGCCATAGAAATCTTGTTTTAAAAAGTCATTTCACACCTAGGGAATATAACTGGACTTTAACACAGTGTGGTAGCTAGCCAATCAGTTTGTGCATTTGATTAGAATTCCAGAAGATAATTGCTTCATTCCCAGGTCTGTCTCTGGCTCACTATTTGACCTTGGACTAATTGCTTAATCTCTCTTGGCTTCAAAATTTCTATTTTGAAAGCGGGAATAATAATAACTTCCAACTACCTATCTCATCTGGGTACTGAGTGGATTAATGGGGTCATGTTTGTAAAGTCCTGGGAAAATTCTCAAGAGAGAAAATGTTCTACCACTTTCTGATTCTGGTTGGTAATGTTTTAGAGCTGCATTTAGTGGAGTCATTATTATAGGTGGATGTTCTCTTCTTCCTTATAACTGAGGAATGGCCCATTTCCAAAGCAGGAATTTTCATCCCTATGAAATCTCTGATCTGTTTGTTGCCCGGTAGTCTGGAACTCAGTAAACCATACTCCTCCCCTGTCCAAGAGAGTACATGGAACTCTGAGGAAGGAACTACAATTTCATGGCCATGGAGAATTACTCAGAACATTTCTGTTTCCACAGTACATAGACTGCCTGTTGAGGTCAAACAGACTTGTGGCAAACCCTGTTTCTGCTACGCCAAGCAAATTACTTGGACTTCCTGGGGTACCTTTCTGCCTGGCAAATGGCAAGTTGTCAGGAAATATTACCCACGTTAGTAATACGGGTGATATTAACTGCTCCTCTTCTTTATTACCATGAAGGATTAGGAGTATTAGTCCTTAGAGAACCAAAAGCCAACTCATCAAAGCTTGTGCTTAACCAGAACCTGGCTAAGCACAGTTCTCCATTAATAGCCTTGCTTTGTGAGCGCTCTAGATTTGGGAAAATGACAAATCAAAAGGAAACAACTTTGTGTTGTGGATTTTTGCAAATTCCCACAGTGCATTTTCCTGTCATGACTGATTTAGCCCAATCTCTTGACTTTCCAGATGCGAAAGTGCAGAGGAGCTTAGCGGAGATGACACTTACTGTGACACGCCAAGCGCTGGGCTAAACACTGTAAATGCATTCCCTTGTTTCATTGTCCCGACAGCACATGGAGGTGGACACTGTTGCTAATCCTTTTATAGAAGAGTGGACCAGCGTTCAGTGAGATGAAGTAAATAATCACACTATTTAATAGGCAAGGTAGATTCTAACCCTCATCCTGGCTCCAGAGTTTCGTTCTCCCCAGTACTGTCAGATACACAACAATGCATATCATGTATATAATTTAAAATTTTTCTAGTAGCCATATTTTTAAAAAGTGAAAGGAATCAGGATAAATGAAAACTTCTATAATTTCAACATGTAGTCAACATAGAAATTTTTAATGAGGTATTACAATTTTGTTCTATTTTTGAAACTCTGTTCGTATTTTATACTTATGGTCCACCTTAACATGAGCAAGGCTTATACTATGTGTGCAGTACACAGCCACATGTGGCTTGTGACCAGATTGTACTGGGTCTGTAACTATGGCTGCAACCATAGTGCCACTTTTAAAGACTGTACAAACTAGATTTACCAGACTGTATTTACCTGGAAAGAATCGAATAGATTTTCCATGTTCAGCAAAGGGAAGGGAAGGGGGTATTTAGGCATGCAGCAGGAGTTTTAACATGTTAATTTTTACATTTTTTCTTTTACCAAATCATTTACTCTCAAAGAAGGTCTTTTTTCTGGAACATTCTGCCTGAGCTTTTACTTTGTCATATATATGTCCTATAAAACACATTTATATAAGTTTGTGCAAATAAATAACAAATGAATGAATGAATATATTCACTACTGTGAGGAAGAAAGCCCACTTAGGCAGGGAAGACGCATAAATTCCAAAAGGACAGGACCTTTATCTAGTTTTTTCTTACATCTGTAGTCCTACCTTGCACACAGGAGACTTGCAGTATTTTTCTATGGAGTACACTGACAGATCCATAAGGAGAAACCAGTTATTTTAAATTGTATTCCCATTGGGCATAGACCATCTAGGGTCCTTCTTTCTCCTCTCTGAGAGTGTGAATTGTAAGACCCAAAGGTAACCCCTAATGGATTTAATTTATTTAAGCCATTTAATTTATGATGCCAAAGGAAATAGAATTTGAAAAACCATGGAATTCAGGCATCTACTTATGAAAGACAGTTGCTGACATTCCCGCCAATGGGTGCAAATATGTCAAAGCCACATGGCCCGTGGATGTGTCAGTCAGACGCCGTCATCCTCTGTAGTTCAGCCTCAGAGTGCCCCGCCTGTGAGAGCCTCCCCGTGTGCTCTTCTGGCTCCAGCCTCACCAGCTTATTCTCTGGGTGCTTCCGAGCTGCTACCTGCCTCCCTCTCACCCCTCGGGTCTCCTCCCACTTGGTACCATTCATACCTTAGAGTGCCCAGCCTCTGTCCTTCTCCAGGCCTGAACACACGCTCTACCTTAAGAGAATCTAGGGATGGTTCTCGGGTCGGAGGTCCTTTAGCTTCTGTGGAGCTGCTCTGAACCCTGGGAGGGGACAGAGATTTTTCCATTTAACCTAAACCTTATTTTTGTCATTTTTATTGAAATAGTCTTTTCCCTAAGATACAGAAATACTGCTATATTCTCAGAACTTCAATTTCAGGTGATAAAGCACTTCTCAAACTAATGTGAATGACAGACAGAAAGACCAGCAAAGAGGGTACGGAAGACAGGCATCAGTGGATCAGTGGACTTCAACAAGGTCTGAGGACCAGGTCTCGATTTTCTCAGCTATTCTGGGCTTCACTCACTTCTACACTGCCGTCATTTTCCAAGCTGCTTTTGTGCTGTGGTGCTCCCCACTCCCTCCCCCAGAAACTCCACATTTACAGCCAGCCAGGTTTGAAACATCAGTGGACACTTGGCTTCTCATCTCACCAGTGCAAAAAATACACAAACGGAACAAAAACACTGAGAACGTTAGCCTCATCTGTGACACATGACTCTCACCTGAGTGGGGAGTCAAGACCCTGTCCTGGGTAAGATTGTTCAGAGGGACGGGTACGGCTTCCAGGTCCAAATGATGATTCTACTTCATGAAAGGTACAGTTGCCACATAAGAATGATAGCCAGAATCAAAATGAAGAATGTCCCATTATGCTACTGCACAGCTGGCTTCAAAACAAATAAAAATAAGCAAGCTAATTTTGGCCTTGAGAACATTTTATTAAGTGCATGCAGCATGCAAATGACCTCAGTTCTGATTTACATGAGAGTTTGTCATCTAATGGACTCATCGTCTACGGTCAGAGTGGGAATCAGTCTAACACTTCTCCACCGCTCTCCTGGGAGGACTGTCTTGGCATCTTTCTTCCTTCCTAAATCCTTTCTTGATCCCTTTCTTCCATCATCCCTTCCTCTTGTGTTTTTTGTTTTTTTCTCTTTTTTGCTTTCTTTGCTCCTTTTTCCTCCTTTCTTTCTACTTTTCCCCTCATCCTTTGCCCTTAGAAATCAGAGATCTTGAATTGGAAGACTCATTTAAATTCTGCCTGTTACCTTGAGCAAGTTGCTTCGTTTACTTCTTTCAGTCTGCTTTCCTCATCACTCTCATCAGAATGAATCTGCCCCTTGGTAATACTCTGGTTGGGATAGGTGATACCATGTATGAGTGTGACTAGTGTGAGCGCTTTTGGAGAGAAATAGAGGAAATTCTATTTTCAATGAGGTCTTCAGTATTGTAAAGCAGACTGTTTGGGTTTTAAGGTCTTGCTTTCTCTAACAGAGTCCAAAGTGCCTTTCTTCTCTAAGGCTACTGTTCAGTGACCAGAAATAACGTGTCTTCTGATGATGAAAGACCCACTCTTCTATTGGACTATCTGTGGATACATTTCTAGGGTTGTCCAGCCCACACAAAACGTGATCCCTAATGTTCTAGAAACACTTTTTAGCCCTGTTCCAGAGATATTTAGCTAAGACTTTGGCCCAATGACCTTATGTAAGCAACACTAATATCCAGAATTTGTTTATAAGCATCTTGGAGACTTTCAGGTCATCCATGTGTTTGTTCTAGAGCTTGTGTGGGTATGACACTTAGTAAGTGTTCAGTGATTATCTGCTAACCAAAATGGACAAACCAACATGATCGGACACACACAATAGTAACTCAGTGAGTGAATGAATGAATCAGTACATATTTCCTCAATGCATGTTAAAACGAATGGTTGAAGATGCATAATAGGTAATCAACAAATATTTGAATGAGCAAACATTGAATGAATGAGTGAACCAGTGAATGGATGAGTGAATGAATGGCGTATCTATCCCGTGTATGTCCATTACTTTCCACATGTTTTAAACTGCTCTTTGATTTACTTTCTGTGCTATAATACAGTCCCAACAAACTGACTCCCCAAATTTATGATTTGCTTTTATGTTCTGTTGGTGAATTTTGAAAGAGATGTTGATATCCCATGGATTGAATCCCATTTTCAAACAGCCAAGAGATATTTTCCAACCCCTTTGAATTAAGCGTGCAGAAGAAGGGAGGGATGGCACTTATGTTCCGACTAATCTCTGTTATGACATATCTGCATGACTGAGGAGTGAAGGCCATTGTGGGAGGATTGTGCCTCTGGGTTGAGCGGAAGAGGGTTGGCCACAGATAGCACGTGAGTGGAGCCATCGTGTTCCTGTGCATGCTTGGTAGATATATGTACCCGCCCAAATAGGTAAAATTAATCCTTTGCCATTATTCATTTCACTTTCTTGAATTCTGTGGTATTTCCAACAAGTGACTGCTTTTCTTCTAGGTTAAGTAGAAATCTTTGCTTAAATTAAAACCACTCACTTGAAATACATTCAGCAACATGAAGATCTTTTGCCTTGAATGTGTTTTGCATATTTTTCAAAGTCAGTGAATTGTCACTTGACTTTAATAGGCACTTAAAGTTCACTGCATTGAGGATTAAAAAGAAACTTTTATCCAAAGTGAAATGATTTATTGAGATATATTTGGGAAATCATAACAGACACTAGTTCAGCATTAATGACCATTATGGCAAAGTACACAAAATTAAAAAGATTTGGGATATAGTTCTGCTATCTAGAATTAGTTTCAGACCCTTTTGAGGAGATTGTGAGTATTTGAATAGAAGAAACATTATCTTAGAATGACTCAAGTTAAAATCCAGTAATATGTGAAACTGCTATGAAAATCAGAATATCTTGAAATGTTAAGAAAAAAAGCAGTCAGCTTCCTGGTTATTTTGGGTACAGCTTGGTGTCAGAAAAGCCAACTAAATGATTCAATGGCTTGAGCTGATCCTTCTTATTTAGAAGTGTTGCTATTTTGTGGCTCTATTAAAATTTTTTTCTATCAGTAGCTTTGTTTTAGCAATTATGAATGACATCTGTTGATGGGAATGTAAATTAGTATGGCAGATAGGAAAAACAGCATGGCACTTCCTCAAAAGCTAAACATCAAACTACCATGTGAACCAGTGATCCCACTTCTAGCTATGGATCCAAAGGAAATGAAACTGGCATATCAAAGAGATAGCTGTACTCCTGTATTCTCATGTTTATTGTAGTGAAAATAGCATATGTATATACGTATGGGGCTGTGGGAGGCAACACAAGACCTAGGTGGGAGAAGCCAAAGGGAAGTGGGGGCACAATTGGAGAATTAGGAAGACATCTTCTGAGAAAGGGTCTTGTCTTTCTTCATGGGTAGATGAAGCATAGCAGTTAAATCCCTGTAATTTAGGCCCTGATTAACAAGGTCCAAATTCTTGCTTAGCAGCAATGGGCCGTGGCTAAGCTCATCCCTTTATTCACTCTTTCAGAGCATATTCTCTGTGCCAGTCATTGGCCAGTGACCGCTTTAAACAAGACAGATGAGATCCCCACCCTCCTGGAGCTTGCATTCTAGTGTAGGAAAACAAAACTGAGACAGATAGATGTGTGCAAGTTAAATAAGATCAGAATGAAAGAAGAAAAGCATACACAGTGCTGGGGTAGAGAATTACAGGAGAAGGGCAGGGGCTGCTTCAGGTGGACGAGTACAAGGGTGAGGGTGCCAGATGGGGAGGGACAGGGAAAGACACACACGGGATGACACTGAGGAGCCTGGAAGGGCAGGTAAAGTTGTAGAGACTTGAAGTGAGATGCACCGGGGGTCCCTGAAGGATTACAGGCAGAAGAAAGACAGGACCTGAGCTCGGCTGGCAGAAGCACAAGTCGAGGCTCTTTTCAGAGAGCAGAAGACTCCAAGACTAATGCCCAGCACAAGGTGAGATTCTGGGTGAGCTGTGGAATATGCTGTCACCCGTGATACAGGAACCAGGTGAGTCCTGGCTTCAAAGTAAGGCAATTAAATAAGAAAACTCTTTGACAGTTCAGTTGGAGAGGACTTGAATTGGGCGTTTCAGACATCAATTCTTGCTGCACTAAAACAACTCGTATTTATTGGAATTGTGACCGCTTTGCATCTTTTTGCCATGTAATGCATATAATAAATCTACCTTGTGACAGAGAATGAAACAAGATGATGAATATAAACAGGCTAGACAGGGTTAGCACTGGGCATGTAGTAAGAGCACAGTAAACGTTACCTGCAATTATTACTATTCATTACTCACTAGTACTTCAGCACTTATCTGTCTCATTCTCATTGAATTCTTCCACGTAGCCAAGACAGGTGATTGTATAATTGCCTGCCACATTTTTTCCTCTTCCAATGTCCCTGAAGTTGTCCTGTCCTTCTCAGACTCTTCATGTGTTTGGGGATTTTACCCAGGGGCCCAGGGACAGACATTCCTAGTGTGGTAGCTATACCATTCGTGGAGCTATCACCCTAGGCAGATGCTAAACTGAGATCTTTTGTACATTCTCACCTGTTCGACAACATTAATATGTTTGTTTCTTATCTTTACCTTGCAGGTGAGGAGATTTAGGCTCAAAAGTGACTAGAGGGTCACCCGGTGAGCAAGAGGCAGAGCTAAGATTCAGTCTCATGCCTGCTGAGCCAGGATGTCCTTTAAAACAAGAAAGGACAACCCAAACCAGAGCATCTTTTCAGGGCCTTCACAAAATACCGAAGCCTAAAAATAAGAGGGGCTTCTAAGTTAGGTCAGACCCAGCACAAGGAGAGCTGGCAATTCTTAGGGAGCCTCCTGGAGTCAACCCTGAGTCCAAAACTGTCCTCTAACCTCAAGGGACCCTTTGTCCTCCACAGAGCGGTGACTGGTGGCAGCAGAATGTGCTGGGATTACTTTGACAGTGGCCATGTGGTGTGAGGAAGCCCTCACCCCTTTCCGGCCTCTTTGTCCTGTTTAATGCTCCATCTGCGCGGCCCCTCACAAGGCCCTGCTGGTCTTGACTCTGAGGTGAAGGAGTAAACATCTTGGGGCTCTTTATTAGTTTATTTCAGAAGATGGAGCCTGTTTGTCCCTGGGGCCCGTCCCTCTTTTATGGCCTCCAGCCCTTCTTGACAAATTCTAGCGACTGGAGAGAAAACCGCTTTCTACAGCAGATCATTAAAACACCACCATAAACCCAGGGGCCATAAAACATTATTTGCCGGGCATAAAAGAAGGGTAGATTTTCCCAGAATGACAACCCAGGCCCTGCTTTCTCCTGCTGGGAAAGGCGGCACAAGGATGCAATCGTTCATAAATTCCTTATCTTGCACTCTGCGTTGTGAAATAACCCTGTTGGGAGAGGAGCCAAAAGTATTGATTTATTTGTTCCACAGACTCAAAAGCATTTTTAATGAGAGGAGCATGGCGATGCCTTGCCAGTGTGTCTTCAGATGACTCAATCGGACGCACACACCCTCCTGGATGCACAGTTTGCAAGGGGAGAGCTGGAGTTCCACTAACTGGAGCACCATCAGTCAGGAAACTTCGGATAGAGAGGCAGCCGCCTCTCCCTTCCAGCGGTCTTGTGGCTCCCCAGCCAAACCAATCAACACCCACAGTGCGACTGGTCCTTACAAACCAGCCTCGCTTCCAGGGTAGCCTGTACCGTTAACCCCCACTGAAGGCTCCGTGTGGACGGATTCCAGTTGGTTTCTCTCTCTATCATCCTCTGAAATAATTCCTTCCCTATTCACCCATTCATTCATTCAGAGCCTACTGAGCACCTCCTGTGAGGGGGACACTGTGCTGATTACTGGGGTCACAGCCTTGGGAAACACAGATGAGGTCCTGCTGACGGGGAGCTTATTGCTCCTAAGGCATCATTTCAGCACACCTGTTGTTAATATCAGCAAATAAAATTCACATTTCCTTATCTGAAGTCCTCGGGACCAGATAGGTTCATTGGAAAACTTTGAATTTTTTGGAAGTTAAAATGGCGTCAGTGAGGTCTGCAGAAGCACCCAGCAATCAAGTGTGTTCATAGTTCTTCCATGAAAAGGAAATATTCACTGCAAATGGAGCAAAGCAAAACTACAAATGGCCTTGAAAGGAGCTGAAAACCTGTTTTCGGAGCTGCTTTTTCTAGAAGAGCTGGTGTCCTTCATGGTCACGCCGGTGGATCCTTACCACTCACTAATTTCCAAGGCCCTCCTACTGCATCTCAGTGTACTCCTTCAAAGTACACTGTGTGTTTGCTGATTGTTACACGCAGGTGTTTAAGAGGACTCTGAGGTGCTGAGAGGTCCTATGACTTGTCCAGATGTCACAACTAGAAAGTGGCAGGGCAGGGACTGGAACTCGAAACTCCAGAATTGGCACTTTTCACCACTAGCCTACACCACATTCCACTGGAAGAAAGATCACAAAACACAGCACAGAGTAGGACTCCTGGGGCTGCTTCTGACACAAAAGCAACTGAACAAGAGAAGCAGGCAATTATTACCATAACTCAGAAAACAGCATTAAAAAAAAAGATTTGTAGTTGGGTAGCTCGTATTTCTGGGCTAGCTATAGATAGAGTAAATTCTCAGGCCAATGGGCTTGCTCTTTATAGAATAGGCTCCTCTCTCTGAATGCCTCTGGCACCAGGTGGCTTCTGGGCCCTGTTGGAGGTCCATCCCCAGCCAGTCACTTCCTGCCACACATGCTGCAACATGTGAGTCCTCTAGATCCACTGCCCCATGGCAAAGTTGGGGTGTTTACCCAGTGGGCGGGCGGTTGGGCTCCAATAGCCAGGGGAATCTCAGGGGGCAGCCACTGGGCAAAATAGCTGGGGGAGAGAGGGAAAACTGGAGGGATACTCCCTGGGGCGATTCATCACGCGAAATCTCTCTTTTTAGGTATCTCAGCCTCGAATGGCAGAATTGAAGCACGTGGAAAAAACTGTAAAATGCTCAAGGGTCGCTGTGTGGTCAAAGCCTAGAGAGGCTTAGAGGAAAGGAGACTCAGGAGGCTGGGGGCTGGCTGGGGGGACGGGGGGGGGGGGGGGGCGTCCCAAGGAGCTCTGAGAACCCGGGGCTTTCTGTCTTTAGGGCTCTGTGTGCTCTTGGAGAAAGAAGCAAGGCCGAGGGAGCGGGCATCCATCTTTTACATTTTGTAGGAAGCTCCAAAGGCCATTTTTGCATGGTAAAGGAGGCCAGAGGCAGGGAGGCACCCAGTGTTGGGGAGATGTGCGATCAGCTAGGACAATAAGGGACTGGAAGAAACTGCATAACGTGGGACAAAGTCGCTGGAGACTTCGCCTGCGAGCCCAGAGAGTGGTCAGCCCGGGTAGGTGGTGTGAGGGATGTGGGACAGAGCAAACTCAAACCACCACCACCCCGAGGTATCCAGGCCACGGATTTTGCCCCTTGAGGTCAAGTGCATGACGAAGGATGGCAAGAATTAAATATTCGTGTGCGTGCGAGTGTGTGTGTGTGTGTGTGTCTTCCACCTTTAACCACGGGAGGACAGGAACAACGCAGAACGAGAATTGCTCTGCAGTGAGGCACTGTTTCGGGGTGCCGGCCCTAGCGTGCTGGAAGGAGGGCACACATCCCCCACCTCGGGGCTCCGGAATCCCGCGGGCATCTGGAAGCATGTAGAAGCTCCAGAGCCCGGAACCCGGTTTGGCCGAACTTCGCAGCCTTCTCACCTGAAAGCAGCCACCTAGACCCGAGCGGCAGCAACACGGATGCGCCTAGCGGCTTTGGGTCACAGCCAGACCCTCAGTGCCGCCACCCCAACCCCTTCACCCCTGATCCTCAGGATGTGCGCACCCACCCTGTCCTCCACCCTGGGGCTTTGGTACCCTCCCCGGGGCGCAAGGATGAGAAGTCTCCCACAGGTTCCCTGTCTGGACACAGTCTCTGCGGAGCTCCAGCGGGAGCAGTTTGGGATAAGCAAGCCAAGGGGTTCGGTCCGGAAAGTTGGGGTTCAGCCTCTCGAGGTGGCTGCATTGGAAGAAGGGCAGCCAACCAGGCGGCGAGCAGGCAGCGGCTGGAGTGGACCTTTCTCTTTCAACAGATGCCTGGGGGATGGGGAGTCTGGAGAAGGAGGCCCCAAGGGGGGGTACCCCGCCTCCCAGCACCCCAGCCCGTAGTACGGCTTTAAAATCCTGCGGAGTTTGTCATAGGCCGGCCTTAGCACGCATGCGCAGAACAAAGTTGAGGTCCCCCCCCCCTCTTCCAGCTGCTTTTGGTTCTGCAACTTTAAATTTTCTTTTTTCTTTTTCTTCTCCGTTTTTTTTTTCGCCGGAGAACACTGGGGGAAAGAGGAGTCCGGAGAGAGGGAGGGAGAGGAGGCAGTTGGCCAGCAGCTGGCCAGGAGGGCCGGGGGGTGGGTGGGGGGGACGCGGTCCCCGCGGTCGGTCAGTCTGTCTGCGGGGCACAGGATCGCGTGGAAAGCTGCGGCGGGCTCCCCGGCGCCGCCCCCGCCTCCCGGAGCCGGGCACCGCGCGACCGCTGCCCAGCGAGCTCCTT
>NW_004955430.1:5274941-5325684 GCF_000276665.1 Chinchilla lanigera | reverse complement strand
CTTCCGTGCGCCCCGGCGCGGCCCAGCCTGTGCTGCCCGCCCGCGCACCTCGGCGCCCGCTCGGCTCCCGGGCCCATCTCCGCGCGGCCCCAGCTTGGGAGCCCAAGCCCGGGCGCCAGTGCCCGCTTTGGCTCCGGTTCACTGCGCCCACCCGACGCGCCCAGGAGGACTCTGCTGCCCTGCTCCCGACAGCCTCCCCCGGCTTAACCCGGCCGCTCCGCTTGGATTCCTCGGCTGCCCTCGCCGGGGTGGCGACTTCCTCCCCGCGCCCCCTCCCCCTCGCCATGAAGGTAGGTGTTCAGTGCGCCGCCAGCGCTCGCCACTTTCTTTCTTTCTTCTGGAAGTTCACCGAGTTCCCCTCACTTCTTCCTATCCCTCCATTTCTCCCACCGCGCGCGAGGCTGAACCCCAGCGTGGCTGGCGGGGACTCTTACATCTTCGCCCCCTGCCACCCCCAGCCCACCCCGCCCTGCCTCTGCCCGGGGAGACCGCCTCTCCTCACACCAGCCATTCTGCAAACCTTCTCGAGCCTGTAGGAAAAGTGGGGAAGAGCGATGGCAGAAACAGAGCGCGGTTCATGGAAGCCTTTCCTTCCACCCCGAGAGTGTAATTTACTATATATTTTCAGGAACGGGATAATGACTCAATTCAACAAATATTTATCAGGCGCCCACTGCGCGCGGGCACCCGGAGAGCGTGTGGCCGGGGCTCGGAGAGGGGTCGGAGGAATCGGTGGTCGGGAGAGCCGGCCGCGGGGCTAGGGGCCACTGACCCCAGAGCGGCGCCCTCCCCACCCCTACTCCCACCCCAGCCCCGCCGCCTGATCGAGGCCAGGTTGCAAGCCCCCCACCACCGCCAAATCTCGGAGCGATTCGGGCCCCTGTACCTTTAAGAGTGCCTGGCGGGGGGCCAGCGGGCACCCCGGCTCGGGGAGCGGGGTCGCGTTATTAGCATTATTAGCCGCCGCGGGGTGAACTCGGGCACTTTGCAGTGGCGGTGGGGGCGGGGAGCCGTGGTCCGGGCGGCTGTAATCCCGGCCGCGCCGCGGAGAGCGCGCTCGACCCCCGGAGCCGAGCCCGCCTTGTTCTTTAGAAACTCTCGGGCCTCCGCTTCGGGAGAGCGGGCGGGGGACAGTTTGTGAACTCGTGTTTGTTTTAATTGTCAGTTGTATGTTAAAGTCGAGTCACACACCCAGAGGGTCACGGAGAGTTCACTTTTACGAAAAGTTAACTTTTTTTTTCGTGCAGTATAACTTGCTGTTTTCCAAACAACCTTTACTCTTTCCGCCTTCTAAGTTTAGACCCTTATTTGCAGTTTTCCTGGTCGTTCCCATTTTCTGATTCCTGGAGAATAATATGGTTAGAATTGGAATTAAGATATTTCCTAAAAGCAAACAATCTCCCCTCTTAAGGGGGGGGGGTAAAAAGAATTCCCGCAGACCCTAGGCTGTGTTTTCCTTTCCAATCTCGGTCTCCCTCGGAGCCACTTCTCTCCCCTCTTTCTTTAAACGGTGACTTGGGCCCTGCAAGGGGACTGCAAAATGCACCTCGGCAGCCCTGCGCTGCCACCAACGTGCGAACACCGGCTGCGGGACCAGCCGGAGATTTGGTTTCTAGATGGCCTCTACCAGGCAGTTTTAAGGGGTCAAATGCTGCCGGGAGCGCTCAGTGACCTGGGGCAAGGTTGTGTGTGTGTGTGTGTGTGTGCCCCCGCGCGCGCGCGCGCGTAGGGGTAAAGGATCGGTAGTCCTCAGGTCCTGAACATATTAGCCTTGGTCTTTCTCCCCACGTGTCCGCAGGGAAGACCTTCCCTAGGAGGCCCGGCCTGGGTCCCTTGCCCTCTCCTCGCCTCGGCGGGGCCCTCCGGTGTCTGAGGGGTTTGCGCCGTGCGCGCGGAACTCCGAGCGGTACCCGCTGCCTTTTCTCCCCCGCTGTGCGGTGGCGGCTGCCCCCTGTCGGCCGTCTGGAGCTAGGACGCCGCCGAGCTCTTGCCTTGGAGCCGCGCCGCTCCTCTCTCTCCCTGCTGTGCTCCCCCGCCACCCTCTGGACCACCGAGCCTCCTCCCCTAGCAGAGCCCCTGCGGACCCCCAGAGGACGAGGGCACTGCGGCCGCTGGAAGAACAAGGGGGCTGTGGGTCGAACCCAGCAAAAGGCGCTCAGACCACCGGACGAAGGGGAGGGATGCCACCTCGTGTGGAAGTAGGAGGGACAGTGTTCTCTTAGGAGGCCCCGGGCGTGGCCTCAGTTGTCTCGGTGGTTCGCTTTGTGGCCCAGACAAGTGCCGTTTCCCTTCTTTCGGCCTTAGTTTCTCATCTAGTGAAAAGGGGAGGTGAAACATTGCTAAACTCGGGCGACTGGACTTGTTTTTAATTTCCTTTCTTCCCCCACGGACTCTGCTCACCTCTGGAAGAGTTGCGCTTTTGGAGAGTCAGATCTGTGTGACAAAGTGTAAGTGGTGTGTGTGTGTGTGTGTGTGTGTGTGTGTGTTAGTTCAAGGCGATGGGGGCAGGAAACAGGAGGACCACATCGATCATGCTTCCTCAGAGCCTGGCTGTCCCTGGATCTGCTGTCTGTTCTGAGGCCCAGGTATCAGAAGGTGGTCGTGTACCTTGCACTGATTTCGGCTCCAGGAGCAATCTCTGTCTTCTTTTGCGCGGTTCTCCCCAACCCTAACCCCACTGTGCTTGCGCGTGCGCACGTACATACACGCAGCACTGTGGACCCGCGTACTCGCGGCACGGGTGGCTCTGTCTTCCATGAGCACAGGCTCGAGGCATGGGGAGCAATGGCTCCTTTGTCTGCTACCCCCAAAGTGGACCTCTTACCAGCCTTGGCCGGCCCTTTCTTTATCCCTTTGGCTTCTCTCTGCTTTCCTGGGGGCGTCCCACGTTTTCCGCTGCCATGCCCGCGCACCCTCACAAACTTCTCCATCTCTTCCCCCTGCTTCAGGAAGAGGTCAGACTGATGGAAACAGTCTCCCCCGCCCTCTACCAAGAGCGGAGATTTTTCTTGGGGCTGCCCATCCTTTTTGTCCCCAAGATCCCTGGCCGCTTAGCTGGCGTCCCTCCTCATTTCCATCTCCCGCCTTGGGCTCGGGATGTAGACTCTAGAACAGGGATGCCCAGACCGAGGGAGGCAGAACCGGTGACCAGGTTCCGAGGGTTCGCTTAGCCTTTTGCTCATTTCTCTAGAGGGACTGCCCGTGTGTGGGGTGCTGCACGGGCTTTCCCGAGTCCCAGCACATCCTCTACTTACCTTTCCTCGGCAGATGTCCCTTCCCATCACCCCTATCACCCAGGCCCACGCTGCAGCTGACACCTTTAATCCCAGGGGAAGGCGACGGGGGAGCCTAAAGCGGGGAGGCACGGCTTGGAGCTGGTCTAGGTTGGAGACCAGGGCGCCCAAATGCCCTCCTTCTCCTCAGCCCAGCCCTGCGCTGAGCTGCTCCGATGCCCCCTGCCCTCCTCTTCGGAGCATGCGAGTAACAGATTCGCAGGGGCCTTACGGAGTGGACTCCTTGGGCCCTTGTTTGAAAACATTTCCTTCTTTCTCGGGAGACGCAGCTTCTGCCCAGAACTTTTGTTTTACCCCTGGTGTGACAGCCTCCCGAGAGGTCTCGTTTCATACCGTCTTTTCGGATCAGATCTCTTGGTAAACAGATGGGGATGTTACACCCCGCAGCGTGGATGTATTTATTACCGACTTCGCTGTGGGCTTTTCGAGTCTCTCAAACTCCTGAGGCCTTTTCTGGGTTGCAGCGGGATTGGAGCGGGAAGAAGGCCAAGGTGTTTCCGGGCAAGCGCGCGAGGTTAAGTGGAGACGCCACTCGCGGGGCTCTCCCGCCGGGTGCCACTGGGGCCCCCCACCCGTACCCTGGAGCTGGGGAGACTCAATTCTCGGAAACCCCGGACGACTCGACTCCCAGCTGGGCCCGGTTCTGAGGAATAGCGGACTCCCCCCAGGAGCGTCCAGCCGAGCGAGGGTTCGGTTTGTGTGGCTTCGGCTCTAACAAAGAGATCCGCTGTAATCCTCCGGATCTGTTATCAATTTCGTCGCTGCCCCGGCCCCGCCCCGCGCCCCGCCCGCAGCAAAGCACAGAAAGTGCCCACAGTCGGCCACGATCTAGGCCACCGACGCGTAAGCACGTCGGAACCCGAGTGTCGGTGCACGCCTGTGAGTGTGTAAATGTGCAAGAGGGTGTGTGTGCCTGCGTGCGCGTGAGGCTTCGGCCGCCGTTGGGGAGAGTCGACGACGACTTCGCAGCCCGGCTACGCGAGGCAGACCTCGCTGCCCACCCCCGCCCCTGGAAGAAACTTGACACTCCGGGCGGGGGTGGGGAGCGAGCCTGAGCCCTCTCTCTCCTGGGCTGGGGAAACCCCAGATTCCCATTCTCCGGGATGCGCCCCTAGCTCTGCGGTGCTTTGCAGACGGCGGGGCCCGGGCGTGCCGCCCCGCTTGGCTGGCGCGGAGGACCTCATAAACGTGGCCTCTCCGAGAGGCCCGAAGGTGTCCTGGCCCAAGAGGCGAGCGCCAGGGCTCCGCAGCATTTCCGCGGCGGCCTGGGACCCTCGATCCCTTACGGCGCAGGTTCCAGGCCGGGCCCTTCCGCCGCCTGGAGGAGGCTCGCCTTCCTTCCTTTCCAGAGGAGGGGTCTCCCTCGGGGCTGCGGGTGGTGCCGCGCCACGCCCGCGCCGCAGTTACACTTACCGAGATCTGAAAGGGGATGTTGGAAACCCGCTCTTCCCACCCGCTCTCGCCTCCCCGGTCGCCTCCTGCAGGTGGAGAAGTCACCAGTGGGGAGGAACGGCACGGAAGCTTCCAAGGCCGGCTCCTGGCCCTGGACTTCTCCACGCGGGGACCCTTTGCCGCCGGCCCCCTGTGCGCCGCGTTCCAGGGGCGCAGCTGCGGCTCCCCGGCCAGCGCATCTCTGGCTCCGTCGGGAAACTCATCCTCATCTCGCCTGCGCCCCTGTCTTTCGGAACTGACCCAGCAGGGTCCGAGCCGGACCGGAGAGGCGAGGCCGGAGGCGGGGTGGCAGTGTTCCAAGGCCCGGCTCGCAGCGCCGCGATCGCACGGTGGCCGACAACTCCAGACCAGGACCGGGAGAAAATCGAGTGCTTTGGGGCTTCCCGTCAGGGAAGGAGTTCCGCGGCAGCTGCCCAGCGTGGGGACCAGAGAGAGTGAAAGCTCAGCATCTGGGGGGAGGTTGTGGGAAGCGCAGAGAGAGGATTTCCTCCTACGGCGGACCCAGGCCCCCCCTTCTTTCCTTGGGGCTCCATCCCTTCTCGGGCCGTCGGAGGAGGAGGCCGCAGACAGGAGGGGGGCACTCTTTTCCGGTTTCCTTGGTTGGGAGAACAGACCTCTTTTCCCGTTATCCCCAGGCCCCCCCACTCCTCCCCACCCCAATCTGGCTGAAGAGTGTCCTAAAGGAAACCAGGGCTGCTCTAACCCCATCTGGAAGTGGCTTCCCCAACATCGGCCTGTAAACTGATTGTGAAACATACGATGTTAATTCGGAGCTGCATTTCCCAGCTGGGCACTGGCGCGCACGTCCCCCGGGCCTCGCCCCCCACCCCCTGCCCTGCCCTCCCTGTCCTGCCCCCACCCCCACCCGCGCGGCCACCCCGCCTCCTCCGCTGCCGCCGGCGCGCTCCACTCGCCTTCGCGCTCCTCTCGCCCTTGGAATTAATTCTGGCTCCACTTGTTGCCTGGCCCAGGTCGGGGAGAGGACGAGGGTGGCGGCGGGTTCCCGGAGTGAATGACTGGGGAGGGACCGAGTGCAGCGAGGGGGTACGGGACGCCAGCAAGCAGGAAGGAGGCAGCGCCTGGCACCGGGGCTTTGACTCAACGGCACTGAGACATGTTTGTAATCGCTGGCGCGCCCCGCGCACAGGATCCCAGCGAAATCAGATTTCCTGGTGAGGTTGCGTGGGTGGATTAATTTGGAAAAAGCAACTGCCTATATCTTGCCATCAAAAAACTCACGGAGGAGAAGTGCAGTCAATCAACAGTAAACTTAAGAGACCCCGGATGCTTCCGTTGTTTAAACTTGTATGCTTGAAAATAATCTGAGAGGCAATAAACATCTGCTCCTTTCTTCCCTCTCCAGAAGCCCATTGGAATATTAAGCCCAGGAGTGGCTTTGGGAACGGCTGGAAGTGCAATGTCTTCCAAATTCTTCCTAATGGCTTTGGCCATATTTTTCTCCTTTGCCCAGGTTGTAATAGAAGCCAATTCTTGGTGGTAAGTTCATTCTATGTGCGTGTTCTTTTTTTAAAGAGTCTTTTGTACGGTGCCGCAATATTCAAAAGTGGAGAGTGAGTTTGGGTGCATTTATCTAATACGTATGTGTATAGCGTATTTATTTTATCTATGCCTGTTTGAAGTCAGGATTTTCTTTTAACTTTCTAATATTGTAAAGCGTATCTTCAGGGCCGTAGGGAATCGGAACCTGTAGATCTAGACCTTTTTTCTATGAGGCCCTGGTTCAGGCGTGTGCTTATAGTACATCATGTCATAAAAGGGAACAGAAATTCGCTTCTCTAATAATTGTAAGCTTGTCTATCACATTTACTTTTTGCCACCTCTAGATAGTAAAAGTGAGTTTGACCTTTTCTTTTCTGACACTGGAGGTTATTAACCTACAGAGTCTGAAGTAGCAGTCATAGGAAGAGAGCTCAGCTCCAAGTGGAGAAGTGTTTGGGCTTGAAATGTAATCAAAAGGTGGTGAATCTGACATAGTCAAATGTCCCTAACTGGGGCTTCTTTCTGGAAGGGCCTTGTAGATGCACTGCAGAATATCCAGAGGATTATTTCTGATGGCGTTCTGGGTATTTTTCCCTTGTAAATGAGCAGCATTTTTCTGCCTGTCAAACATGACTTCTGTTCACAGGATGCCCCATCTTGGGTCCTTCACAATCACATAAGGAGCCTTTTTAACGTGTGTAGAAACTCAGTGAGTTTTCTCCACCCTCTGTCCTCATCCCTCTGTCCTTGCTGGCTTCTCATGTCTAGCTGTGCCTACTTTCAGCGTTCGTGTTTTCAGTGCAGATCAATCCAATCTGTGGGGCAAAGTGAGTCCCTTTCTCTAATGTCAACAGCTGGTCCCCCAAAACCACCATTTCCCCCGTTTCTGAGTGGATGTTGGAATATTGTTCAGGTATATGAAAGCCAGGGGCAAGGAAGGGAGGGAAAATGCTGAGCAGCCAGATGTGGATGAGGGCTACACAATACCTCCGTTTTCTGAGTGGAGTTTAAACAGAGGAGTTTTATAAGCCCTTCTCATACTTTGTCATGAGGACAAGCCGGAGAGAAAAAGCATCTGTGTGCTTGAAACTATGTATTGCTGACATGCTTTCAGGGGGCCTACCTCAAGAGCTCATGTAAATCTTGAATGCACATCTGCCCCCCTTTGCAGGTCGCTAGGTATGAATAACCCTGTTCAGATGTCAGAAGTATATATCATAGGCGCGCAGCCTCTCTGCAGCCAACTGGCAGGACTTTCTCAAGGACAGAAGAAACTGTGCCACTTGTATCAGGACCACATGCAGTACATCGGAGAAGGCGCGAAGACTGGCATCAAAGAGTGCCAGTATCAATTCCGACATCGGCGGTGGAACTGCAGCACTGTGGATAACACCTCTGTCTTTGGCAGGGTTATGCAAATAGGTAGGAAGCCACTTACAAATCTATGGATATTTTTTTTTTTCCTAGAAAAAAGTGTTTAGTGTTTGCTTGCATGTTTGATGGATAAGGGACCTTCCAGCCTGGGTGATGGGTTGGGAATTTTTGTCATTATAGGGAACAGTATTAATTCTGGTCCCCACGTGTGATTGTAAGGGTTGGGCTTTTTAAACCAAATCAGGAGGAGCATCACCGACACTTTAATTTTTCTGAGCACTTACTTTTCCTCAAATGTATTTTGTTTAAAGTAGTAGCCGAATACTTATTTTGGTTTCTCAACAGTAGATGTGCAAAGCTGAGTCATTTTGATCCTTTAAGGCTTAAACTCTGACTTATAAATTTCTTATGCTACAATTCAAATAAGCCAAGCATCCAGCTAAAAATTGTCATCTTTCAGAATGCTGGATATGTTGGCAGTGAGCAAGATTTTAATTTTCTTAATATAGATACTTCCTGAGGCTGAAATTTTATATATATCAAAAGCTTTATTTTTAGTCCCAGAAAAATTTTAATTAGACATGATCTAATTTCTGTATGTGATTTTGACAATTGACAGAAAAACATATTCTTGAGCTCTCAACCTAGCAACTTAAAAAAAGATTTTAAATGTACTGCTCACAGTCTGAGATTTAATTTTAAATATGTTGTTGGACTTGTTATTACATTCAGGGAGGAGATAGCATTTAAATTACTGGGCTAAAGGCAAAAATTGAAAAAAAACTCCATTAGCCTCTGGTTTGGTTGCATAGTTTAGGATTCTATCCGACAGATGCAGTCCTATATGTGTTTTCCAGTGTGAATATTTCAGGCCTCTTTACTTTTATGCAAACAAGTCCTTGTAATTAATATGGCTGTAGTCATACTACAATGAGAAATAATTTATCAAAGCAATTAACTGTTTATATTGATTGAAGGTAAAAAATTGGCCTAGTATCCATCACAGATGGATAAAATACTTTTTCTAAAAAACACTGAAAAGTGCATTCATTGAGAACAAGAAAGAGTTGTCAGTGGACGTCTGAGCCAAGGGGCTTCATAAACTAAACTAATTCAGGATTTGAAGCCGTTCCTCTAACTGAATGGGAAAATGGCCTGTGGCCCCAGCCTGCAAGTTTCCTAGAGCTTTGTCCTTTCTGTTAATGATTAAAATGTGCTAATGTATATAGTGGGGTCGGCTGGAGGAGCCAAGCTTCAGCAGCACAGGACGTCCCTGCATATGGATTGTCTGCCTTCTCTGGTTAACACGGGTGGTGGTGGAGACTTAATCCTCCTACATTCTGACATTGTTGCAGAGCTAAAGACTTTTTAAGAGCTCTGTTGGGATGGCTGGTTAGCTTTTCCCCCTTCTCCTACACCCTTCCTCAAATATGTGCCTCTCATACTGTGGGGCCACTCTTTTACATGGACACACGTTAGAAAAAGCATACACCTCTGACGTTAACCAGAAGGAAAAGAGCAGTTGGAGCTGTTTCTCTGTGCAGTCCCTCAAACACAGCTTTGATTTAACATCTTCTTCTCATCTTCATGCATGGCCTGTTTAGGGTCAAAATGTTCAGAATAAGCTATCATTTGCTAAATGAACTTGAGTTCTGCTGGAGATTTATTTTAAATGCGGTCCAAGATTCAAAGAGCCTGTTTTCCCAGCAAGATTCTTATGCAAAGGCCTGTATTTAATTGTCCCTGGAAAGTACACTTGGCCTGGGTTAGGTGGCACTTCCGTCTGTGCTGATGGGATGTGGATAGGAGGGTGCCCCTGACAGCCTCTGAGGGGCCTCCTGGAAGTTTGGGGTGAGTCAGCTGCTGTCCTGGGAGCAGGAGAACCAGACCAAAGGCCTGCGAGGACCTGGTGTCTAGATGCAAAAACTGCTGCTGGGTGGCTTGTGATGGGACACTGAGGAGGTCTCTTTTTCTTATTTGGAAGAAGAGCTGGAGAGCAGGAAAACTAGGTTTTTATAGGAGAGGAACAAAGACCCAACTCCAATAGTGAGTGGGAAACTCCTCCACTTTGGGGAATATTTGAAGAGAATGAGCTAAGGGACAATTTTAAACGCTTTTGGTACCCAAAGGTGTGTATGTGCCCACCCCAAGCACATAGTACCCCCGAGATACTGAGAGTAATTCTTTTCTGTCAGAATCTGACCCTGCCAGGGGCCAGGGTCTGAGAAACTCAGCTGGCACCTCCGGCCCCCTCCTCAACTCATTTTTCCAAGGTGCCAGTTGCCTCGGAAGCACCATGCACAATTGTCTCGTGAGGGGCCTGCTCTTCGTTTTGGAAACTTCCTCATTTTTCATCATGCTACCCTTTCCTCCTAGCTTTTGTGCCTGGCTTGTCTTTGTTTCCACACTGTGAAAAGATGTCGGGAAGGCGCCATTTTTAAGGGGCTTGAGGAGCCAAGTAAATGTAGATTTACACAGAGGAAACCTAAGTGAATCAGTGGTCTCCCAGCTGAGATGACTGTATCCACAGGCTGGTAGCCAGAGAGCACTTCTCAAACTGACGTCTTTTTGCTTCAGTAACCAATTAGCTTAGAAATTTCTACCGAGTTTGTGTTCTGCAGCAAAAAGGGAAATGCTCCATATAGACTTAGGAAAGAAGCAGCATTATCTGTGTTTTGTATGAAAGCCCTTTTATGCCCTGTGTACTCAAAGGACAGTGTCTTATTTCCCTGTGTCCTCAGAGGATCATTTTATCTCCTCTTTTTCTAGCCACAACCTCTTTATTCTACAGGTCTCCTGTCTAGGGCCACTGCATGTTCTGGGTTATCAGTGTTAATCCTCAGATAACTCCCTAGGCTCTTTCTGCTCTCCTCATTTGTTTCCATTCTCCTGACTCTCTAATTTGAGCTAGATAAATGGAATGCCCCGAAGGAACTTTCTGGATCCTCCTGCCAACCACCAGTGTACTCCTCAAGTTAGTCATTTTTAAAATGCGCGGTGGAGAGGGTCTGTGGTGAGTCAGAACCATTGTCACTGCAGGAAGGGAGGCATAACAGAGGGCCAGACTAAGGTGTAGGCCAGAGGGGTCCACAGAAAGAGTGGTCTGCTGGGTCCTTAGCATGGCCACCTTCCTATACAACAAGCCTTGGGTCTGGGGCCAGTCCCGTTGTCAGCCATCTTTGTGCGCCGCCACCCCCCCTCCCCCGCATTGTTAAGCTTTCAAAGCAAGTTGAGGAGAAACCTATTTCAGTATAGGGATTTCAGTGCAGAAAGGACCTTTCTTGTAGGCATTTATTTCAATGCCCTTATTTTACAGTTGAGGAAATTGAGGGTCTCCTTATTCCACCCCCAGGCTCAGCTTCAGCTGGCTATTAACCCCTTCTCTCTCATAGGACAACCTCTTTTTACTAAGTGGCTTCTTATTACATGTAGCGGAGCTCTTCATGCAAGTGGAATTTAAGGTGGTTTCTGATGATCCCCTGCATTATCCTCCTTACAAATAGGGCTCCCATAACTGCGTTGCAGGGTATTCTTTGCCAATATTGGGGAAGGAGAAAAAACTCTTCCCCCTTTCCCTAGATTGTTTTTTTTTCCCTCCTTCTTGGTATCATTTTAATACTTTGAGGCAAAGCCTGCGGGTCAGGGTGGGGCGGAGGAGCAAGGCGATGGCAGAAGTGGCATTAAAGACCAGCGGGCTGTTTGAAGGGTGGACACTCATATTCTTGCATGAGAAGTACCCGTCTAGTCAGCTCGGGATTTAAGGAAAAGCACATTTCTTTAGGCCTCTCTGTGAACAGGTTAGAACTGTCCCAAGGGAGAGGAAAGGGCCTGTGCCTGATGGGAGAGGAAGGAGAGGTTACAACAGCCAAAGGAGGAGGGTGTGCCAGGCCAAAACGAGCGTGGCCAGCAGCAGCGTGGTCACGGGCAGTGTCTGGCTTAGATTGCAATCCTAAGCCTTTCACAGGCTCTAAGCCTAGAAAATTCAAGGCTCCTCCTGCTCAGGATGAAAATAATATCAATTCTAAGAATAAGAGTAAAGACATCTACCCTGATTCAATGACTTCTTTCATGTGCATTTTTGGATATCAGTTTTTAATATCTTTAAAAGAACTGTAGAGAAAATCAGTCCAGCACTGCTAGAGACCTGCCTTAGGCTCAGAAATGTCAGGGGAAGACACTAAGTATCTGCTTCTTTGTGCTTAATTGCTCCATGTGGCTTCTGGCAAGGTGGGCCCAGAGCCTGGGTGTAGGTGAGGGACAGGGCCCATCAGGAGCGGCCAGCTTGAGCTTTCTCTCTGCCTGCCCTCCTTCCTGTAGGGGCTGCAGTGTGCTGGGGCTCGCCCTGCCCCGCTGCCTTAGGAGGGCCCAGGCACACCCCAGGAAGGTGTGCGCTAGGGCTTCCTCTGCCTTCCCCAGCGAGGTGCAGAGCTGGCCTGCCAGGGGCTCGCCCTGCCCACCAGCAGGGCCTGGGGCTGCACGGCAAGCGTTGGGCCAGGGGTCCTCCCAGCGCCCCTTCCTCAGTCTCCTCCCTTGGATGCAAACCTGGAGTGCCAGGGGCTCACCCTGCACTGGCTCCGCGGGGCGGGCCCGGGGCTGGTGTGTGTGGACTCGCCCGCACCCCCAGCAGGCGGATGACCCCGCGTCTCCGCCCGCAGGCAGCCGCGAGACCGCCTTCACCTACGCGGTGAGCGCCGCGGGGGTGGTGAACGCCATGAGCCGCGCGTGCCGCGAGGGCGAGCTGTCCACCTGCGGCTGCAGCCGCGCCGCGCGCCCCAAGGACCTGCCGCGGGACTGGCTGTGGGGCGGCTGCGGCGACAACATCGACTACGGCTACCGCTTCGCCAAGGAGTTCGTAGACGCGCGCGAGCGGGAGCGCATCCACGCCAAGGGCTCCTACGAGAGCGCGCGCATCCTCATGAACCTGCACAACAACGAGGCGGGCCGCAGGGTGAGTGCCGCCCTTCCCCGCCCCAAAGCCCCGGTCCTAGCCTCTCCCTGACTTCCGCCGCCCCTCCTGCCTCTCCTCCCTCTCGTCCTTTTCCTTTCCCTGCTTTAAAAAATATTCCTCCGCCGCCTGTTTCAGCCGCTTCCTCTCCCTTCCCTTCCTTCTTTTCCCTCTTCTCTTCCTCCTTCCCTCCCTTTCCTCCGATCTCTCTCCTCTGGCTGCCCCATCTCTTCCCAGGGTCCTCTGGAGGGCGTGCACGCCCAGGAAGCGCCCCGGACCTGAGCCGTCCTCCTGCAGCCCGGCCTAGGTGCCTGGGACAGGTCCTTCCTTGGCTTTTTAGCCTGCCCTAGTGCAGTTGGCTAATAGAGCCCAGAAATACAAACAGCAATGCTAGCAACTCTCTCCTTTTCTGTGGAACGTGTTTTTTTAGTGTGTGGGGGTCCCAATTTGTGAGAGAATTAATCTTCCTCCTAATAGGGGCCCTGCTGAGAAGGGCTTCACCCCAGCTTTGGGCCCCCTCTCTCTTTTTCTCTCCCTTTTTCTCTTTGCCCTCCAGATATCATTAGGTCTGACAGATTGAGGATTTTAAAAAGGGATTTTCTAAGAAAACAACAGCATTTTTACCAGCGAGGAATTTTGTAGGCCTGAGCATCAGGCCAGGGGTCTCAGGAGAAGAGACAGCCACAGCAGCACCCATAGAGGACAGTGCCCAGCCCTGTGGAGTCTCCTGGGTCCCCTCTTTCCTTCCCTGGGCGGGGATATGAAAAGTCACTCCACAGTAGTTAAAAAGACCCCCCCTTTTCCCCCTACGGTTCAACACATGGCATTTTATGGCTGCTTTAAAATGAAGGGGTGAAAACTTAACTTTGGCAGCACTGAAAACCAGGGAGATTATTTTTTCACAGAACCCAAGGTAGGTGCCAGGAATTTTCTGGTCAGGGATTTGACTCTTCTGTATTTTGGGGTGAGGGAAAAAGAAAGATAATCACAGAGTAGACCATAAAGGATTAGAAAGAGCCATGGGCCTTTCGGTCCTGTACCGTCATTTCAAAGATTGGGAAACTGAGGCTAAGTGACCTCCTTCATGTCTGTGGAAGAAAGTTAATGGATTGAAATATAAACCTGGGGTCCCTTGCTTACACTCACGCTACGCAGACTGGCGGTGAAGAGGTAGAGGTTTTGGAATGAGGGAAAAGTGGGTTGAAATCCGCTTCTCTGTGTTCCTGTGGGTTTCTGGGCCCCCGTTTCCGCATTTCCACGTGTCAGTGACCATGACAGGAACTGTCAGTTAGGGTCACAGTGAGGACCGAGTGAGCTCATGGAGAGATCTGAACCATTCAAAGTTGCCAATACTCTACCATATCTAACCTACAAAATAATATTTGAAGCAAACTAAGGTCTTGGTTTAGTGTTGGTCAGTAGTAAGCGGGTGATAAATGATAATTATTAAACATTTTGAAGTAGAGGATGTAGAAGAGTCACAGACTGGGTGGTTAATTCCACCTGACGAATCTGCCCCTCAGATTTGCTGTGAAACACGTGAGGGTGTCAGGGAGGTATCAAACTGCAAAGTTTCACTTGCGCTACCACGAGGGCTCAGATAATGGCTGCGGAGGAGCTGTGGCTCCTCTTTTACCAGGTTCCTCCTGCTGTGGCACTTGCAGCGTGGATTAACTCTCTGGATGGTGGCTGTCACTGGGCCGGTGGTGGGGGTCAGTGGCCAGACCCAGGCTCTCTGGAAACCTATAAGAGCTGGCTCCCACGCTGGCCAGTGACACGGGTCTCCAGGACAGAGGCGTGCTGACTCTGGGCCGCTTCCAGGGTTGTGTCCACAGCCCTGTTTTCAGTACTCATTGGTACTTAACACTTCTGGGCCTAACAAATCCTCAGGGGCCTGATGACCAAGGAGAGTGGGTGAAGGGACTCTCAGTGGTGAGAGAGGACTTAGGCGAATTCGGAAAGCACTCCTGATATTATCAGTTCTCTTAATATCTGCATTGGAGCAGTGAGCTGAGTGTGGACCCCAGAGGCTGAGGTTACGTAGAAGACAGCTTTTCTCTGGGACGGTGGGGGCAGGGGTGGGAAGTGGGCCCTTTGCCAGGAAATCATATTAGAATTTCTTCAGGGCATTAGCTTTTTATTTTCCTCAAAGGGGAGCAAAGGTTAAATATGTTTGCAGAACCTTCCTCAGACTAGCCGAGAACATGAAAGTCTTTATGCCAAAAGAGTACAGTTTGGCTTCTTTGAAAAGAAAGCCCTTATGAATCCCTGGAGGAAGAAGGTAACTGTTTGGGTGGATGCGGCCTCCAGGTTCCTGACAGGTCCTGGCCGGCACACCCGCCCCACGCGAACTCTGGGAGGTTGCTGGCAGAGGGAGCTGTGGGCAGCAGGAACTATAAATAGGCAACCGCTACCTCCCAGACTGCTGGGCCCAGTGCTACAGGGCAAGACCCACAGGCACTGCTACCAGGAGGCTGCTGCTACTGGGCAGCGACCCAGACACTATGCCCCCATCACCCTGGAGAAAGACCAGGCTTACCGAGTGTGCCTTTGTGCCAAGCACTTCCCATGCCTCCCCTCATTTCATCCTTCTAATGAGGCTGAGAGGTTGGTACCTCACGGTCTCCTTTACAGAGGAAAATGCAAGCTCAGGAAAATGCAGCCAATTCTCTAAGATCAAGGACAGGGGCCGGAGCAGATCCATATCTGCTGGTTCCAGGGCAGGTGCTCTTACAAAGGAGGCCGTCAGCAAAGCAGGGACTATGCAGGATGCAGAAGTGAGGGCCCCACATGCTAGCTGCATGTCTTGTGCAGGCCGCCTGCCCTGTTTGTGTCACTGTACTGTCTTCCAGTCTAGCCCGCATCACAAAACTGCTGGAATAATTCAGTGAGAGCAAGCGTGAAATGGTCTTATCCCAACATCTAGCACACAGCCATAACAGTAGGAGTGGAGAAAGATTTGAACCCTCATCTCGCTGGGAAGGGGACCCCCTTCCCAGCTCTACATTTACCAGCTGGGTACCCAGGGGCAAGGCACTGAGCATGGGCTTAGAGACCAAGTACCTGGGTTCAAATCCTGGTACCCCGCTTTGCAGTGGTTAGAGTAGGAACCCATCTCTCCGGGCCTCACTTTTCTGTCTGTGAAATGGGGGTGACAATAGCATGACCTTCACCGTCTGACCACAGAAAAGGAAATGGGAGCAATACGGAGGATGCACGCTCATGTGTTTCTGCTAATGCCTCCCTGCAGAAGAAGAGGCAGCCGGAATGTTTTATTTTCCTCCTGTCCCCATCTAAAAACTGCATAGTGGTTGATGATATAATAATGAGTGGCTAAAATATTTATTTTGCAGCACTTTTAAAAGAAGGCAGTACAAGACTTCTGGTAGTGGGGAGTGAAATAAAAGAGCCCCTTATTCAGCCGGGACCATGTCTCCACGGAGGCGGTGCACAGGAGCTTTGTTAACTGTAGCCCACGCCTGCACCTTGCGTCCTCCTTGGGTTTGCCTACTGACTGTCTGTTTCCCTGCAGACGGTGTACAATCTAGCCGACGTGGCCTGCAAATGCCACGGGGTGTCCGGCTCCTGCAGCCTCAAGACGTGCTGGCTGCAGCTGGCGGACTTCCGCAAGGTGGGCGACGCGCTCAAGGAGAAGTACGACAGCGCCGCAGCCATGCGGCTCAATAGCCGGGGCAAGCTGGTGCAGGTCAACAGCCGCTTCAACTCGCCCACCACGCAGGACCTGGTCTACATCGACCCCAGCCCTGACTACTGCGTGCGGAACGAGAGCACGGGCTCCCTGGGCACACAGGGCCGCCTGTGCAACAAGACATCGGAGGGCATGGACGGCTGCGAGCTCATGTGCTGCGGCCGCGGGTACGACCAGTTCAAGACGGTGCAGACTGAGCGCTGCCACTGCAAATTTCACTGGTGCTGCTACGTCAAGTGCAAGAAATGCACTGAGATTGTGGACCAGTTCGTGTGCAAATAGTGGCTGCCTGCCTGTCACCCAGCCCCGCGCCCAGGACCCACTTATTTATAGAAAGTACAGTGATTCTGGTTCTTCTTTCTAAAAATATTTTTTATTTTTCCTCAAGAACTGCAACCGGAACCATATTTTTTTTTCCTGTTACCATCTAAGAACTCTGTGGTTTATTATTAATATTATAATTATTATTTGGCAATAATGGGGGTGGGAGCCAAGAAAAATATTTATTTTGTGGATCTTTGAGAACGTAATAATACAAGGCTTCTTCTGATAGTACAGGAAGAGAGGGAAATAACGTGTACCCTAACCTAGCTGTGTGGATGTAGTACACATCCGGAAGGTAAAGGTAGTACATATTTTTCTTAGCTATGGAGTCATCTGGGGTGGATAGGGTCCAGCTGGAGCAGAGAGGTACAAATGTGTGCATGATTCAGCTTCTGTGACTAAAATGAATTGTAAATGCTCTGGGGCAAGATAAAAGGTCTGGAGAAAATAACACAAACACACAGAAAATGAGAGCGACCCAGTTTCCTAGGGGTTGTCAGCCTGTGTTTCATATTTTCAGGGTTCTGATTTAAAATATAAGAGCAAGCATCTCCAATCTTCAAAGAAAAACAGGTGTAGCACGTGTCGTGTTCTTCTCAAATATCCCACCTGCAGATTATCTCTGTTCTAACAGCTTATGAAGCTTGGAGAGCAGTTAAGTAAAAAGTTGGGGCAGCAGAAAAGTCTCCAAAAGTTAGAAAGCTTGAAATCTTCTAGGTGGGGATTTGAAGGTGTTACCCCGAAATGATTCTGGATACCCGACTTTCGTTTGGGCAGGATGTGTTGAGTTGAACATGCAGAGCAGTCAGTGTCTTGTCCTTGTCTGAGAGACAGAACTTGGTTGAGAAATGCTAATGGAAATAATACCTGAGTTCTGCTCACAGATCTTCAGCCTAAACATCAGGATGATTTCATGCAGAGCAGAAAAACCCAACTGAGGAAAAAACGTGAAACCCACCTTCCTACCTGACCCCAAGCCCTCTCTGGTCTCTCTGTGCCATGATGTGATGCTGGCCATGCTTCCAAATGGCAGCTCCGCTGGGTCCCCTTTGATTGTAGGACAGGAGATGAAGCACGAGGAGTTCCGGAAAATAGCTTGCTACTTAGGGATTTTTTCCTAAAGCTTTTGCTTTGAGGCACAGTAACTTCTTATGGTTTGATGACATTACTTAGCTAACAGAGTCCACAGAGGTGTCACCGTGTTCCACTGTTAGAATCCTGTGTTTAAACTATCCATCCACTCGTGCTTTTCCTATTACACTGCAGGTGCACCCTAACTGTTCCTGATGTACTCGAACAGTTGCCTTTACAGGGGAGCGATGTGGTTTAATGGTGCCTGATATCTCGTCTTTTGTACATATCATATATATATATATATATATATACATATATAAATATAAATATAATTATATCTCAGTGCAGCCAGGATTTATATTTACAGTTTACTGTGGGCTTCTTTCTGTCTGGAGCATTGTTGTCCTTCACTGCAGTCCTGTCAGGATCTTTCCAAATGTGTTTCGAGTCTTGTGTTTGGCCTGCGGCCCTGCTGGGATCATACCCTGAGCGCCAGGAAACTTGTTTCTGAGGGAGCTCGGCAGTCTGATTCGCTGATGTGCATGTTGGTTTGAAGATTGCTTTTCTCTGTCCTGCGCACACCCTCCCCTCCAGCTTCCCTTTCTGTATTCTCTGTGGAGAGGGCATTATTTGTTTGTCACACACATGGACATTAATAGATACAACCTAGAAGCATCTTGCTTTGCTTAGTGCATTCCACAGAGTGGAAACAGGTGCCTGGTGGATCTGGTGGAACTTGTTCAAGTCTCTGAGGAGGAGCCAGCTCACTGAATAGATAGCTAGTTTAACAATTTTTTAAAACAAGGACACCTCTTTCCCCAAAGCGCTGTCAAATGTGTTCTTATCTCAGATGGTCGTTGTTTTTAGGGTTTGCAAGAACGCAGATCTCCTGTATCCTTCCTGGGCGTGGTGGGCTTCACATCACCTCAGCCACGTAGCTCTTAATTTATTGCACAAGGATGTTCACTTCCCCTCCGTTGCAGTGAATTGCAAGTAAAAGATCTTGAAATTAAAAAGCACTATTGAGTTTAAAATGTCACTTTTTTGGTTTTTATTCTACAAAAACCATGAAGTACTTTTTTTATTTGCTAAATCAGATTGTGTTCCTTTTTAGTGATTCATGTTTATGAACAGAGTTGAGTTTAACAATCCTAGCTTTTAAAAGAAACTATTTAATGTAAGATATTCTACGTGTCATTCAGATATTATGTATATCTTCTATGGCCTTTATTCTGTACTTTTAATGTACATATTTCTGTCTTGTGTGATTTGTATATTTCACTGGTTTAAAAACAAACATTGAGAGGCTTATGCCGATGGAAGATAGAATATAAAATAAAATGTTACTTGTATATTGGTAAGTGGTTTTAGTTGTCCTTTAGATAATTCACGTGGAGATTTTTGGAGAAGTTGTGAGGGATAGCTTTGGATAACTACATGTTAAAATAATGGAAGAGTGGAGAATTTTACAAAAACCAAACTATTTGGAAGCTTCAAAGGATTTCTATATGTAGCAGAACAAAAAGGGAATTCTCTTTTCCTATATATGTTCCTAAAAAAAAAAAAAATCAAGCAGATGGCTTAAAGCTGGTTGTAGGATTGCTCACATTCTTTTAGCATTATGCATGAAACTTAATTGTTTTAGAGCATGTTGCTATTGGAACATCCCGGAGAAGAGCTCAAAAGGCGCATACTTTTCTCCATGACCAGAGATCTAGTCCCCTTCACCCAGAAATGTATCTTTGTGTTTACCACGGCAATAATTGCACCTCTCTCTTTGAATTCACTGTGGACCATGTGTGGTGCTCTTCTGCCCCTTGGAAAGCTGTTTTTATGAAAAGAAAGCCTCAGTCCACAGAGAATGAAACCTTTGAAAACTAAAGGTTTATTGTGTTAAGTGCAATTCGTGTGAGTGCTTGTGCTTTATGAAAATGTGCACCGAGGCTGGCAGTCTGCACAGATTGATCCTTTAGCCCCTTGCTTTTTTCTTTCCAGATGACCTTGTAACATATTGAAACTTCTCATGGATGCCAAGAATACATTATTTAAAAAAAAAACAGTAGATCAACATATAGAGTGTTTAAAATAGCATTTCTGGGCAAATTCAAACGCTGTGGTTCTAGGATTCACATCTGGTTCAGTTTTTCGTGCGTTGTATATTGACCAGTGTTCTTTATTGCAAAAACATATACTAGATGTAGCAGTGTCAGCATATTTTTATTTCTCATCCTTGAGTGCATTCAAAATCTTCCCAATATGGAAAATTAACCAAAAAATGTATACATAGGCAGCAACAAACAGAGCCATGTTCAAAATAACCATTATGGGCTCAAGTGAAAGGAAGGTTTTCCTCTCCAGTCCCATTTCTCTGGTCAGCTCTTTGAGCTCCTTGGCTGGCTGGGGCACTGTGGAGGTGTGAGCAGTCTCCTAGCTCAAGACTTCACCAAGATCAGTTTTCAGGTGGTTCAGCAAACTCTTTCAAGCCACTGGCATTATCGGATATGCTATGGTAGTAGAGTGCTGGGTCCTCCAAATGGCAGACGGGTACCGCTGACTTCCAGGAGAAGATCCGCAGAAGCAGCCCCTAAAGACCAAACAACCTACAAAAGCAATGAAGACAGAGCTAGATCAGGTGCTTGTAACTCGAAGCACGTATTGAATGTGGATAACCACCAAGGTGCAGGTCTAAAATACCGCGTTAGTACTGTAAAGTATACATTAAAATATTTATTTTTGAAAAAGTATTTTCTAGTCTCTTCTCTATTGGATGGTAAAAATGTGATGTCATGTTTTGAAAATGAGATGGTGAAACATTTTTAATTCAGGAAACATTCAGAGACGTAGGAGTTAAAACTTAGAAATGAGACCCTCTGACTTACCTAGTGACACAAACTTTACACTTAAATCTGGTGGTTTCATAGTGTTTTAGGGAAACATCTTGTTAACCAACTTTAAAATATGGATGTAGAGTAATTAAGGATTGGTATGATTTAAAAAAAATGTATCACGTTGAATCTAGAAGGTTGAATGAAAATGGTGTCTCAGTATTTCAAAAGCAAAAAGGAATTGGGGGGGAGATTGCATTTTAGACCCTTTTTATATGCAGTGTACAATTTGCTGGGCTAGAAATGAGAGAAAGATTATTTATTTTTATTCATATCTTGTACTTTTCTATTAAAATCATTTTATGAAACCCAGTGCAGTCATGTGTGTGTGTTTAGCAGAGAGGGGTGCGCATCACGGTTTGGTGGGAGCTCGGGTTACGGCCCAGTGATGGCAAACCTACGGCACACACGCTGCAGCGGGCTCTCATCTCATCGAAAGCTCTAACAGGTTAGCCATCACTGGCTTGAGGCATACAGAAAGAACACTAATATCTGAGGCATGTAGACAATATTATGCTCGAATGTCGAGGATTTATTTTGTACTCTAAATCTCGTTTTCTTCTACCTATTGCTAATTTTTCCATTTCTTACTTGCTCTGCTGCTGTTCATATGTAAGAATTGTATTGGGAGGTTATTCCACAGGGTGGACAGTTCGTATGGAGAAATGGGATTACCACAAAATGACAGGGCAAAGCAAAACAATGCTCTGAGGAGAAAAGTGAACAGTGTTTGAGATGTAGAACAGACCAGGTCACCTGGACTGTTCTGCTTGTTGCCTTTTCCATTTTTCAGTGGTTGCCAGTGAGTTTCTTAGATCAGAGTTCTCCAGCTTGGTACCACTGACATGTTAGGCTGCAGCACTCTTTGTTCCAGGGTCTTGCCTGTGTGGTGGTGGCGATCTCCCGGCGTGGGCTCACTAGATGCCAATGTCACTGTTCCACCTGTGATGGCCCAAAATATTTCTAGACATTGCCCAAGGTGCCTTGGGGAACGAAATCCACCCCACTCCCAGGTAAAAACCTGGGCTTCAGATGGAGGAGCTGAGGTTTGGAGTATTTGGGGAGTCCTGGGTGACCCCAGTAGGGGACTGATTGCCTGACAAGGGAGAGAACTCCCTTGTGAGTTTCACAGGGTAGGGTTTGGAGATCCAGCATTGTCTCCCGAACAAGCAAAGAAGGTAGGTCCTGCGGCCAGATGCTTTAGGGAGACTGCCGTACACTGTTCACCTTGTAAAGGTTGCATGACCTGTCTGCTCTGAATCCTTTGTCTTTATAATGGGAGTGTCTGCTTGTCTCTTTGGGTTGTTGTAAATATAAATGGGTGTTCTGAGCAGGCGTCACTATGCATGAAGAGTTCAATAAACTAGCTAGCAAAGGAAGAGGATAGGAGAGGGACATTGGAATGAGCCTGAGGGCTCCGCAGAGGCAGCGTGGCTGAGCTGTTGAACACACTCAGGACTCTTGGCTTGCTGTGAGGAAGCCATCCCGTGGGAGGCTGCAAACTTGTGTCCTGCCTTCTATATCATCCTTCCAAGACTTCCAGATGTGCTGTCCTTGATTCACATAGCACTAAAAAAACCGCTCAAATTAGCTGCCAACGTTTAAATGAGGAGTACAGTATTTTCACATTAACATTTGTGTTTCTGGACTGAAAAACGGGAAGAGCCGGCCACTTAGGTATGCTTGTTCCAAGTCTCATGTAGGAACAACCAGCTGGATCCAAGCAGCCCCTGTTCCCTTTTGGAGAGGGCTGAGCACTTAGGTAGTCCTTTATGTCACCTAACTTGGCCCCTACAAGCTTTTGCATCTGTGATGGTTCTGAATGTGTTGTTGTTGTTGCTGTTATTTTCCTGAGTCAAGCTTTCTTCATTTCAGCACTAGTGACATTTTGGGCTGAGTAATTCTCTGATGTGGAAGCTGTCTTGCAACTGAAGGATGTTTAGCTTCTGCCCCCTAAATGTCACGGGCACCTCCCCACCCTGACGCTTGAAATGTCTATAGATGCTGCTGAATGTCCTCTGGGGGGCAAAACCATTCCAGGTGAAAATCACTGGCTTAAACCCCAAAAGTGTGCATTTACGCACTAGCCAGTGAGGTTAAAACAAAGAAAACAAATAACCAAAAAAAATTCTTTCAGAGCAAAGATGCCTAACATATTACAGCAATGCAACAAATATTTAAGGAGAGCATGAAAAGCATATCCCGTCCCAGCACTGGCCCTTCCGTTCACCTGCAGTGTGGCCTTGAGCAAATTCTTGATCCTCTCTGATGTTAGTGTTCTCAAGTAGGAGATAGGCACAAAAGAACCACTCAGTTAGGGTTGGTATCTAAATGACACGACAAAACCCACAGAAGGCTAGCTCCAGAGCCAAACAATAGCAGCAACTTAATAAAAGGTGGAATTAGTTTCAAAGGCAAGGGCAGTAAATCACCAGCTAAATTTTCCCGGCCACATAGCCAAGCAAACATGAGCTCCAATCTTTGGTGCTCCTCATTGAGCTGCAGCTTCTGAAAAGCCATCACTCACAAACCCAGAGAAGCTCAACAAAAAGCATTTCGGGGCCAAACAAGTTGGAGAGATGGTGAGTCATGGAGCAGGGCCCTGCTGAGAGATGTAGGAAGTTCATTAGCATATTGGCAGCTCTATAATCAGGGTAGCGGGAAGGAACCTGCTTTTGAAACTGGAGTTCCAGGCACCTGTTACCTCCCGCTGGGTGAGTTGGAAAGTGGTATGCGAAGCCTCCGTCTGGCTGTACTCTCTTGAGATCCAGCATGAGGTGGGCTGGTGCTGGCGGGGAATGCTGGAGAGCTGCTCCTCCTCCGGAAGGGGTCGCCTGAGGGGCGGCTATCCACTTCACAACCTGGGTAGGGAGATGGGGAAGCACGTGCTCTGGGAGGTACTAAAGCGGGTCCTGAGACAGGGACCAAGGCACGGCAAGAGGAAGAAGGAGGAGGAAGCAGGATGAGGTTGGAAAGAGGAGACACAGAAAGTATAAAATGCAGAGGGGGCAAATAAAGAAAAGAGAAGATTCAGCCGTCCTCTGGCCGCCACCTGCAGACAAATCTCAATGGTACTAGCTAAGAAAATAAAAGTGTTACGGGAAGGTGATATTTGACAAGTGCTTATGCCTGCCTGGCCCTTGCTGAGGGCTTTATCTTTCATCCCATGTTAGAAAGATTCTCAAGAATCTTCTGAGGTGGTTCTTTGACCCTCGTTTTGTAGATGGCAGAATGGAAATTTGGAGAGCTGAAATCTGACCCCAGAGCCCATCTGTGTACCCGAAGTTGGTGTTTTGGCTTCGTGGTGCTCTTCCAGGACTGGCTTCCCTCCAGGTGAGCTGGACCAGAATCTTGGCAAGGGCTCCCTTGGATGGAATGAGGCCTGTGTTCCTCGGTGGCTGGGAGATACCCTAGCTACTGGAAAAAAACAGGCCTTTTGCTGGTGAGTACGGACTACTTGGGATGTGTTCCAGTTGCCCAGGCCTCCTTCACAAACCAGCTGTTGGTTCTGGCCCTTGGCTGGGCCTTTCTCACAGTGTGGTCACTCATGTTAGGGTGGCCGGCCGGAACCTCTCCCATGATACGTGACACCACATTCTAGGAAGGGGAGGCTGGGAGTACTGGAGGCCTACACTTGGAAAACACTAGGCATGGTACTGCTTCCATGCAACCTGCTAATTAAAGCAAGGCTGAGGACAGCCCAGAGTCAGAGGGTAGAACAATAACTCCACCTTTCATCAGGGCAAGGGCTGGCAAAGTCACACTGCACAGGATGGGCGGCGTTGCTATGGCCATCTTGGTACAGTGTACCTCTGGGCTAAGGTCCATAGTGTATAGTGGTGCTCAGCCTCCCCTCTCTGGGATAGCACCAGTAGTAGGATGCCCTTCTCCCACCCAACAAACCCACCATATACAGGGGCCAGAAGGAAGGACAATCTAAAAAACCTGGCTCCAGGCTCTATGTCCTTTGCCACTTACTTAAGCTCTCTGGGCTTTGCTGTTCTCATCTGTAATATGAAGTTATGATACTGTTATAGAGTAATGGTGAGGACTGCTAGCCCCATAAACAAAGGCCTGACATAGAGTATATGGCCCAGCAGTAATAGGGATGATCATGGTAGCCTTCCACAGAATTAGAGAGAAACCTGCACATTCTCATCACCAGCTTTCAGTGACTCAGGAGCTTCCTTGATTCAGCAAATTGCAGGGCCCTCCCTACAAGGTGCTGGGAGGGGGCTCCTAAAGGTTCCAGTGAGGTTCCGGCTGGGGAAGCAGAGGGTGGAGAGGAGGAGGAGGGGCTCAGCCTCAGCTCAGACTTGCCAGCTCCTCCCCCTCCATGGGAAAGGCTGCAGGATGCTGTCCCAGGCATCAGGAGAGACCTCGAGAAGAGCAGGGACAGCGTGGGGACTCACCTCTTTACAGAGCAGGCCTGTGGGGCCGAGGAGGAGCGAGAGACCATGCTGCCAGGAGGGAAGGCCAGTGCCCTTCCCCTGGCTTGGGCGTCCCAGGCATGCCCAGCTCTGGAGCCACAGCGTTTCCTGGGGGCTGCAAGCTATGTCCTTTTAGCAGCACTGAACTTCCTCTGGGCCACTGTTTCCTCCTTTGGAAATGGAAGTAATCAGGCCCGCTGGCTTATTATCGGCTCCCATCTACTAAGCACTTAAATCCACCTGCCTTGGTGTTAGATATTTCTACTCACAGCACTTTGTTTGATCCCACAGTGCCTGATAAGAGGAAATATCACTCTCCTTGTCACTGATAAAGAAATAGAAGTCCCAGAAGAGCAAGACTCTCTCTACAAACTGCAGAGCCAGGAGAAGGCAAGGCCAGGTGTGTCTGCTTGCACAGTGCAGACCTTGCTTCATCCATGATGTCAGGGTGCCTCAAGTCACTGGGAGGACCGAGCAGAGGGCCAGAAACCTAAGATTTTATCCTGACTCAGAGGCCTGTGGCAGATTAACCCGAGAGCTCCTCACACGTGTGCCACGGTAGCCCGAGTGGTGGCAGGCAAGGATATTTACCTTGTACATGAGCTGAGGCTGACAGAGTCCTGGATCCAGACTTAGTGACCACCCCTAAAACAGTTCCACTGTCTGTATCTTAGTGCCACGCTAGTTATCACTTCGTGGTGTGGCTTTGGGCAACTTCTTTGTTCTCTCTGGGCCTTATTCTGCAATGCTTGCATGATAGTTTGGAAAGGGTTACATGAGTGAGTTTGATAGATTGTTCAGCAAAATCACATCCTGGGACAGATCTTATATTGAGATAGACAGTAGGACCTCAAATGCCAATCTTTGGGTGTAAGATGAAAGTTTATGAAATTTAGCCTACCTTGCTTTGGCCCAGCACTGCCAGGACATAGGGAGAGTGTGTTGGTTACCTTTCTCTTGTTGCTGAAACAAAATTCTTGACATCCAAGGTGAAGGAGGGACAGGTTTATTTAGCTCACTGTTAGTGGAGGTTTCAGGCCACAGTGGGCTGGCTCCAAGGCAGGGTGGCATGACAGAGGAGCAACAGTTCATGGTGGTGGAAGACAGCCAAAGCATAAGAGCAAAAATAGAGGAGCCAAGAGAAGACTCTTTCTGTCCTTTATATTGCGTGTAGGCCACCCACCCTAGGGTGGGTGTAGCACTCACAAGCATAATCCCAGCCCTAGACAATGAATCAGTCATGAACTCTAGATTCAGCTGCCTCCGAAAAGCACTCCTCCCCCATGACTGCATGAGGCTTTGGGGAGACATGCAAACACAAACCATAACAGAGAGCATCTACTTGGCATGTTCTCCTTCCTCCCTTCTGCACACACCCACCACACCCAATCCAGGTGCCTTACTCAGCATGGAGCAGGGGCATAGGAAAACCAAGGGCTTTGGAATCAGAAGCACCTGCACAATCTTGACCAAGATTCTTGATCTTTTGGAATTTTCATTTCCTCCTCTGTAAAAGGGCCAACCTTATCCTTTTGCAGGGGTTTTGTGAGGATTACAAAGAACTGGTGTGTAGAATGACTATATGTAATCCCTCAGTAAATGGTAAGCATTATATTATTATCTTAGTCTGTAAGCCTTCTCTTCTGCCCTGAAGAGAGCAGCTTGATGCATTGTTTAGTGGCAGATAATTTACTAGTTAGTTCTATATGCTGCCCAGCTCTCTGTCTCCTGGGCTTATGTTTGCTGAGAGGACAGAGAAAGACAGTATTTTCCCTACCACCTGGCCCCCAGAAGTCTGTAACATGGGGATTTCTGGCATAGAGGTAGATTTCCTTTTGTAGGACCTCCTCTGACATTCTGGAATAAGGCTGAGCATGGGGGTCTCTGGGTGCATTCCTCCACTCCAAATTTCCCATAAGTACCTGTGTGTGCCAGGTCTTTTATTAGGTGCAGAGATGAATATAACCCTCCCTCTCCTTGGGGAGCTGGACACCCAGATCAAGGTTTGTGCCATGGTACAATTCCAGGGCAAGCCAGGGAAGCAGAGCTTCCCAAGGCAGCGCCCCTTTTCTGGCAGTAAAGCCATACTCCATGCATGTTTTCAACAAGCAGTTTAAACCACTTGAATTCGGGTCTTGAAAACCAAGAAACCAGTTCTGAGTGTTTTTTACCTCTCCCACTGCTTCCTCCTAAATTTCATTAGGGCTGACAATTTGTATATCCACTTACAGTGTAATGTGATTTCAATGGCTGACCGTAACTGTTAGAAATGGAGGTTCCCCTGGGTGCCGTGAGCCAAGGAGGCGGCTGGAGATGCTTCCCAGGCAGTGGGGCCCTCCCTGCAATGGGGTGTCCTCTTCAGGAGATGGGAGGGACAGCTTCTTGGCCTCCTTCCTCTTTGCCCTGCAATCATTTTTGTTTTCGGAGGCTGAGCTATCTTGCAGTTTTCGGCATGCAATAAAACATGCTCAACCACAAGGCCTCTGTCGAGCCAGGACGCCAAGCCCATTGGCCCCACTGTCTCCCTGGCTTGGTGGAATTGATAGTGTGCGCCTTGCTTTGGGCTTTCCTTTTTGTTTTGGCTTTGTAACTAAAACAGAGCCGATGCCTAGAGATGGGATGTTCACTTTCATTTTATTCCCTATGGAAGTTTTGTGCGTATAGTGTGTGTGTGTGTGTGTGTGTGTGTGTGTGTGTGTCTGTCTTATTATATCATGGATTGGATCCCTGTCCTGCCTTACTTGGTGACACCAGGGATGTAACTACTCTTCTCTGAGTACCAGTTTCCTCATCTGTAAAGCTCAGGTGGGGCTTCCTGCTTTGCAGAATAAATTAGCTAAAACTGCACTGACCAATATTGAAGCCATTAGCCACCTAGAACAATTTAAGTTTAAATAAATTAAAATATTAAGCTCTACAGTCAATCCAGTCTTGTCTTAGGGGCTCAGTAGGCACAAACCTGAAATGACAGGGTGGCTGCAGGATTTCTCACTATCACACAGAGTGCTGGATGGCACTGGCTGAGAATCACGCCTCACACCCTAGATGCTCCAAAGGATCTGAATGAGGACCTGTGCCCTTTGCTGCCTCTCACTAGGACAAGAAACCTGCAGTCAATGTACGTGTGGAACTAAGTCAGAAATACACCCTCCAGGGAGGAAACCCTGAGGAATGAGATTTTGAAACTCAGCTCAGCTGTCTCGCTTGGGGACTGCGCTTGTGTGTGTAATGTCCAGACAAGGAAACACACTCCTTGGAGAGGCCAGGAAGCAGACTCCAGGCAAGACGGCACAGCCTTCCCAGGGCAGCGGCTCTGTGCAGCACCAGTTAAGGCTCTTTTCACTTTACCCAGGCAGTCCATGTCCATCTGGACCCAGCACAAAAGGACACTGAGGCACTGGGAGAACACTGTGAGCTTTCTTGAAATACATGGAGCCTGTAATTAACACTACTGAGTGTGCTCTTCATGTGCTAAGAGGGTAGCTCTCATGTTGTGCTCTGAGAGGGAGAGACAGGAAAGGAGAGAGAAGAGAGCTGAATTTTAATGAAGTGTTCAAAAGTGCTAATGCTTCTTCTTTGGGGGGTAATATGTTCTCTGCTTTATGAGTGAGATAATTCATTATGTAGTAATAACAGACAACTGGTGGAGTTTTTCTTTCTGGGAAGTGTTTCTCCTGCTGTTTAGTGTGCTGTTGATTTTGTATCATTCTAATGAACTTATAATCAACCCTGCGAACATGTGATATTTAAGAGTTGTTTCAAAAGTGTCTAATTTATAGTATCCAAGTGTTTCACTCTCTTTTTTAAATCTAGACTTACTCTCCTGTGTCATATTGGAAATGAGCTGGTAAAATTGGTCATGTGTTTGTATGGGGAAAAAAAATGCCGCAAAGGGTTCCCAGAAATTATCTAGGTGGCACAGTTTTAAAGTTTATTAATCATTTGTTCTAAATTTTTACAATGAACATGAATTCTTGTTGCAGTAATTGCAGGTTGTTTTTAAATATAAAAATGCATGAATGACATGAGGATTGACACATTTGTAGTTATTCCTCCTGAACACTTTAGGAAAAGATCACTGTTAATTAAGGGACAATTTCATGCTTGAAGGTGGGAGGTTTTAGCTTCCAAGGGTCCAGGATTGCTGAGCTGTTTGGTAATTTGAAACTCCACACTGCACTCCCTAAGATGTCACAGGAGCTATCTCCTAGGGTAGCTCTTGGGAATTCAAATGGGGACACAAGGAAATTTTCCTGTGCATTTAGGACAGTCCCCAGCACCTAGTAAGTGTGAGAATATGTTGATTGATCAAATGAATCAATGAATGAGGAATGAATCTAAGAATCTAAAGAATCTAAATCCGACTCATGACTTTACAAAGTGAAGCTTGAGGAAGGAGGAGGATGAGGTGATGGTATTTTGGCACACAACATTTGGGTTTCTTTAGGTAGCTGCTATGGGGTTGGAAGAGCATAGGACATTGGAGTAATCAGTGGGGAAATTGAGGAGTGGTGCTTGAGAAATCATGCTAATAAGAGCATGAACCAGACTACCTGGCCAGGAGATCAGGGGAATAAAGTGATGTTGAGCCAGGAGGAAGGTGATAGAGGAAGACTGTGAGCCTCTAGCTTGGAAATGCATCTTCAGCCAATACGTGGGGTTTCCCTATGGTTTGGACAGAGCTGCCCCTTTCTGTGGATATATTTTGCTAGTGACTTGAAGGTACAAACAGAATGATTGCACTCACTCATTTGTCCACTTGATACCTTTCTCACAAAGAGAAACTTTCATTATTATATAGTGTCCCTCTTTATACCTGACGTTTATACCACAAAATCTCTTGAGTTTGGTTGTAATATGGCTGTGACAGTCTTCCTGTGGGTAGTATGTGTTTCTTTCAACCCTTTTATTCGACTGCTCTGTGTTTTAAGTTTCAGGTATTTTAAACAGCCAGAGTTTGAACCTGATAATCTTTTTATTTTAACCAAGCAGTTTAGTTCATTATATTGATTATAATCATTCATATTTTGAGTTTTCTATGTGTCTACTTGGTAAAAAGCATTAAAGTAAGATCAGCAGTTCCCTGTCCAGTCTTCAGGTCATCTCTCCCTAAATCCTCACCAGCAAGTTCCTCTTCCCACCAGCAGAATCTATATCTTTTCCATCTTCTGAAAGTGGGCCTGGGGATTTAGCTCAGAGGCAAAAAGCGCCTGCCTGGCAAGCGCAAGGTCGTGAGTTCGGTTCCCGGTACCGGAGAAAAACAAAACAAAACAAAAAACAAACAAACATCTTCCGAAAGTAACTTTAAATTACACAAGTAAACGTGTAGTTCCAGATTTGCAGCACCAAATTATTTCAGATAATTAATCTTTATCTTCTCTGAGCTAGTGTTTTATTTGTTTTGGTATATTGTAAATAATCTTATCCATGTTATATAGTACCTAAGGATTTCATGAACCACTTTTGATCCTAAAATATAGAATTTTGAGGGGTTTGGTTCTGTGTAAAGAGAATTCCTCTTCAACATAGAGTTGTCCTTTGCTGGAATTTTTTTTTTATTTTAAAGAGTTTAAAAAATTTAAAAAACATTACAAATGGTACAAAATTTCAGAACAAGATGATAGGAAATCAACAATGGTTGTTATATTGCATATTGCTCTCTTCAAAAGAAAAAAAGGAAGGGAAAATGTGTATGTATATATATATACATACATATATATATATATAAGATAGCTAAGATAATTGTACTACTAATTCCTACTGGTTTATTGAAAGGAACAGTTAATGCTCAATTTTTTGATCAGTGTTGCATGCCTACATCTGGTAAACTGGAAAATTTTTAAAATTTAATTTTCATGTAAATTTTTAGAAATTTAATACATACAAATATACAAGGTTACTGTGATTCATTACTGTTTTCAGTAGATGATAATTAGATAACTCCTAGGTGGGGGACAGTCCCAAAGAATTGAGCAAAATAAGCAGATGGTGAGGGGCTTCTTTTTCCTGTATAAAAGGGACCCTTTATTCCCACCCACTGGGTATACTGCAGCCTGGGCTAGTGGTGTTAGACTTGGAGCAGGCTTGGATTCAAATCACAGGCTGCAGTTATTGCTGGAGTGATCTGGGTCGGTTACTAACACTGTCTGCTTTGCTGTCTGCAGTTTGAGGAACAACATTGCTTCATAAGATTAAAGAACGAATGTGGTATTGCATGTTAACAGCAGCTTTAGAACTACTCATAAGCATTGGTGTTTGGCTGCCTTTGGCTCATCTGTTCTACAAAGCTGCGCTGTTCACACGACTGCTTTGTCTGTCTTGCTAGCTGCAAGTTAGTATCAAGAGCCACAGTTAAACATAATAACACTGCATTTCTTGAAAACAAATGTCTAAATCTGGCAGGTATTGGATTCAATAGAAAGTTTTTCCTATTTTTTAAAGTTTGGGCCAGATGATCAAATCCTGAGTGCCAATTATTTCTCCTGAATTCAAGGTAACACACCAAACTGTATCATCACACTTGACCGAAAGATTAAAAAGAGATAATACTCAATGCTGGTGAGCATGTGGTGAGAACCATATTCTTACACACACGGCACTCGGTAGGGGTCATGGGCCATTAAATGACTCATGCAGTCAATTCCCATACCCCTCCTCCTAGGAAGTCATCATAAGGAAATAATCAGGGGTAGGTGGGTGAATAAAAATTTATGTAGCAGTGTGTTCAATGAGGCATTATTTATGGTTGTGTGATACTAGAAACTACCTAAAGGTCTAACAATGGGAAAATGCATAAATAAACTGTGACACAATCAGATGATAAAATACTCTGCCCTTCAAATGTGGTTTGCAAAGAATTTTAATGACAAGGGAAAACAGTTCTGATATGATATTGAAGGGAAAAGGCAGGCCACAGAGGAGTAGATGTGGCATGATCTTGGCTACAGAAGCGTCTTAAAGGAGCTTTCTTCCTTCCGAAGTATGGGGGAAATGTACAAAATGTTAGTGGGATGCGGTCTCTGAGCGGTAGGATTAGCATGCTCCTTCTTCTTTAACAATTATTTTCTAGAGTGTGCACTATTCCTTTTGTGATCAGGAAGAGGAGAGGGTGGCGGTTGCCAGAGGGTGGAGTGAGTAGCAGAAAGGTATGGGAGAGGCTGGGTGACAGGGATAATGTTCAGTCGGACAGAAGGAAAAAGTTCTGGGGTTCTATGGTATAGCGGGTGAGTATGATTAACACCCAGAACACAGCTCTATAGGAAGAGGAAAGAATTTTGAATGGATTCACAGAAGAGAAATGAGAAAAGTTGAAGGTGATGGGTATGCAAATTACACTGAGTTGATCAGTACTCCATGTGTATGTGAATAAGATAGCTCATTGTGTCTCATAAATATATAATATTATGTGGCAGTCAAAACAAAGAAGCTTACGTAAAGTCACAGACCTACAAAATGGTAATACTGGGCTTCAAAACTTTGTCCATTTGTGTTGTTTCCTGACACTAAATGGCACAGAAGTACAGAGCCCAGCCGTGCAGGCCCAGAGCCTGGCTCTGAATGGGGAGAGCAAGTTTCTCTCTTCCTCCCAGAGCCCCTGGGCTCTGCTCTGTGAAACAGCTGCTTCTTGCCTTGGGGGATTGCTGCATGGGTTCATTCCTTCAGTGTGGGTGCTACATGGGTATCAAATGACCTCCGTCCCCACACTTGGTGCTTTTGGAGTTCCTCATGCTGAAAGCACGCGACCTGTTAGGTGGGTGGAAGGAGAGGCCCAGAGAGGCAGAAAATGCATCCCTGAAGGTGGAATAGACAAGACACAGGCACCTGCAAAGGTGCCCCTGGGGAGAGTGAGGGGGCAGGAAGCATCAGCCCCAGGGCCCTGCCCACTGTCAAGGCCTGACGGGTGAGTGGCTCAGGGGATGGGCTACACATGGGCCCCACCTGTCAGGCATTCGCATCAGGGCGAGGTGGGTGTGGCCCGGCAGCAACCAGCTCCAGATGGTGGGGCAAGTCTGGGCCCATGTACCCTGTACCCAGGAGCCAAGCGCTCATTAAAGAGGAGGGAAAGGAACAATTACATGCAAACTTCTGAAGGTAAAGGCCACAAAGAGTGGGGGCCTTAAGGGGGTGTTTCCATTGGGGCCCTGGGGTGCCAGGAAGGTGGGAGAGATGCAGGCTCCTGAGGTTGCTTACTCCGGTCAGGACAGGGCCAGTGAATCAGCCAGGGTGGCCTCGGAGGGTGGGGAGAGTAGCCTAGGTCTGAGCTTGATGGGACCTGGACTGGGAAGCCTTGGTGAGCTCCGGAGTGAGGGAGGGGCAGGCTTCAAAGCGCAGGAAGGTGGGTGGGGCCTGTGATTGCGTCCGGCTTGAGGGGTGGAAGAGGAAACCTGAGGGGTGGCTGTGACCAGGGCCTGGCCCTCGGGGGGGACCGTGTCCTTTATCCAAAATGGTGTTGTCAAATAGGAAGACCGTGCCTGCCACATGTACAATTTAGCTTGTGACAAACAGAAAAAAAACCATTGAACTATAATAATTTGTTTAACCCAACATATCAAAAACATTTTAGCATTTAATCAATGTGAAAATGCCTTGGCTATTTCCTGTTTGCCTTCTATAGCAAGGCTTTGAGATCAGGTTGCTCTCAGACCGCAAATCTCAGTGCAGCCCGGCTGTATCCATAGGCCCCGGGCGGCACTTGGCTCCAGGACTGAACAGGCAGGGCTAGCCCTAGAGAAAGCTGGTGTGCGGATGAGCGCAGCGGGGCCTTTCCCCAGGTCTACGGTCCATTTGCACCTTGCCTGCCACTGGAGGGTGGACGTAGGCCTGCGGGCTGTCTTTGCGAGGAGCAGAGGGCCCCCGGCCGGCCTCTAACCTCGCTGCTCTGCTGAGCTCGGGGCTGGGCCATGCCAGCCTCCTCTGCATGCCCAGAGTTGAATATTAACCCCAGACTTCTCAGGGGTATTCTAAGCAAAAGAAGTTTTGTTTTTTTTTTAATTAACCTTGAGACCATAATGTTAAGTGAAATATTTTCAGACACACCAGCTTAAACATTGCATGGTTTTGCTTATATGAAAAACCCATGGGCGAAATAAAAGATAGATAATAGGAGGTAGGGAGTTAGACCTTTCTCCAAGGGGAAGGGGATGAAGAGATGGAGAAAGGGAAGAAACAGAGGATGGAAAAAGGAATTAAGGTGTGTTATGGATGTGTCAATTCCTCACAAGGATTGTAAACAGTATGTACTACAAACACGTATTAATAAAAATTAAAAAAATAAAGTTTGAAACAAAACCTTAACTACTTTCTATTAGAAGGACACGTGTCTCCTGGGGTGGCGGGAGGTGGGTCAAGGAATAGGTATCTGTCCACGGTAGCGATTGATGTGGTGGCAGCTTGTACAATAGTGTTGGAAACTTAATTTGAAAACTAGATTTGATTTGGGAGCTGCAGGTGACGATGGAGAAGACCCAGCTTAACAAATAGCAGGAACCGGGGTAAGCAGGTGTCCTGGGTAAGCATGGCCTCCTGATGTCGGACTGCTGGGTCTCCTGGGTTTGGAGAAGAGGAATTAGCAGAGGCAGATCACCTGTGTTTCTGTGAGGCTGGTGAAGTGAAATTGGAGCCAGGTAATTCTGGGTGTGGGTTTAGCATAGGAGGTGGAGACAGGAGCAAGGCCTCCTCACCACAGCGAGTCTGGAAGGCTTCTCTGAGGGATGAGGACAGAGCGTGAGGCCTCCGGATGGGCAGGGCAGAGTGGGGCGGCCCCCACACACGGGCCCTGGCCTAACCCTGCACTCCATCTCCCAGGGTTCCAGCTCCCTCCGCCTCCTGTGTCTAGACTCACCAAGACATTGTTCCAAACCAACCTGACTCCTTTCTGGTGCGTTCTTGTTAGGTGCATGTACAAGAAATAACAGGCAGAGCTAGATGGGAAGTAGCACATTTTAGCACTGTGCTGGGCCAAAGGTTTGGCCCCGTTCTGTTCCTCCGCCCTTTCTCACCCCCAGGAGGAGCCCTCCACAGCTCTTTCCCAAGTGTGCCTCTCAGAGCCCCCTGTGGTGTGAGGTAGACTTCGGTACTTGCCTGCCTGTTGGTCCCCAGTTCCATCAGCGTAACTTTGGCTTCCTACTTTTCTGAATGCTTACTGAGCACCTACTATGATTTGATTTATATTTTCCTAATGCTTAGTAACTTATGAAAGTGGTTTTGATCTTGTGGGTTTTCTGAAAGGATCTTGGGACCTCCCTCGGACTCAGGGATTGTACTTTGGGAACTGCCGTTTTAAAGGAAAGTCATGGAGCTATGAGAATTCAAAACAACGGAAGCCGATTTAGGCTTGGGGGCAGGACACTAGGTCATAAGGAGGGCATTCGAGTGCTTCAGATATGGGTGAGGGAGAGCACAGCGCTCTAGAAGAGCATCTTCATTCCTCTGCCTGGGGCACACTGGGTAGCTATGGCTCCATGTCAGACTTCCTGCCACTAAAAGTTCTGGAGGTGCTGTCCTGTGCCAGATACAGAGCGCTCCCTCTTGGAGCGGGCGGTCTAGAAGGGGATAGCAAGTTCCTCCTCCTGTTCAGCATTGCTATCCGCACTATGGTGGGGAAGCTGGGTTCAGGCCTTGCGCATTCAGCCCTGGCCAGACATCAGACTGGGGAAGTTAAGGCAGCAGGAGGGTGACGGTGAGCCCTGAGGGTGAGTGTGGCCATCTAGACATGGGGGAAGGTGTGTCTGTGCCAGGCCGAAGGTAGAGAGGGCTCAGAGGGCAGAAGCAGGACAGACCGTGGGCTCTGGAGGGAATGGGAAAGGGCACTGCGGAAAGGTGGGGAGGCTGGGCAGGGCCACGCCCACCCTGACGCTGGGCTCGGTGTACTTTGTTGCTAAGGTCACAGGCTAGATTCCGAGCTGAGACTCTGGCAAGTCGCTTCATCTTTTTCGGACCACCTTAGAGAGGCTGCTCTTCTTAATGAGAAACAGATTCTGGAGCCTATCTGCCTGGGTCCAGATCCCAGGCCTGCTACGAACCACCCATGCGACCTTGGATGTGTCACTCCAGCCCCACCCTGGCATGGCGGTGCACACTTGTAATCCCAGCACCCTGGGAGGTTGAGGCAAGAGGATCAAGAGTTTGAGCCTAGTCAGAGCAGCTTAGGAAGGTCCTGTGTCAAAAGATAAAAAGAGAGCTGGGGTTGCAGGCAGTCTCTTCATGCCTCAGCTCTTCTCTCCTATGGTGGGAATAATATTATTACCACATGGGGGGGTTGGAGAGATTCTGAGAGCTGTAGGCGAAGTCACAGGGCCTAACTGCTGTTAGCCACAGGGGGTGCTCGTCCCCTCCCACCCACTTCAGATGGCGCTCGAGGAGCAGAGCACCTGAGCCCCGGAGCCACCCTGGGGCTTACCTGGCCCATGCCCGTGCATTCAGTCTCTGCTGCGCCTGCCTGTCTGTGTCCCCCCCCGGGATGTTGGGTGGTGCCCGCCCCCACCCTGTGCTGGTGAACTGGAGCTGGGAACAACGCTAGCGGAGGAGCCCAGGGTGGGAGCAGACCCAAGTGGATTCTCCTGAATTCTCGGTAAGGAAACCAGGAAGGAGAGATAAAGTCAGAAGAGGGCCAGTCTTGCCTGTGTAGCCCCCTTCTTCTGATTTTTGGGGACGTGTTACAAGTATGTTTTAGCCGGAAGAGAAGAGCACACTGCAGCTCTCTGTGGTTTCTCTAAAGACCACAGGAGAAGCTGTGAGCCTGAGGCAGGAGGCAGGAGGGATGAAGTGGCGGTCAGCTTGCACCCGCTTCTCTGGGAGACAAAAGCCCAGAAGGACAACTAATCCCCCTGGCTAAAGCCGAGTTGCCCTGGGCAAGGCTGCTCCTGCAGCTTCAGAGGAGACCCCCTGTCATTCACGGTGAAAGATCTGACCCTGCTGACTCTGCTCACTGCTGGGGAAAGGAGACCAGCTGGGCACAGCCTTCCAACCCAGAACTTCCTTCCCTGGGACCCGCAAAAGCCCCAGCTCCCCCTACACCAAGCCATACCCCAAATCCCACCCAGACATGTGCATGTATTTTCCTGTGTAGCTTCACCAGAAGATAGAGTGTGAGGAGGCCTGATCTCGGGGGCCTTCCAGGCTGTTGGGTCTTCCCCAGTGCAGGGGTGTAGTCAGTGCCTGGTCTGAAGGCTTCCTGCCTCCCTGGTTCTCGCTGCTCATCCTCAAAGCATTATTTTGAATAGTGCCAGGTGGGGGAAAGAGTGCTGATAAGGCCTCCCAAGACCTGTTCCGCTGTACCACTGCCGCAAACAGACTGGAGGGCAGCTCGGCAGGGAAGAGATGGGTAGCTGGAACCAGACTGCACAGGTTTGAGTCCTGCTGCACTTGAGGGGTACGGGTGAGTGAATCTCGAAAAGTAGGATAAGATGACCCACACTGAAGGTTATAGAGAAAGATAAATGCACCGGGCATTGTGTCTGGCACTTAGTACCCTAGATGTTTAATAAAGTTTGCCTGCCCTTATCCGTTGTGAAGTGCTTGCTGTTGCCAGGTGGTGTGCTCAGCCCTTTAAGCGTATTGGTCCTCCCTATCCTCACAATCGCCCAACAAAGGTATTGCAGTGATTACTACCAGTTTGCGGCTGTCAGGTCCGTTGCTTAAGGTCAGGTAGCCAGGAAGGTCCAACCACAACTCCAACTGATTCCAAAGTCCATGGTCTTAGTGGGTTTCCGCATTCCCTCCAGTAATAAATGGTTCACATTTTCACTCTAATTTCCGTCTGGGGGTTCTTGGGTAAGCCAACTTCTTCGTGTGAGCCCATTTTCTCTCCCATTAGAAGAACCAACATAGCCTAAGAAGTGTGGAGAAGAACTAAATTGGAGGGTGAGACGCTGCTGTGGCTCTCTTGCTAAATCTCAGAGACACTCTGCCCTCGCCATTCCACCGCTTCCAGCCTCAGTTCCTCCCCATCTATAAGAACGAGAAGTTTGCCTGGATGGCTTCTGGAGATCCTCCAATGGTGGACACTCTGAGTTGCTTCTAGGGAAGCTGAGTTCCACAGAGGCTGAGAAAGAAGCAAAGCACATAATAATAGACAAAACCACTGAGGGCCCACTAGTCATGGGCTTGCGGAGTGTTGGCACTAGAATTGGGGCTACTCCTTCCCAGGAAGCCATGTCTGCGTAGCAGGCCCTCCAGGGTAGAAGAGCAAGGATACCTGAATTTAGCCTTCTTGAGACTGAGTTCCTGCTTGGCCTCTTGCTTGTTATGCATGAGATTTTACTGGATGAATCTCTTATTTGTTTTAAGCCTTAGCTTCTCCATTGGTAAAATGGGGCAGTAAAAGTGCCTCTTTCAGAGGACTGCAGAGTGAAATGAGGTAATTTGCGGATGGTACTGAGCATTGAGCATATCAAGTGCATTTCTGTCCATGCCACTTAAGGGGCATATAACTTCTACTCCAGTCTCCTTGAGAATGGATGCCTGGGAAGTGCAAGGTCCTGAGTTCAATTCTGGTACCCAAAATAAAAAAATAAATAAACAAACATCAAGAGAATGGAGACCTGTCTATCTCCAGCACAGCAGCAGGCCATGCTCTCAAATACTTTCTGAAATAGCTCCCAAACTCCTTCATGCCTCAGAGGAGGAGCCTGGCCCAGGAGGGGGCAATCTGCGCCAGCAGCTAGCAGAAGAACCAGGATACAAGTTCATTTTGGGGCTAGTGGTGTTTCCATGGTAATGCACTAGTGATACTCAAGATGATTTCACACAGTCCCTGTGGGTGGAGGTTCGGATGTCGTGCTTTGGGTCTGCACTAGACTTTGTGAGCTGGTAAGAACTTCTATAGAACTGATTTTGGGAGTTGCTCAAGCTTGAAAGAATGTAGAGAGGGTCTCTGGGGTATGAACTGGGTAATTTTGTTTTCATACTGGCAAGATAGGACCTGCCAGGAAGATGGGGAGCCAGTGCCGGTGTGGTCTGAGAGGTGACCTTCCTACTAGCTTTCAGTGATGCACTTAAGTCAAGATGTTGACAGAAATCTGTGGAGCCCTCTTGTCTCCCTCACTGCCTGGGCATTCCCCACCTGAGCTCTCTTGCTGAAAGCAAGGAGCTGGTCTTCACAGGGCCAGGGTTGCTTCAGGTTGACCAGTAAACACTTCTCATGAGCCCCAAATAACGAGGTGTGGCAACTTCTTGTAATCAAAACTCGCCCTCCCTCCAGGAACCCGGCCTGTGCAGTGCTTCACACTTAGGGATGGTAGCAGTGACGGACATGTGTCACTTGAGAAGACAGGGGACTGAAAGGGCCCTTGTATGTGTTTATCAGATGGCCAGATGGATGTGGACCGTGCCTCTGCAGAAGCTCTAAGATATATGGATAGAAGCTATGAGTTCCTGGGAATCTTCTTACACACGGCCTCCGAAGGCAGGCTTGTCAGAGTCTTATTTCCATCTTTAACCTATTACTGGAGTTCAGTACCCTTAGACCCACTGCCCTGATATCTTTCCTTGGACATCTTGAAAACTCATTTTTGATTTCTGTCCCTGCTCTAGGCACACTGCAACTCCCCAGCTCTCCGCGGCTGAGCCTAGTATAGGCTGGAAGATTGGCTCCCCACCCACTGTGCTTCCTTTTCTCGGTGCCCAGTTTAGCAACAAGTTCAATGGCCCCCGCCTCCAAGATCTAGCTGGACTCTACCCACTTTCCATGTTTCTGTGACCCAGCTCTTGTAGGATCTCTTCCTATACTCCTGGCCAGTCCTGACCTGTCCATGGTCTGGGTCTCCTTCACTTTCCTCTTGCACTCCTGGGCCCGTCAGCTGCCCTGTGCCTCTGGTTTTCCTCCTGTGGGCCCCATTGTTAACACTTCAGGGAGGTGGACTAGTCCGGCTTGCCCTCACCTTGTCTTCCTGTCTCTCATTCTCCTTGCCCCTGAAATTGCTCATTTCCTGGCCCTACTCTGGCAGGACTTAGTCCTTGCCATTCTATTGCCTGGATCCCCCCTGCCCCCATAGCTTTTCTCAAGCTAATCTTCCGTGTCTGTACAGGTCCCAGCTTAATTCACATCAGTCCAGCGTCACCTTCCCTGCCATCCGTCACCAATACCTCCTTGTTTTTCTCCCCGATGACATTCTCTGCGGTGTCTTCTCCAGTCTCCTCCCACCTTATTTTCCCTTTTGGTCTGCTGCCTTCCACAACACAAAGCTTTTCAGTAAAGGGCCAGATAGAAAACATTCTAGTCCTTGTAGCCTAGAGTGTTTCATAACTGCCCACATCTGCCGCTGCAGGGTGAAAGAACCCAATTCGATAATGTGAACATGGGTGGGTCTGACTGTGTTCCAGTAGAACTTTGTGAACTCGGAAATGTGGCATTCATGTCATTTTCTTGTCATGAAATAGGATTCTTTTGGTTTTTAAAAAATTTGTAAACATGTACAAACCATTTGCTGCTCTTGGGCCTCACAGACATATGTAGTGAGATAGGTTTATCCTGCAGACTGCAGTTTGGCAGCCCTCAATGAGAAGGGAAGCTCCATGAGGCCCAGGGCCTGGTCCATCCCAGTATCCCAAATGTCCCAAATGTACTAGAGTTCTTGGCAAATGCTATGTATTCGAGAAATGGAAGAAAGAAGATGATGTACATCTTTCAAACTTGGTACCATCGTGTTTCTGAAAACCAAGAGCAAAGGAAAGGCAGTTGTAGAACTAGGACAGGGGAAGGTTGGTTATGGGGATCTCTGGACCCCATGCCCACCACTTTGCCTCTGGCCAGGACCCTCCGACCCCAGGACCTGTATGGTCTAGGTCTAGTGGTGATTCTAGGCTGACCAGAGCTGAGGCTCCTGTGAGGGACCCTCCAGGAGGACAGACTGGCCAGGCTTTCAGAACTGCAGCCTCTTCCTGGATGTCTTGTCCTGGCAGAGGGAGTAGACATCTGAAGGCACTACTGACATGTAAGTGCTTGTATGAGGAAAATTACTCTTGATCTTTAAAAATGAGAATCAACCTCTCAGTCTCACCTGTCATTTGTATCATTTGAACCACTCTGACCACTGGCTCAGTGTCAATATTTCTCTGCTTTCTCTAATAGCGTTTGTCCCCCTGAAATAGCTTTGACACAAAATGCTTTTTAAAATAATACTCTCAGAGGGAAAATATTTGGCTCTCTCCTCCGTAATTTATGATGGAACCTGTTTATTGCCTTGTGGTCATTCTGCTGGCGGTCATTTGATGCTGTGGACTGCTGAATGAGGCCCCTTTTGGGCTGCATCTCTGGACACCATTAGAAACATTTGGAAAGTTTAGACACACTCAGGCCACTGGTTGAATTGGAGGAAAAATATAACTAGAGACTACATCTGACATCGTATCAAAATCTTGGATGAGTTAGAAGAAAAGATTGAGGAATATCTAAAAAGTATAATTTGGGTGGGGGATGTGAATGCCTCTATCCATATTACCGAGATGGAAAAATAAAGATCAAGTTGATTGTATAAGAGTTAAAAATAATGTCAATACAGCAAAAATAAAAAAAGAAAATCCAAGGAAAATAACTAGAAAGAACAACTTTGAAGAATAATTTTCTGACAAAGGGTTAATTTCTTTAATTCATAAAATGCTCTAATCACTGAGAAGAAAGCTGAATGGAAAATGTGAAGACACAGGTTGTGTGTGTGTGTGTGTGTGTGTGTGTAAATATATTATAATATATACATATATCTTAATAGAAACATGCTTATAGGACATAAACCGGTGACTACAAAATGAGCATAACTTCAACTAGCCAATAAATATTTGGAAAAATGTTTAATCTTACAGTAATAAAGTCCCCTCACAAAATAAAACAACTTGAGACACCATCTTCTGCTTATGACAAAGACAAAAATTACGTTGGTGTGTGCCCAGTTATTGATGAGAAAGCATAGCTGTGCATTCTGAAGCCCCAAACTCAACAGTTCTGGTTTTAGAAGTTGAGATTCAGGCAATGATGGGAGATTTTCTAAGGTGTCATTACCTTTAGGGTGGGGACACTGTCTGGCTTAGTCACCAGTTATATGTTCTCATGGGTGCTCGATAAGAAATGGTTGACTGGACAGATGTGGGAATGAATGACTATAAGGATGTTAGAGTGCTTTGAGTAGCAAAACCTAGAGACATTTTCCGTGTTCCTGAATAGTGTTTTGCTTAAACATCAACAATCTAGGTTGAAATAGTAGTAGTTTGATGAATTGCCCAGCAGTTAGTTGGGAAAACTGTTGTTATCAATGAAGAAGATGCCTTGAGGATGTAGCATGAGGTATATATTGTCTGCATTTCCTCAGGTAGTTAAGCTGGGCACATAACTGTTACTCCTGTGTGGAATTTGGGTAGAAGCATCTCAAATGCTTCCTCTGTTAAAGGGTTAAATATACTCATGGTGAACAATGGCTGGATTTTTAAGACCTCGGTGGACGATTACAAACATGAAATCAATCACAAAATGCCTTTCCTCCAGTATTCTCTGGTGTCATGATTTTATAGGAAGTACTGCTCTTCACTTTAGCTGGCTCCATACACACATATGTGGTGCCTCAGTCCTGCAGTCCGGCCCGGTACCCAGGATTTTGGAGGATAATGTTCTTTCTGGAAGCAGTCTAATTAAACCTTGCGATGACTGGAGGCGGCCCCCAATGAACAGATACAACCTATTTTTAGGTTGCATGTGTTCTAAGAAGAAATCTTTAATTAAAAAGAGGAATGTTTAAAATCTTTTTCTCTTCGTATTAGTGCCTGCTGGCTTGTTTTCCCTAATGTCATTAATCACCAGTGCAAGAATGTCAGAATTCACAGTCAGTTAAAATTCCTGTTGAAATCCTCCTTCTGTGGCCCATTAGTCACGTGACTCCAAGTGTCAAGTCTCTCTGGATCTTGGCACTGCCCTTCAGGCCAGTGACACTGAGGGCTTCAGGCAATTGAATTTAATCATTTCTTCAGAAAAGACCACCCAGGCAGAGCAAATCTCCCACAGTGTCCTCTAGAGCTTGCTGTCAGTGGAAAGACGGTCACATCTCGGCTAAGGAGGTGGAGAATGTTTCCTGGTCATGAGGCCGTGAAGGGCTTGATGCTGCTTCCAGACCTCCATGATGATCTGGGTTAAGTAGCAAGTGATGGAAGGGAGATAAAAGCTCCAACCTGCTTAGTGTTCCAGTCTAACCCACGATATACCTGTGCAAATTTTCTGAAGCAACAAGTTAAAATACCTTTAGAAACTGGAGAACTAGGTTTACTTCACTTTACCTACAAATTGTCTTATAGAAAGTGACATAGATTAGACTTCACTTTAAAAATGACATCATGGGTACCTCAGACATGCTGGGGCACAGTTCTATGTGCTTTGTGTATTTATACCTAACTCCTGTAAACCACAGCTACCCTTTGCATTAGGTTCTGTTATAATCCCTGTTTCACAGATGAGGAAACTAAGGCACAGAAAGAGTGTGCAACTTCCCCAAAACTACTTCCTGGAGGGTGTCGGAGCCAGGATCAGAACTCAGGCAGCCTGGTTCTGCAACTGGGTGTTTAGTTGTATCTTCTATTTAATGACTTTACGATTAACTGGGAGGAGTTCTCTTTTATTCCTGGTAGATTTTAAGTAGAACATAACTCTCAGAGTGTCACCTTCAGATTCCTTTACGCTAGTTACTGCCCATCTGCTAAACTCACGTGCCACTAGAAAGTCATTACATATGAGGTACAAGGACACTTTTGTACAGTATTTGTGGGAGTATAAATGAAATCTGCATGACCCTTTTGCACATTCTTTTCCCCTTTAGAATCACATTCTAAGGAAATAAACTAAGATGTTTACACAGAGATCTTTGTCTTCTTTCACAGATCATCAGAACAGATAGCAGTTTCAGGCATACAGGGGCCATTCCACAAAGAAATAGTAAGGGAACAAATTGTAAGTTACACACAAACAACAAGTAAAAATACACAAAACCCCAGTGTCCTCCCAGAGGATAAAATCATTTTATAGCCATTGACGTACGGTTTGCAAACTTTATCAAGTTTGTAGAGGCGTTATCACTCATAGTAGCTTTTAAACAACCTACTAAGTGAATAAATCAGGCTCCAAAAATGATGGACATTATTTTCTTGGTTCCTATAACGTAATAGTTATAAACCCTATGAGTAAAATGGTAGGTTATTTTAAGCAATCTGGTAGAAGTAATTTCAAAATGTCAGTGGTAGTTACCTATGGTTGATAAGTTTTAGATAAGTTTTAGTTTATACTTTGGTTTTGGAGTGTTTTCTGCCTTTTTAAAAGTCATTGTAAAGTGAAATAAATATGATTACTTTTTTATTTCTGGGTACCTCAAACTCAGGACCTCAAGCTTGCCAGGCAGAGGTTACTTTTATAAGCATAAGAAGTAAATATTTAAAATTGTATTTTCTGTGGGAGGTCATGAGTATTTACAAAAATAAGGAGTAGAAATGAAAAGTAAGAAAAGAAAAACATTGATAAGAAAAACACCAAAAAGTTAGTAGTGGTTGTACTTACCCAGTCTGACTGAGATACTATTTCAATACTTTTAACTAACTGATATTTTCCAATTTTCATATGATGAAAATGCACTATTTAAACAATACCATAGTACGTTTTAAAAGCAAGAGCAAATACATAGATGGGGAAATGTGGGGAATGGCTACAATCTGTGCACCGCTCTGGAATTTCAGTGTGGTCCCGGCCTCTTCTTACCTCTGCTTGAGGTTCCAGCCGTCTTGCTGAGAGTTGGGGGCCATCTTGTCCCAAGTGTGGCACACAATAGGCTCTTTTTATGTTTGTTTATTGAATGGTCTGATTTTGGACTAAGTTGTTGCTTTACTATTTTAAGATATTTTTGCTTTGTCAGGGTTGATTTTTATTCTAGTGTCCATCACCTCTAATAACACCTGGTCTCCAGGCACCGTAATCCCACACTAAAAATCAAGTATTCCAAGTCAGTGCTACTTACCAACATAGCCATTTTTATCCTGTGGAATTTGCTTCACAAGTAGTAAGGCCACTTCTTACTACTTTTCTTACACTTTTTCTTGGTTGTTTACTTGGCATTAATCTTTACACCGAAGTTTCTTCCTCGGAAAGTGTCCGTCAAAACAGTCTTTGAGACAACCTGAGGAGGCCTTACGGCAAGGACAGGCAATCTTGCTGTTCTTCTCCAAGGGACAGTTGCCTTCTCCAAGGGTTCCTGCAGTTCCTGGCTGGGCTACACCTGATAACTTCTAAGAAACTCCAGAGCACTCGTAGATGCCTCTGTTATTGTCATTACAAGGTGGGGTAAAAATATAATAAATGCTACGGCCCAGTGCCATCCAGCAGGAAGGCAGGATTATAAAATATAGTGTAACCTCATCCACTTTGTTCACTGGATTTGGTACCATAGCACTCTGGTTCTTTTGCAAACTCAAAATGACCATGAAGGGTCATTTTAAATGAATTTGGGACACTGAGGCAGGCATGACAGTGCAACAGAAGAGACTCTCAAAAGAAGACTTCCAAAACTGTTCAGAGAGCAGCAAGGACAGTGGGATAGGTGTGTTTGAGGTAAGAGGGAATATTCTGAGGGGATTAATGGCCCTGTGTCTTTTACTATAATAACTTTTTAAAAAATTTAAATATTCATTATATTTTTCGGTCACACACCACACACACAAAAAACGAAACCCAGTTCCAGTTTCTGTGAAGATGGCAGTGGATATATCCTTTTAAAATTATTCTAACTTCCTACACACACACAAAAAAAGAGCTAGATCGAAGCAAAGCCAGAGAAAAAGGTCAACATTTATAAAACACTCCTGCTCTCTCCCCACAAAGTGAGGTATCCAGCAGACACCTAAGAAGAAGGAGCAGGACTAAATCATTGAGAGACACAGACCTCTATGGTCTCAGCAGGCCCACACTTCCTTGCTGCAGAAAGCAGAGCGTAGCAACAAGGTGTCCCAGGTACCCAAGAGCAGGGGAACCTGAACATCTCTTGCAAGTGTTCTTTGGCCAACGTGGCACCTGTACAGGCGAACACTAACTGGGCAGGCTTGCTATTTGACGGCCTTGGTGCTGCCGGGGAGAGGGCAGGGTGAGAAGGAGCAGGAACAGCCCCGGTTTTGCTTGACATTCAAAGCCTTTCATACTTTTACTCTAACGTACTTTGCCAGCAAAATCGCTGTTCATATTTCTCAGTTTGCCCTGTATGCCAACTACAGTGTTCTTAACATTCCCATTTGCATTCTCTGTCCTCTTGATTCTTATATTTTACACCAGCCATTATATTAGGGTTTGGTTCAGTTCCGAGCAACATCCCTGAAAGAAGTAGTCTTATAACACAGTTAGCTCTCAATTAGTTGGTTCAAAATATGTACATACACATACACACACAGACACACACACACAGACATGTGTACGCACACATACACAAATTCCTTTTGGAAGAGAATACTGCTTCTGTTAGGTGAAGTTCGCTTCCCTAAAGAGCATAACAGCCACCACTGTAGTTCTTGCTTCAACATATTAACCTCACTTGACTTTCTGCTAATTTAAAATAATGTGCCTCTTAACAAATTCTTTGGAGCTGGGGATGTACCTCAGAGGTAGAGTGCTTGCCTGGCAAGGTTCTAAATTTGATTCCCACTTAAAGCACACACGCACACAGACATACACACACACTTCTTTGATCCTATGAAAGCAGACTTTTGATCTCAAAAGGCATTTTCTTGATGCTTGAAATGCAGATAGAACATTTCCTTTTGTTCAAAGAGGGATGGCCAAGTTCTAGGTCACTGTGGGCCATAGATAACTTTAAGAATGCTAAGGCTCTGCCATCGTGGGTGTCGGAGATTCCACCAGGATATGATCACTCATGCAGGAGTCTCTGGGAAGCAAACATGAGGGGGACTCTGCTAGAGTCCTTTCCCCCACCCCTGTAGCATGTGAACAAGGATCCTTTCTTTGGACAGGGCATGGATGCAACCTTTTCTGTTTCCCCCCACTGAATGTGTGTTGATTTCATAGTGGGATGAAGATTTTGATATGCAGAATCTTACCACATCCTCGATCTGAGAAACAGATGTACCATATGATTTTGAGTGTGGCACCCCGGATTTGGGTCTAGTTCAAGCACACAGCTCATAAAAGTCCAGACAATAAAAAGTGAAGATGTAAAAGATAAAAGGGTTTCTTTCAGATACCATAAAATATTGTTTAAAAATCATTCTTAACCATAGTGTTCTAACCTTTACATTTCCATTTTTATGCTGGACAAAAAAAAAAAAAAAAAAAAAAGTCTACTCAGTATATGAACCCAGCCTCAGGAAATGAACATCTTCTGGCCATTAAAAGCAGGTTGTACGAGTTCAGTAATAGCATTTGAATCACTCTGCGATATGGGGTTTGCCGTCATACTTTGGAATGTGTTCATTTCCTCATCTCAGAACCCTGCTAATGCTTTAATTCTTGCAGGTAAATCCTGTGGCAAAAAGTAATACTGCATCTGAAATCCCTAACAAAAAGTTATGCAAGTTTTTCTAGAACTTAAAGGGAGGTTTGCTGGAACAATGATGGAGCCCTCTTGAACATAATTACGGTTAGATGTGAACCTCTGTACGTTAGACTAATGCATTTACCAGGTATCGTTTCAACTAACAGCAAACCAACAGCTTTCACAAATTAAGCAAGTACCTACTGCTAAGCCCTGCACTTGCTGTGCTGTCCTCTTTTCATATCTCCCTAGCATGTTCCAGACAGGTGCCACCGGGCAGCTCCATTTTATTGGGAAGAGAAGTAAGACTTGGAGGTGGACCAAAAAACCTGCCCAAGGTCAAACAGCAGAATTTTATTCTAAATCTGTCTGTCTCAGGGGCCCACTTTCTCAGTCAGTTTTGATGTACTGATTTTGCTAGCTTGCACTTTTATAAAATGCCATCTGAAGTTTCTTAAAACCAGAAACTGTATAAATGTAAAAACAGCCCCATTTTGACCCTGGAGTTCCAGGGCCCCATTGCCCTCTCTGTGCAAATGTGATGTAGCCACCAGTAGTTTAACATCACTAGGATCTTGTTTTCTCATTTAAAAATGAAGGGATGGATGGAACGCAGCATGATCTAAGAACACTTTTCCTTCATTCATGTGTCATTTCAACAAATGTTTATTTGAATTTCTACTATGAGGAAATTACTGGGTGATATAATAAAGGAGTAGGGGGGTGTGACCTCAGAGGATAAAGAGCTCACACAAGGTCTTATGGAAAAGGAAAATTCATGAGCACGTGTGTGTGTATACGTGTGCATATGTGTGTCTACACGTATGCAAACGTACATGAATAGAGCATACATGTGCGTACATCTACACGCACACAGACACGCATGCGCAATCCTGTGAGGCCAGAACAGAGGCAGGAACTTAGAGGCTGGGTGGTTTGGGATGAGAGTGGCAGCGAGCTCCATAAGGAGGGGCTGGTGTATTTTCAGTTACTACATATCCTGGACCCGACAGGCTAGTAAATATTTGCTGAATGACTGCATGCATGAGTATGAGAGAAAACCCTAGTTAAGAATCGACGGGGAATTAGGGGCTGGGGATTTAGCTCAGCGGCAAAGCGCCTGCCTGGCAAGCGCAAGGTCGTGAGTTCGGTTCCCAGTACCGGAGAAAAACCAAAAAAAAAAAAAAAAAGAATCGACGGGGAAGAGAAGCCAGGTGGAGAAGAGAGGGTAGGACCTGTATTGCAAACAGCAGAAGCCGCAAAGTCACAAGTAAGGAACATGAACGTTGCATAGTGGTTTGGGGAAGGCATGGGGGCCTGGAGTAGGACGGAACATGCGCACGGGTTAGAGCAGACCAGGTGGCAAGAGTTAGACTTGGGCTGGGTTCAAATAAGCCATAGGTTTGGCTGACCTGCGGCTGTAGAGTTCTCTTATTGGGGACTTTTCACTCAGGACAGACTTGTAGGGCTAGTTGTTCAGGAGTGCTCTGGAAGCTTTACTTATCAACATCTGTGAGACCCAAAATAATTCATGCGGCTGCCTAAAGTTAAAAGAGGAATTTCTTCTCTTTTAGAGAAGGAATCCTTGCCAGAAAAGGACATCATGGGTGAATCCCTCATTTTAAGAAACAAACATAAAACCACACCAAATATTACCAACTAAAGTTAGAGGAGACTTGTTGACATTAAACAACAAGTGGTCAGGTTGGACTTTATGAGAACCTGTTTGGACACAGGGAGCTGCTTCTCTGTGAGGGTTCTGTGAACAATTCAAGAGCTGTGAATGAAGGAAAATGGGCTGGATCCTTGGAAAAGTGAGTGCTCAGTTCTGTTGCTGCCGGGTGGGAATCTTTCTCCACTCCTTGGATCCCGGCTGGCCTTAGGAATCCCAGGAAGGAAATGCAATAGAAGTGATGGAATGTTAATTCTTAGCTGAAGCCGCAGGAAGCCTTGCTTAACTTCCATCCACTCTTGTCATAGCAATGCCACCCTGCCGAGAAGCCCTGGCTAGCTTGCTGACAGTCACCCCCGCTGAACCTAGCCTTGCTCCATGTATCAGTTAGGGTTGACAACACGAACAGATTTAATATAGAACTACACACACACACACACACACACACACACACACACACACACACAAAATTTACAAGGTAGTTTTATAATGGCCACCTGCAGAGTCAGTTGCAGAAGGACTGTGCCCTGGAGAGCCTGAGAATCCAGTCAAAGTTCAGGGACCTGGAGCTCACTGCAGAGTCCTGTGTGAGTTCATCTTGGAAGGCTGAAGAGTCTGCGCTGGAAGGCTGGAGATGGTCATTCAAAGGCAATGGCAAAGACTGGAGCTCCTCTGAAGGAGCAGAAGCTAGACTTCCTTCCCTTTTTATTCCATCCAGGCTATGATCCTATTGGCTGGTGCCATGCATACCCAGGGTGGGTCTTCTTCAGTAAGCAAATCATCCAGACACATGCAGACCTGTGCTATACCAGTCTGCTAGGTGTTGCTTATTCATTCAAGTTGACATCACAATTAATTATCACACTACAGGTGTGTGACAGAAGCCATCCTAGACCAGTCCCCAGCTAACCTGCCAGCTGACTGCAGACCTGGAAATGGTAGCTAGTTTAAAATGAGAAAGAAAGAAAGAAAGAAAGAAAGAAAGAAAGAAAGAAAGAAAGAAAGAAAGAAAGAAAGAAAGGGAAAACAGGGAGGGAGGGAGAAGAGAGAAGGAGGGAGGGAGAGGAGGAGGGAGGGGGAGGAGGAGAGAGGGTCAAGATGGAAGGGAGGGAGATAGGGGTAGAGAGGGAATGGTGAGGAGGGAGGAAGGGAGAGGCAGAGAGAGGGTGAGTGTGTCTTTATTGCATCAAGTTGGTTCATAAATGTATCCAATCCTTCAAAGAAGAGTTTCATTCTGAGGACTTCACACTTGATTTGCAAAGTATAGTCAGAGGGTTTTATTCAAAGGTTTTAGAATTAGACAAATCTCAGTTTGAGTTGTAATTCCACCTTCTGCCGTCTGTATGATATCAGAACATCTTAAATATCAACCTTACTGCCAATTTCCGCATCTGAAAAGTGGGCTTGCCAGGCACGTCCACACTGAGGCGCACGGTGGGCAGGCCCGGCTTGCAGCACTGAGTCGGGAGGAATTGTCCTGCTCCATATAAAGCATGAAACACGGTTACTGTATCTAAGTAGCAACATTTCCTTTTCAAATCTTTTTTTTTTTTTTTTTTTTTTTTTTCAGGGTCTTTTTTTTTTTTTTTTTT